>NC_089838.1:32873259-33240759 GCF_035609145.1 Eleutherodactylus coqui
GCCCGATTAGACGCACTTGTGCAGAAGGGTCTTCTGCCTTCGGGTCTGTCCGGCAGCAGCGGCGTTCTGACTCCGCCCCCTTCTACGTGTCATCGCGTAGCTCCGCCCCATCACGTGTCCCGATTCCAGCCTCCTCCAAGAC
The DNA here is from genome assembly GCF_035609145.1 of Eleutherodactylus coqui. Classification (NCBI taxonomy): domain Eukaryota; kingdom Metazoa; phylum Chordata; class Amphibia; order Anura; family Eleutherodactylidae; genus Eleutherodactylus; species Eleutherodactylus coqui. The sequence continues at coordinate 32,873,402 of NC_089838.1, forward strand.
GCAGGGTGAGGTATTGCATTAAGTCTCTGCTTGTTACCAGGGAGCACTGACTCTTTAACTAGAAATCGCTGCAGTGTTTTCCTATACAACAGACCTGCTGTGAGTCTGTACTAGTGTGCACTCTTATTATCCAGATCTCACTTACAGTTTGTCGCTGCAGAGTACAAATGTCTCCACTATGGTTTCTAATTACACAAGCCATAGCACATGGGCCTTGTAAGAGCAGTGCTACTGGAGCATTCCTATCTTCTGGTCCATCATGTTGTGATGCTAGGCCCCCATTCCCTTGATGTCTGTCTCTGGGCATGAGCTCAATACAGAGCGGAGTTACAGGGCTGAGATAATCTTGGTGAGGTCCACCATTCCGGAAGATTTTGCAGGAGACTTGACAATTCTTGCAGAGTCTGGTAGCCTTCCCTTTTTCCAAGAGCCTCCTGGACATTTCGGGAGAGTTGGCAAATATGATTGATTTTGAATGCAAAAACATAACCTGCTCATGGACTCAGTGTAAAATTTGCAATGGGGCTTCATATATTTAGGTGTCTCCACTCTTACAGTATGTCTAATTGGGTCAAAGACAGCAATTTCTCACAAAACTATTTCAAGACAATATTGTAACATGCTGGCAAACCCTTGAATTCTGCAATGTTCAAGGCGATCACTGGGTGGCTACATTAGACAAAAAAAAGAGTAGTTGTCTTGAAAAGGTGGTCTATCTTGTCATACACCTATTGGACATATTAAGCCAAGAGGAAAGGTAAGGATAGGCACTTCTGTACCTATGCCATTTATAGTCCAAGTGTCTTCTTCAGTGGCAGTGGGACTTTTGGACCGCTCTGGTACCAAGGTCAGGTGTGGCTGCTAGCTCCGCACCCTCGCTTGAATGCTTGATGCCTTTTGTCTTGAATTCTATATAAAGTGCCAGTATAGATCCATTAACATGTCACTGCATTGATCAAACTTGCAAGGTGCTGTTACTTCCACATGGTGATGCTCTAATCTGACTCGAAGACATCTTGCATTCCTGGCTAAGCCTATAGACCTTGTTCTGTACCAATAATCAGCAGCATATGATTGACAATTTCCTGGGTGGGCAAAAAGCCTTTTCCTTCATTTTCCAGCAACAGACTGTACTGTTCCCTCATTGAATATGATGTCCTCCCACAGTACAGCTTCTTGGTAATCTATCGCCAATGTACTTGGAAATGATTTGCAAATGACTTGGCAAAAGAATCTGCCATACTGTGGGAAAGCAATAATTATGAAGGGAATGTAGAGCCAATTATAATAGTATCTTGCTGTAATTTTGCAAAAAGTCTAAATCTTAATGTAACTCCATTTATCATAATATTCAATTCATGCCTAACGGTATTATTCCCTTTAACATGTAGCAGATCTCTACATTCTCCAAATAGGTAGAGAAGGAATGTCTGATATTCTTCACATTGTATTGTACTTTCCAGACATCTCTACATTCTAAAGGTTAGTTAAAGGGGTTATCCAGGGAGAAAAAAAAATTGCAAAGTTGCTCACTGTGGAGGAATAACATGAAACAGGCCATACCTGGCATGGCCTGCTGGCCATTTCAGGAGTGGGGCTGGGCTAACGTAATGGCATCTGCCCTGTCCCACATGATCCACACGCCGGTGCATGCTCAGTGTCATTCCGGTATGGGATGCTAACATGAGCACTTCTCTACTGGTGTGTGGATGGATTACTTAGATGGGAGGTGTATGCCCCAGCCGGCCAATCAGTGCTTGACTGTATATATTTATTTTGGCTCCTCCTCATGCAGGACGCCAGTTATACTTCTAGTATAAAGGTGTTCCTGCTCAAGTTGGCAACTGCTTTCCTGTTCCACAGTCTAATAAGTCTGTTTGCTGTTAAGGATATTTGGGATTTTGTTACATCTATCTGACTAATTGCTATTTTTGCATTTGTATTTCATCTGGTTCATTATGTGCTTGTTTAACATCTAAACATCGTATATTGTTACTTATTGTACAAAACATTATCTCTTTTCCAACTAAGGCGAATAGGGCCACCCCAGGTTCCTAACCCCAGGGCCACCCCAGATTCCTGTTGCAGGTGGTGGTGCGTGACACAGGTTGCAGGACACAATGCAGAGCATGAGGTTAGAAAAATTGGAAACCTTTATAACAAGTATTAAACTGCAAAGGAAAATGGTTATGCTATAACTGTAAAGAAATCACATAAACATTTCGGTACCGTTAGGTAAACCTGGCAAACACTACCCAGAAATGATTATGGCTATTATATGCATTCTACAAAGTAACAACGGCCAATCACACTATCAGCAATGCACACCAGAAATAGAACAATAAATTCAATAGCAAACGATGAACTATTACAGCTTGCTGCATGCAGGCCGTAATTCTTAAACAACCAGTCACAACTAGTAAATACTCTTAAAGCAGTTACCCAAAAGTCCCAGATTTGTCCTTAGTAAAGGACTCAGTCCTTTCACTAAGTTTTTGAGCTGCGAATTTATCAGTGTCCTTCAGAACACTATTATGCGACTAGTTGCCCTGCATAGTCCATAACAGTGTCTATTGATGTGCACACATTTTGCTTTTATTGATGCCGACCTCACTTACGACCTGTTGTTGTAGAACTCGCAACATCTGCTGTTGATTCTTGATCCACTGTACTGTAGCTATGTGCTCTCTTCCTTGCAGGACATTGCTCCCTGATTCAGTCTCTGTAATAGCCCATGAGCACATGAAAACTTGTGCATGATGCGTGGGTCAAAACACCACAGCCCTCTGTCGCAAGCTTTTGCAGCTTCTGCTGCCTCAAACTGTAGCGCCCTCTCAGAAGTTTCTGTGCACTTCTGCTTGCAGCAACCCCTGGGCTGCTCACACATGTCCCTACTGGCTGCCACTTCTCCAGAGATGAGGAATGCTGCTGTAGCTTTAAGCAGTCTGCCAGTCCTCAGTCCATGCTGAAAAGTTCCTGCTACTCCTCTCACAGTCCCATACAACTTCTGTAGACTGTCAAGCTTGGCTTCCTTCAGAGCCACACAGCACACACTGCAATCTTTATCTGCTCTCTAGTATGCTTCAGGACCTTGCTGGGAGGAAGGACCTCCTTGTGAAGTGCCTAGTAAGGTCCAGGACCTTTATCTGCACTGTGTAAAGGGGGCAGTACTTCTTCCTTACACCCTCATTAGGGCTCAGTGCTCTGCTTTTAGGCAGGGTCTTATTACACTAGTATATTAGGGTCAGATTTCTAATTTCTCCACTTTTTATTGTAAATATTTGTGCTCTGCACGTTAGTATATTGAGTGTATATGGACCCTTTCTACAACAACAAGTTACATTGGGACAAGGTCTTTTGCATCCAGCTATGACATAACTTACCCACAACCAGAACCCCTACCACTTCTGTTCCACCAATGCCAGCTCCTCCGCTGCTCTCCACTACCAGCTGCAGCAGAATTGACCAATGGGTACAAGCCATGGAGATTTTTAGATCACTCAATTCTTGTATTATTAAGTCCAGATAGCTGACAAATTATAAACATTTTGTAGTATCAGCTAATCATAGAATGGTATTTTAAAATTTAAAGGGATTTTCTAAGGCTATCGTCAGGATAGATAATCAGTATCAGAATGGTGAGGGTCCAACATCTGGCATACCCATAGATCAACTGTTTCCTGGAGCTGTTATACATCTACTGGAGCAGTTGTGAACAGCAACTAACAGCTGCAGGGAGTCCCACTTCTAAGATTGATGACCTATATTCAGGATCCTCAATAGCTAATCAGTGGTGCAGAGACCTATGGTAAAGCTTTCGGGCTCCAATGCAAAATATGTAACAGGGCCTCCAATTATTATACTTTATTCATAGTACTGGGCTCCCTATATGAAGAAGAGAGGCATTATGGGCCCCCTAAGGCTCCTTGGCCCGGGTGCAACTGCATCCTCTGCATTCCCTATAGTTACGCCCCTGATTGGGTGTCCACCTCCCAGGGTCCACGCCTATTGCCAGGGCCGGTATTCTAATTTATGGAGCTGCTATGTTGCCAGAAGCAGACAGCTTTGTACATTGTGCAGTGTCCCGTAGTGATAGTGTATGTTGAGCCTCATTAAAGTGAATGACATTCAGCTTGCAGTACCACAAGGGGCCATTACACAATGGGGCTCTGTGCTTCAGGCAACAAACAGTTTCATACATGAGAACACCAGCCCTAGCGATCAGTTGATTGGTGCGACCCCGAGCGGTCAACTCCTAGCAATCTGCTTTTAAGGATCCTAAGGATAGGTTATCAATCTTAGAAGTGAGACAACTGCTTTAATAAGTTGCACGATTCTATTAGTTTTAAGATTTTGATAACCATTTAAATAATAATTGTTAGATTTTGGACAGGAAATCAATATGGACGTTCCCAAACTAATCACCTATTTGTTTAAGAACCATACAAATGGATTAATATTGATACATGTATCAAAGGTACAGAGGATAATTGCTGGCTGAAAGCTTGATATTTCAGCAAACTATTGATCTGAAACCTTTATTCTACCATGAACTACTTTCTGGAAATGGCCTTCACAAGCCACAGATTTAGATTTCATTCCGTATAGGCACACATAAATAAACATGAATTTGATGCAGTGAAGCCTAAAACTATCTGAAAGCTACAATAATTTTGTAAGGAAGAGTGAGACAAATTTCATACTTACAGATAGAAAAAGTGCTAGCTGGAAATGTGGAAATATTAAGGCATGATTGATTCAAAAGCTGCAATGAAAAAAAAGGTTCCTTTTACAGTTTCGGCCCGGACCGTGAGAAGAGTACTTTTTTCCTATAGAAATTTCCATGATTGCAGTTCATAACCTACCTAAGAGGAGAAGTGGAGCTCTGGATCAGTGTTACAGCAGACTTGAATATAACCTGGAGATCTTCTACATCCGTAACACAGTGTTGTGTCTATTTTTGGCATAAACCATCAAAGTTAGTATCTTTTTGACTTTCTCTTAAAGTGCCCCTTTTTTTCATTTAATTTTCTCAGCCCACTGATTCAGAAGTTGGAGAACATTTTTTTTGAGAGAACTAGTCAGATGAACAGGTGCAAAATTTTCACATTCCTCACCATCTAAAGACAACATCCAGTTATGTCCGATTGAGATTTCAGTTTGTTAACTTAAACCTGAAGGTTGTGGGTTCAATCCTCGCGTGGTTCAGGTAGTCGGCTCAAGGTTGACTCAGTCTTCCATCCTTCCGAGGTCGGAAAAATGAGTACCCAGCTCAGTGGGGGGTAATAAACCAATTACCTGAAAAATGCCTTTAAATAAATTTGGCGCAAGTCACACCCACTGTCTCATATACTAGACTGACATAAAATGCCACATTTCTCTTCTGCAGATTTGTATCTAATGCATCAAAATAAAATGCATTTGCTTTAATAGCTAATGTACAGAATGTAGAATCGCAGGTGCCATAATATTGATTGCCTCACGTTTAGATGTAGTTCTTTCACTCTAGATGCATTTCAGTGCTTTTCCATGTCTTCCTGTGGCTATGGCGAATCTCTTGGGACTCAGGAGACATAAAACTACCTATTCTAAAGAAATAAGTCCATTACATTGAAAACTTAGAATAAGAGTGTGGATGACAAAAAATCTAAGGCTAATTTCATACGGGCGAGGGCAATATTGGGCTGTGAAACTTGGCCCAATATGGCGCTCACCAATATGCAATGTCCCTGTGGATGTGGGGCGTCTTTGTGTTAAAACTGCCTTGCATCACTTCGGGGAAGTAGAGATCACCCACCGCAGCACAGGATAGCGGAGTGTTCCCCATTGTTTTCAATGGGTAAATCTTGCATCGCACTTGCATGCACCTCGTACACCGTGCCAGCCCTATTAAAAACAATATGATGTGATGTGAGGCGTTCCGAGGGAACGCCCAAAAAAAGGAAATGCTGCGATTTTTTTCCAACTATGCAGGATAAGAATGGGATTCATATTCTACGAGATTTCTGCATCTTGCAATGCACAAATCTCGCACAATTTTCTTGGCCGTATGAAAACGGCCCAATATGAAATCGAGAAAATACTGACCGTACATAAATAAAAACGACTTTCTTGTCGTCTGACATTTTCCTGCGTTGCACTCTCCTTCTCTCAGTAGAATCGACGTGGTTTCTCATCAACATTCACTTTTACGCTTAGTGGGAATAACGGGATGACTTCTGTGCACACATCCCATTACATTAGGACACATAACCTGCTCCATCACTTTTAGGGCTCCTTCACACAAGCGTATGCACAATTGCGCCTGACTCAGTGAATGTATTTGCACAGACATCAAAGTTGGACAAGGCCTATTGGTGCATAGTGCTACACTTTGTGCACACACGGGGGCAGTTTACATGCACAGGCGACATTCCCCTTCTGTGGTTTAACCCTTTGGAATCCAATTTTGGATTCAGAGTTTCCTAGGGGGCTTTCTCTTTCTGCCATTATACAATGGCGCTGTCTGCTGGCTAGAGGCAATACTGCGGTATGGGACATGCTGGAGAGGCCCCCGACAACAGAGCAGCCAGTAATATACAGTAAGAATACCCTGCTGGACGTCTTCCGACATTGGACCTGTACAGCCTTCAATCAGAATGTCTTCAGACGTCAGACAGTGGATTGGAAAGGGTTAAAAGGCTATTTAGCCTAAAGAGGTCCAGATGTTTTGTTTTTTTTCCCGCAGTTTCGCTCAGTATATTGCCCATTTGCACATGTATTGAAAGCACATTTGCGCACCTCTCATAGACTTCTATGGGGCCTTTGATGTGCAAATCCGTACAGAAATAGAGCATGGCGCATTCTTTGTTGTGTGCGCAGAATGCGCATGCAAAAAGGAGTAATGTGTATGAACCCATTGAGCTCATTGGCTTCTATTCTCTGTGTATTGGGCACACAATTACGTCCGTGTGGAGGGGCCTTACTCCTATGTAACCTTTAGGGTATGTTCACACGGCAAACTTTTGCCATGGATTTGACACGAAATCTGTGTGGAATCAACCTCAAATAGGCAGGAAATTCACATCACCTAAGCGTCCTACTCATGTGAAAGGTAATTTGCACTGTAGTGTACAGGCACTGATTTTTTTTCCACACACAGATTTACCCATTAAAAAAAGACTAGGGAAGCAAAAGAACTTGTCGGCCCAAAAATACTTGAATAACAGCATAAAATTTATGGCATTTTTGACAAGTCTCCAAAAACACCACAGAAAGCTCTGAGGGAATCCTTAGTCTCCTCTGACCTTGATGACATTCTTTCTTCTACAGTATTTTGATACTGATGTTTCTAGGACTTCCAACATCTTTGTAGTTAGTTCATATGGCTTAACTATCCTACTAATCATAAACGTTCCAGCACTGTTCCTCGAATGCTTGCTCACAAGTTCCTGTTGAGACTAACGAGATGTCACAACATCATGGAAAGTTGGCTCAAGGGTCATAACTATATCAATAGCAGTTGATACCTGACGAAGAATCTTCTTTTTTTGCCGTTGTCAGAATCAAGTAACAAGTATGTGGTTCTGCGATCAGTCCTATAAAACCTGAGTGTGCACGAGCGCAGTGTCATGGCCACTTGGCTTGACACACTGGCATTGGTTGTTTTTTGCTCCCTTATTAGCAATTAGTTTTAAAATACTTTAAAAATAGCTACAAAATTTTCGATAACCCATTTTTAAAAAGAAAATATTGTAGTGATCAGCAGATCACCATGCATCTGGCTTCTCAACTTCCCTGTGATCACCGGTTATCACCGGCTCTTGCCAGACACACATATTCCCTGCAGTGACAGCAAAGGAATGCCTTGCTTTTAATGCATAGATGTGCTGGATCCACCAGAGCAGCTCTCCATCCTGGCATATACACGGGAGACCAAAGTGTGGGAGCACCCTCTATAATAATGATTCCCAACCGGTGTGCCGCGGCACCATTGTGAGTCATGAGAACCCACCAGGGGTGCCGAAGCTCCCAGGCTGGGAATCACTCAGCTGACACTAAATGTTTTTTTCACGCAACACCTGCTGGGATACACCTGGGTCAGAGGAAAAGTGCTGCTCCAACCCCTATGTAGTGGTTGGTGCATATAATTACAAGTGCAGCTCTTGTTTAAATCAATGGGGGCTGCACTTACAATTACGAGCGCCGGCCAATACACAGGGGTCAGAGCAGCAATTCCACTGGGACCCCTGTGTATCCTTTTGGGTGTTGCCTAGTACACCACTTTAGGCTGTGTCCACATTTTGAAAATCTCATCCACAAGCTGCAAAATAAACCAGTGTGGAAATGGACATGCAATGCGAAATGTAAATCTGCAGCATGTCCATTTTATCGCCATTGCCGCTGTGGAATTCACCTCTTCACATTCACATTCCACATCAAATCAGCCCTCGTGGCTCCAGCCTTAGGGTATGTTTACCTGTAGTGGAAATTTCATGGCAAAGTCCACAGCATTTCTGCAAAAGGCACAGAGTCAAAATATGCACCATCGGTATACGTTTTGACCTGAAATCAGCTGCTTCCACCGCTGATTTCAGGAGATACAACACTCCCTCTCGCCTCCAAAGTTTTTGCACTTTAGGCACCTCCTTCACTGGGCATCTGGTGGCCTCTAGTGAATTCAGCGCCACTGGTCAGGTGGTGCAGAAGTGGCCAACAGTACTGCGCTCACTAGAGGCCACCGGCAGCCCAGAATATCAGAGGTAAAATCATACATTGTGATAAGCCACACCCCTATACCTCCCCCTGACCACACCACATTTTGGTAGAGGTGCCCCACAGTAAAACGTTTTTCCATGTGGTGCCCCCAAGCTGGAAGGGTTGGGAAATTCTGCTCTTTGATGTTCACATGCCCTAATAGGGCATAAAGACAGGGGCTGTTGTGGTGAGACACGATGGAGAAAGAATAGACGTTTAACTAAAACACAAAACTTTATTATTTTTGGTAAAAATAGGGCTACAAAAACACACAAAACACAATCAGATTGTTGTGCCGGAATAGATTCTGATTGGAGATTCTTTAGTGCACCAATCTCAATAATTGCTCTCCAGCCATGGAACCCACCATAACGGTGGTAGTCCATGATGTGTGTTTTTGTAGCCCTATTTTTAACCAGCAATGATAAAGTGTTTTAGTTAAAAGTCTATTCTGTGAAGGGCTTTCAAAATTTTATAGACTGTTTCTTCCCCTGTGAATTTACGATGGAGTATGAGATTTATATTGAGCAACATTTATATTGGTCGTCTCATTTTTTAGGTTAAATTCTCACCTTTTTAGTATTCTGAATATAATTCTTTCAAAAGAAAATGTTGATTCCCGAGTTTCCCTACATTTACCATGCAGATATTTTGCCACTGAAAGTGCTTTCTTCCAAATTTTTTAAGAGCATGGCTGTTCTCTTACAAGTCAAAAAGTGAGTAGGGAAGCAAAAACTACTAGAAAAAAATCCGCACTAAAAGGCTGTCAATTTATATTCTATCTTGGGATATACAAAAACAAGTAAGTGTAATGTAATATAAATAAAAAATAGTAACTTCGTAAAGATGACAGTTCGAACTAGGTGCTCATTGAAAATCCCTGATAGCTGGTAGGACACAGTAATATCCTTTTATTTTAAAATTTTGTTCTGCCAATGTCAAGACAAATTTGTACATTTGTCTTTTTGTATATTTAAAGGGGTATTCTCATCACAAACATTTATGGCATATCTATAGGATTCGAACTGTTCCCTCCTCACTCAGTCCCACCCATATTCTCTTGAATGGGAGTTACAAAAACAGCAAAGAATAGTTAGCTCAGCTGTTTCTTTAAAACTCAGCCACTTCAAGCAGTTTAGATGTAGCAAAGAGCAGAAGGCAGCGAGGCAGGTCAAGGGGCATTTCCTGAGGTTGGACCCCCATCTATCAGACATAAAATGAGAATACCAGTTTAATTTCCTGGATTACTATAGTTTGACCAGAGTAAAATTTTGAACTCACCAAAGTGCATGTTTTTCCACACAAGTAGGTTAAAGTTTCATCATTGCACAAGCTTGCATGTCAACTGGAAAAGCAAGTGGTTGAGTATGTTGCCAGAGAAGTCCACAACAGCAATACAATGAGGCATCAAGGCATAAGAAAACAACATGGCCAGATACAGAGAGAAAATTTATAGCCACAGAGGCTTCACAATGCAGGCAAGAAACAATGTTGAAGAACATAGCTGGTCACTATAATATTAACCCCTTAAGGACATGGCCTATTTTGAGCTTAATGTGATTGTTCTCAGTAAGAGAAACCAAGTAATCTTGTAGATATGATACCTTTTAATGGTTAACAAAAATACATGATGTTATGGCAAACTTTCAGATCTTCTATAGACCCTCGTCAGGCTTAATGAAACTGATTTGGAAGGGATATATATATCCGTCTTTTCTTCTCTAATTGAGTGGCAATGAGATCTCATCCTGGCTATCTTATTTCTTGTCCCATTTCCCTGATATAAAGCCCCCCAACAGGACATTCACTGCAGCAGATCAGGTATGGAACATCAGATGTAGACATTTGTGAATGTCCCTGGGATCTTATAGTCCTGCTGTGTGTTGGGGATTTGTATCTTGTCTGTGGTCAGTACATATGAGCAGGTCTTGCAGCTTCTTACATTGCAGGATAAGTTCCTTTTTGTGTGTCAGAGGGCAATGCACTCCTGATTATAAAGTTCCTCAGATTTGGAGGTTGCCTGTAACACAGAAAGGGAGGGTCTGGGAATATGGTTCTCAGACGGTCATCTTTGTGTAGGGCATGATGGAGTTTCTTTGCAGTCTTCCTTAGTACCTCTAGTTGTGAATTGCAGGTCATTACTAGAGGCACACATCCATTTTCTTCCTTCTCTGTGTATTGGAGTAGTTGATTCCTGGGTATCCTAGTGACACTGGTGATTTGGTCATCAATTGATGTGGGATGGTAGCCCTAATCTTTTTGAGATTGTGTAAATGTTCCTCTTTGTCTCTTCGGTTGGAGCAGATCTGGATATACCTGGTGGCCTTGATGTAGACAATGGATTTTTTGATGTGCTTAGAATGGAAACTGTTCCATCTGAGGTATGTGGGTTGATTAATTGGTTTTCAGTATATGGATATCTGTAATGAGTTGTTTGAGATTTTTATGGTGGTGTCCAAAAAGTTAATTTCTGTATACAAGTAGCTTAATATTAGGTTTATGGTGGGTGAAATGCATTGAATCTCTCATGGAATTTTATTAGTTTTTGTTCAATGTTGGTCCAGATGATTATGATGTCATCAATGTAGCAGACACAGGCCGGTGGTTTTCTGGGGCAGGAGGCCAGAAAGTCACTCTCCAGTTTTGCCATGAAAAGGTTAGTATATTGTGGTGCCATTTTACTGCCTATGGCGGTTTCCGGTGAGTTGCAGGAATATATCTTGCCAAAGGAGAAATAATTGCGTGTGAGGATGAATCTTGGAAGTTGTAGCACCAATTCAGAGGCAACCCCATTGGCCTTAAGAAGTGCCTGACAGGTCTGTCCATTTTTGTGTGGGATATTAGAGTATAAGGACTCCAGATCCATGGTGGCCAGGATTGCACCATCTGGAAGGTAACCTATGGTTGACAGTTTGTTCAGAAGGTCCGTGGTGTCCTGCAAGAAGCTGGTTGTATTCCTCACCAGTGGTTTGAGGACACCTTCTACCCATCCTGAGATTTTTTTCAGTGAGGGTTCCCACTCCTAAGATAATAATTGGCCTCCCTGGGTTGCCAGCTTTGTGTAGTTTGGAAAGCATATAGAATACTCCAACCCTGGGGTTCCCTGGTATCAAGTCCAAAAGTTTTGTGGAGCCCACAAACAGGCTTCTGATGACCCTTCTCAATTCCCTCATATATTTCTGAGTCAGGTTTTAAGGTCGCTACGATTTTTGAGGGATTTTCATTTCCACATTTCAAGAGCCATAACTTTTTTATTTTTCTGTCAACATGGCTGCATGAGGGCTTGTTTTTTGAGTGGCGAAGTATAGTTTTATTGGTACCATCTTTCGGTGCATATAATGTATTGGAAAACTTTCTTTTTTGAGAGCAGTCAAAGAAAACACATCAATTCTGCCATTGTCTTTTAAAATTTTTTTACAGCTTCATTCAAACAGCATAAATACACAATACACTTTTTTCTACGAGTCAGTACAATTAAAATGATACCAAAAACATAATTTATTTAGGTTTTTCCCCTTTTGCACAATAAAAAAAATTATAATTATTTTTGCATTGTTCCATTCAAAATCGCATAACTTTTTTATTTTTCTATGGATGGAGCTCTGTGGGGGCTTGTTTTTTGTGCCATAAGCTGTAGTTTTTATTTCTGTCATATGGCTTTTTTGATTGCTTATATTGCGCTTTTTTGGAGGTAAAATTAATAAAATAAGCATTTTGATCCATTTTTCTACGGTTTTTGCTGCACAGGATAATCAGTGTACTTAAATTATAGTACAGGTCATTATGGACATGATCATACCAAACATGTGTTTTTTTTTTACATTTTAATTTTTTTCCATACATATAAGGGAAAATGAGAAAAAAAGGATTATTGTTTAGAATTTAAAAAAAATATTTTTTTACACCATTTCTTTTGTTTTTTATACAGTTTATGTCCTCTGAAGGGGACCTGAACCACAGCAGCTCTGATGGCTATGGTAAGGCATTGCAGGACTTTTGTCGCTGTCTTATTGCTGGTTATAGCGATCATAGGCAATGGCAAAGCAGGACACCTGTATCTGGTGTCCTGTTGCCATGGCAACACATCCGCCCTCTGCAATTACATTGCAGGGGTCCGATGATGTCATAGAGGAAGTGTGCTCCCTCTGTGAGCCCTTTACATGCCACAATCTACATAAAACACAGTATGTAAGGGGTTACCAACAAGGGTCGCTCTCCCGATGCATCCCTGTTATTGCAGCGGCAGGTCGCCTATCAGTAAAAGCCACCTCCCACTGCCGGATGATGCAGGATCTCTTCAGATCCCGCGAGATCCACATGATGGTAAGGTTACGTCATGTTGCCTAAAGTACCACCCTGCTATGACATAACCTTACGGCCTGTAGCAGGAAAGGGTTAAAAATCAAGCAAGCATGTCCAATAAAAAGCAAAGCTAGAGACAGCAGGCAAATAATTTGGATCGCACTCTTCTGTTACCACAGTTCAAGGAATAGCTATTTGATCGGTGGATGTCCAACTGCTGAGATCGAACACAAGAACAGGAGACCTAAAGGTCCCCAGATCGAGTGTGAGCACTGCTGCTTTATTTGTTTCAATGGGATTGCCCGAAATAGCCAAATATAAGCACTTGGCTATCTCCAGCTATACTTTTCATTGTTTTCCCACCTGTAATACTAATGAAATAACAACTGAAAAGTGATATGACCTCTTCAGTACGAGAAGTTTTAACCTGTGTTGAAAAACATTTAATAATTATTTTATATTGATAGTATCAGGCATAGAGATGAGCGAGTATACTCGCTAAGGCTAACTACTCGAGCGAGTAGTGCCTTAGTCGAGTATCTGCCCGCTCGTCTCTAAAGATTCGGCTGCCGGCGCGGGTTACAGGTGAGTTGCGGGAGTGAGCAGGGGGCAGCGGGGAGGAGAGAGGGAGAGAGGGACCTCCCCTCCGTTCCTTCCCGCACTCCCCCACCGCTCCCCGCCTGCCGCCGGCAGCGGAATCTTTAGAGACGAGCGGGTAGATACTCAACTAAGGCACTACTCGCTCGAGTAGTTAGCCTTAGCGAGTATAATCGCTCATCTCTAATCAGGCATCAATTAACATGTTCTTAATAAATCCCTTTAATATAGAAAGTTGATTTAAACACTAAGTTATTTTCTGATGATTTGTTCCTTCTTACAACTTCTGCTTCATCTCTCTTTGATGTATAAATATTCTAAGATTTCAGAAGAAACTCTGCCATTTTACAAGCACTTCCAACTTCGAAGACCTCATACAGCTAAGCTAAGCATAAACATCACGCATTTCTACACTCCAACCTCCTTTCCAGCTAAGCCATATCAGAAAATTCCAGACACTTTTCTGAGACTTTTTTGACTTTCTTTCCGATACCTCCAGCAATGAAGGAGTTTTTCCAAGTCTTTTTTACTGTGTAACATTTCGTTCCATTTCACTAGCTCTCCCAACGCCTTCTCATTCTGAGTAGCATTGCTGACATCTGCAGTGACAACCTTCCTTTTCTTGCGCCTTAGAACCCATTTCAATTCACAATTGCTTCAATCCATTCCTTGTCGCGTCAGCCAGCTCCCTGTACTCTCTTTCTACCACAACTTTTGCTTATTTCCAATTATTGTCACTATGGATGCAAAAAAAAAAGGCATTTGTTGTTGTTGTTTTTTTTTATAGCCAGTCCAGAAAAGTCGTCTGATTTGTAGACGCTCATAATTTAACGGAAACTCTGACTCAACACTTTTTTCTAATTTGCTTTCGTCCATGATTTTTTCTTTTTTTTTTTTTTTCTTGTTTGCATCTTTTTCTCTCTTCAGTTCTTCTTGTTGAATGTTTTTCGCTCAGGTAATCACATAAATTTGTTCCATCTTGTCCTGTACTATCTTGGGATTTTGCTGCGGGATTCAACTTCATTTAACCTTTATGCTTTTGTGTTAATTTTTATAAAAGGCACTTTTTACTTTTCTTATTTTTCAGCACTTGTATGTTGCTGATTTAAGGCAGTTTCTTCCCTTTATCAAAAGCACTTGCTCTGGCAAAAGAGAGCGTCAAAAAAAAAATGTTTCATTTCTGCTGATTGAGTAAGGAACCCCTTCCCCCCGCTACCGACGTATCATTTCACGTAGGTAGGCATAGGATAGATTCTCTATTTGCAATAAGCTACAATGCAATTTTTCTTTATTTTTAATGGCTTTATTTTAATTGGTGAGTTTTAGTGCTCATAAAAACGTACAGATTGATAGCATTAATAAAGAACTTCTTCTAAAACTACAGGGAGGAAGCTTTACTGGTGAAGAACTTCTTTCTACACTCGTTTCATCGGGCTGTTTCAATGGGCTTTTATTAAGGAAATTTCAACCTGTAAAGGAGCCACCCAGAAAACTAGTTGCCAGAGCAGAATAAATTAATTTAGGTGTATAGCTTATTCATATGGGAATGTCAGCTGGCATCTGGTACTGAGTTGCAGATTTAACTTGCATATATAAGAATCCTGGGTAGGATAATGCTAGACAACAGCCCTGTTAAAATAACCAGATCCAAACTGTCGCGTCCAAGCGGACGTGCAATATCCAAAATAAACGAAAAGGCACAGCCGTGCAACGAAAATACGAAACTACGGGAATACCTCTCCCTACAGACCCCTAACCCGGGGAGGGGCCCTGCCTACTCGGCGGGCCGATCGCTCCGATAGGTGCGGGCCTGCACACGTGCCTGGGCCACTGACAATTCCCTATCGTGGAGCCCTAACCCAAAAGATAGGAACAGAAAACCAAACAAATGCAGAAATAAAGATCTTAGCTTATACAAGCAGGAGCTCCAACCAGGAGGTGTTTCACAGGAGCTGTCCAGCGGCAACTGAAGCATTAACCAGCAAGTGGGGTTAACACTAGCACTGCTTAAATAAGAGGAGAGCTACTCCTCACCAGGTGTTGACTGACAACACTCTTGCAGTCACCACAACCATCATCTCCGGGAAAGGTAAGGACACTGGTAAACCCTGGTCTGGCCCGCAAGCAAGGCGGAAGCCTCAGAACGGCTGCAACACAAACCAAGTTGTTTTCATGTCTAGTGTTGAGTGAACTGAACCATTCGAACCCTATTTGAAAAGCTGGTGGCTCAGTGGTTGGCACTGTTGTCTTGCAGCACTGGGGTCCTGGATTAAAATTTGACCAAGGATTTAATTTGCATATTACCCAGCGGAGCATGAATGGCCTTATAACTCTCCATACTCACTCGCCTTCTAGGTGCTCTCCCTAAGGAGAAAAGATAGCATTCTTAAATATTAAGTGGTGTAAAACAGGGCAACATACAAACTCCATGCATTGGTCAGATTTGTACCTAGGACTCCAGCATTGCAAGGCCACAGGGACACCACCACCAATAATAATAGCATTATTCACTAATTTTCAAGGTATTGGTGAAGTTCCAGCTCAGACCTAACAAAAATTAGGGGAACTAGCCAAAATGAACTTTTCAAAAGTTTGCTTAGTACTATCTATGTCATCCTTTAGCAACTGCCTCATTTCTCTCTATGCTATGTAAAATGAACACAACTCAGTACATCATTATATTAACCCTTTCCAATCCAATGTTGGGCCTGCCCCATCATCATTTCCCTCCACAGCTCCAATGTCGGGACAGGCCCCACTCTTCAGTGCAGGAGTGCATCTGCACCCGATCATCAGAAACATCGGGTGCACATGCACTCCTCACTGATCCTCATCAAGGACCCCCAAGGAGAAGGCAGAAAGGGTTTTTAACCCTTTCTGCCTTCTCCTTTACACATTACATAGCACTCAATTAGCGCTATGTAATGTGGATCGATCCTGGCCGGCGATCATGTGACCGCCGGTGTTACCTGACCCCCAGTGGTCACATGAACGCTGAGTCGGGAGCCTGAAGGGAGAATGCAGAAGTATTACTTTCGCATTCCCCCCACGGTGCAGTGAGCACCTGCACCCTCCTGAACTCTGTCAGATCAGGAGGGTGCAGGGAAAATGTGTTTTTTCTCATCCATTCTCCCCATCTCCAATTTATTTGGAGCTGGGGAGAATGGATGAGAAAAAATAAATGGATAAGTGTTTTGGGGACAGACAGGTACAACTCCGCTCGGGGTCTTCTTGCTTTTTTAGACGCGCTTGCGCTGTGCGGTCTTCTCCCTTCGGCTCTGCTCGGCAGCATCGGCGTTTTGGCCCCGCCCCCTTGTACGCATCATCACGTAGCTCCGCCCCATCACGTGCCGATTCCAGCCAATCAGGAGGCTGGAACCGGCACACGTCATGGGGCGGAGCTACGCTATGATGCGTACAAGGGGGCGGAGCCAAAACGCTGATGCTGCCGAGCAGAGCCGAAGGGAGAAAACCCATCTGCGCAAGAGCGTCTAAAAAAGCAAGAAGACCCCGAAATTAGACGGAACCATGGCGACGAGGACGCTAGCAACGGAGCAGGTAAGTGAATAACTTCTGTATGGCTCATATTTAATGCACGATGTATATTACAAAGTGCATTAATATGGCCATACAGAAGTGTATAACCCCACTTGATTTTGCGAGACAACCCCTTTAAGTATAAAGTATAAAGATGGTCTCTAAATGGCTAAATTAAACAATTGTCTCAATTTCCATTGTGGATGATTTGTTTGAGTTCAGAGTTTTCACGAAGCCTGTCTTGCCTCTTGTGCCTTATTTGCGACTAGTTCCTGCACCCCCCTCCATATCCAAGTAGTATTGAAGTAATTCGCAACTATATAAAAATGTATGTACTGAACTTTTATGACAGTTTCATACAAGAATGCAAAGCAGTTCAGTGACAGGCCCCTTCTCACCAGAGGCCCCTTTTAAGTCGTGTACCCTATTCTTTGCTTGATACTCCACGGGGTGAAGGCTTTTGTACAGAAGAATAGCATTTTCACATCGAGCAGAAGAAATTGGGCTGTCTGAATTCAACGAGATCATGTACATGGCGCTTTAATGTTCTCCTCGTCTTCATACAGACTACTCTATTTTTTTCCATTCTTCAAGATATATTCTGAGATGATCTGCTTTCTTATTAAATTGGATATTGCGTCTTAGTGTAGAATAGGGGCAAAAGGAGGCGAGCTATAACCTGGTCTTATGTTAGTGAGTGCGGTTTATATACAAACACTACAGAATATGTCAGTATTTTAAGAATAACAGCTTAAGAATTAACTTAATAAAGGCTTATCTGCAGCATCTGTTCACTTTATGGCTAAACTTAACCTAAAAATAAAATATTTTTTAATAAACCTAATCTGAAATGAATGTCTACAATGTAATTCCACTGAACACAGAAGTGCAGCCAAGGGACACATTGGATAAAACATATGTGAAAATATTTTGTACCTCGGCCCTGCTTGGAGAATTCAGGCGCGCCTCTGGTTTGTGTCTGGCTTTAGAGTTTGTATTCTCAGAGCTAATAAACAGCCAACATGAGAACTGCAGAGATTATATTACTATAACTAACCATAGCAATTTATTGTCTATTCAATACATACAGTGCATAACTAGAAGACAGTTCCTTTAGGCATCTGCTCTCAAGAGACAGGAAGACTTAAGACAGATGCCAATGCTTCATTCCACAATTCTTTCTTGAAGAAGCGGAAAAAACTTATATCACAAACTGCAGGCATTAAACTTTCGACACAAAAGGAACAGGTGCTTGGTACACCTGCATCGCTCAGACGGTTTCCGAGGGAAAATTGGATTGAAGATACTTTTTTTTTTTAAGATTCCACTTTAAAGATGTTTCCAGAACTGATTTCTTTTTTGCTACAATTTGAAATTTTTTTTTTTACAATAAAGTGAATGTCCATTGATAAGAACATGAAAACATGTTGTGTATACAAAGTGTGTAAAAAAGTTTTTTTTAAAAATATGCAATTTTGGATACTTTTTCCAGGCGGCTAGCTCCAGTAATTTCTGTTGATATTTTAATAGGAAGTACTCACTGTAGATGCTCCACTCCTCGGACCTTCCTCCTCGGCAAAGAACATCAATTCTTTACATTACTAGGTGCCGAGGGTTGGCATTCCTGCATAGAGTAAGCGCTGCTTGTTTCTTTCATTGCATGTATGTACAAGCTGTACATGTCTTATTAACCCAATAGATGGGGAAAAACAATAGGGGGACATTCTGGGTGGTTCAACACAGCAGGGTTGTTTTTCATTGTGCTTTAAGTAACATTTTTTTGGAATGTTTTTGCAGAAAACTCTCCTTGTAAGTGCTCTCCTCAAGGAGAGACAATACCGCTCCCGACCCACATCACAGGCCTCTCTCTAGTCAAGCCAGAACCCTACTTCACACGGATGAGGGGCAAAACCCCGGAAACAGCTGTCTGTGTATTGATTCTGGCTTGGTTTTCAATTCCCAATCATTGTTAAGACCTGTATAAATGGTCGCGCATTGATTTGAAGGAATGCTGCCATCCAATAGGTGGCGCTGCAGAGGTATTGTTCCATCTGCCTTATTTGCAGAAAATATATCATGGCAAGATATTACTGTAGGCCAGTAGGAAATATGAAATATATTATATATTTTTGGTGCCTTTTTACATCATCTGTCTTCTGTCTTTTGGAGCCATGGTGATTTTTTCAAACCTATCATACTCTAGGTTTGGTGGGTTTTTTGAGTCATTTTCCCATAGACGTATCCATAGGGGGAAAAAAAGCCCAAGGCCACCTTCACACAAGAGGTATTGTGCACATCTTTGTGCATAGAAATTCAGCCATTGGAACTACAACCATAAAAACCCATAGGTTTCAAAGGGAGCACGCACGTTGGCGGATTTTCTGTGCATATTTTTGTTGCCAGCAAAAATATGCAACATGCTCTATTTTGGGCCATATTTGTGCACCCGAGGCTCCATAGGAGTCTATGGTGCGCACAAATGCGCTGTTCACAGTATAATTTTGCGGTATTAATCAATAAGACTAATTAGGCTGGTCCGCTCATTAACTAGGCTGGCCCTGCCTGTTCAAACATGGAGCTGGGTGTTTCCCACGCCGATGTGAACAGGGTCAGCTGCGGGGCAAAGAACAGTAAGAAGTTTGGAAACGCTCGCCAGAGGACGTAATTGGGCTGCATTCAGAACACAATTATGTTCCCTTCTGGCGAGCATGATCACGCCTACGCTCGTGTGAAGAAGGTCTAAAAGTGATGTATGTGTGTTAGAGATGAGCGAACGTGTTCGGCTCCGCCCCTTTTCGCCCGAACACCGAACTTTGCGAGCAATTCCGTGCTCGGGCGAAAAAAGTTCGGGGGTCGCCGTGGCAGCGCGGGGGGGTGCGGCGGGGAGTGGGGGGGAGAGGGAGAGAGAGAGGGCTCCCCCCTGTTCCCCGCTGCTGCCGCCCGCGCCGCCGCGCCTCTCCCCGCCCCCCGGCGCCCCCCGAATCTTTACGCGCGGACACTGAAGTCCTCGGTAAAGCCGGTGTCCGGGTGCGTAAGTGTTCGTTAAGAACACGTTCGCTCATCTCTAATGTGTGTATAAGAAAAACCCGCCCTTCATAATGTGCAGAGAATAGAATCCATTGTTTTCTACAGGATCATTCTCACTTTCGCTTTTGTGAGGGCAAAATGCAACATGCTTTATTTTGGTGAGTATTTACGCACTAAAGGCACCATAGGAGTCAATAGTGCAAATGAATTCCACTAAAACCACCACACAGGGGACTAATTAAGGCTGCACAGCCATTTAAATCATGGCACAGGTGTGTCCCCTACCAATGTGAATGGTCCCCGACAGTGCAGAAAGTACAGCAAAATGTGCAGATATGCGCGTGATGGAGCGACCTTCGCTGCTCAAAAAGCTGCACTGTTGCATCTGTCTTGCGTTAACGCTCATATAAAAGCATCTTTCATATTGACAGTATCCCAACTGGGAAAAAGAAAAAAAAAAAAAAAAAAATATATATATATATATATATATATATATATACACTGTATATACATACATATAAAATAATCCCTTACCCAGCATACTGTCTCAGTCAGTTCCTCATAGTTCTCTGTTCTGTCATTCAACTAGAACCTTCATCTTTACTTCTAATGAATAAAAATGATGAATGTATAAAAAAAATACAGCGTTTTTTTGTGCACGTGCCGTACGCAGAGATTAGAACTCAATGTTTTTAATGGTTCATTCTCACTTTTCTTTTTTGCAAAAAAAAAAAAAATGCGGCATGTTCTATTTTGGTACCAAAACACTGCGCGCACACATGAACACTGGCTTCTCATTTGGCTTATCAGCTATTTAAATCACCCGACACCCACGCAATTACGCAATGAGGGCTTAGTCACACGGTCGCATCGGCGCCCGTTCACATGTGCCGTGCGCCCATGTGACTGAGCCCTTACTGCAGGAAGAAGACAGCCGTACTTCAATACGGACGACTCCCCGCAGCGCTGAAGAAAGAACACATGACCAGCAATGAAGCCGGTCACATGTTTTTTCTTCCGGCTCTGCAGAGAGACGTCCCTTCTCAAGTGCGTCTGTCTTCTACCTGCAGTCACACGGGCGCCGATGCACCCGTGTGACTAAGCCCTGAGCTGCACAATTTCACAGGGAAAACACTACACCGCACTTACGCTCGTTTGAAGCCGGCCTTAAAAAGCCAATTAGCCTACGAGGTGCAGATGTATTATTTCCCCAGTAGAATTGCGCGGTGTAATGATATCAATAGATTCTATTCTCTGCGTATTGCACACGCAATTTTTGCCGTTAGGCCGCATTTACACGGCTGAGAAAATCACGCGAGATTCGTGTGTTGTGAGATGTATAAATCTCGCACGAATATGAACCCCATTTTTTTTAAAATAAAAATCGCAGCATGCTCTATCTCTGCGTGTTCCTCGGAACGCATCGCCCACTGTTTTCAATGGGACAAGAAAGGTAATGGATTCAAAGAATGTACCAAACATTAAGGATAAAACTGTTTGTGTTGCATTCATAATTGACGGTTGACATACAGTAAAAAAATTTAACGCAGCAAAAAAAAGCACTAAAAAACATCAGGGAAAAAACTGCAAGAAAGCAATGTTTTGAAAAAAAAAAAAGACCTGCGTGTGACATCACCCTGAGGCTAGTAATGGCGGCAAGATCACGGCTTTGTTCTCGTGATTTTCGGGCATCGGTAATGCTTACCTTTAGAATAATCTTGCATCGCATTGCTGACACCTGCGATAAAATTGCTCGATTTTTATTGCGAAAGTCAATAGAACTTTCTAATATTAAATTGCATCACAACACAAGTTTGCTGCGTTGCAATGCGATAAAAAGAAGGCTACATAGGGAAACACTGGAGATTTAAAAAAAAACAAAAAAACGCGCACATTGCAGAAAGATAGAGCATGCCGCGATGTTTTTATTCTCTCAACATCACATCAGTGAAAACATCACAGATGGGAAGGAAATAGAGATGAGCGAGCATACTCGTCCGAGCTTGATGCTCGTTCGAGTATTAGGGTGCTCGAGATGCTCGTTACTCGAGACGAGCACCACGCGGTACTCGTTTCGATTAAACGAGCACTGACCATTGAATTCAATGGAGCCGGCAATACAGTCAGCTCCATTGAAAGCAATGGGCTGCCGGCAATCTCAGGATGAATTTTCGGGAAGGGCTTAAAAATATAAGCCCTTCCCTGAAAATCATCCTAAAATGTGTAAAAAAAAATATGTCAGCATAAAGATCGTTCTCCTCTGCCATAGCTGTAACAGCTGTGGCAGAGAAGAACGATGTTAGCCCATTGAATTCAATGGAGCCGGCAATACAGCGGGCTCCATTGAAAGCAATGAGCTGCCGGCGAGCGTGGGAGTGAGACCCAGCTCCATTGAATTCAATGGGCTAACATCGTTCTTCTCTGCCACAGCTGTTACAGCTGTAACAGAGGAGAACGATCTTTATGCTGACAGTGGGGGAGGGGGGGCCCCACTCTTGCCGCTATTGTGGCTTAATATTGGGACCTGGGAACCTGAAATGCAGCCCAACATGTAGCCCCTCGCCTGCCCTATCCGTTTCTGTGTCGTTTCCATCACTTTCGTGAATTTCCTAGATTTTTACAAATGAAAACCTTAGCGAGCATCGGCGATATACAAAAATGCTCGGGTCGCCCATTGACTTTAATGGGGTTCGTTAATCGAAACGAACCCTTGAGCATTGCGGGAAGTTCGACTCGAGTAACGAGCACCCGAGCATTTTGGTGCTCGCTCCTCTCTAGAACGAAACCATTAAAAAATCATTGGTTTCATAAATCTGCTTTTTTACTGACTCTCACATCACGTGAAAATCTCGCAATTTTCTCGTCCACTCTGAATGTTTTATAAATTGCCATCAAGAGGCGATATTGAAAATTTAGAACCCAGAAATCGATGCCAATAAAAAAAAAGAAGTATACATTTTCTTTTCAATAAGTTTTATTGGGTTTTATAATAAACAAACAAACAACAAAAATGTAACAGAAAGTTGACATATTAGTTGCGTTCGAATACAATTACCGTGATATAGATATTTTACACTTGCAATGCGTTGCTGAATAGTTTTACATCACTACACAAAAAATAATATTTCCCGAAGAAGGAAAACCTCTTCAGCAAGAATTTATCAATGCCATTCAGAATGAGAACCTGGAACTGGAAGCAGTGTGTATGGCTGTGACATGTAATAATAGCAAACACATAAAGAATTAAACACAAAAAAACAAAAAGTCTTCAGAAGCAAAAAGAAAACAATGATCAGAAAAGCACAAAGAAACCCAAAAGTCATTACCTTGGTTAACTGTGGATTGTTTCCTTAAAGAGGAAGAGAAAGGAGCAGATTATAAGATACATGGACTGTTTTTCAATTTTTTTTCCTTATTCCTCTTAAAGTCATTTTTTCATCTGTTTTGCTGTTCCAGCCTCTCTTGTGACTTCATGATCTGCTTGACCAGAACTGGTATCTGTACAGTATATGAAGCAGCGGGATATGTAACTCACAGTGACACTATACCTAAGAGTCTAGGACAGCTGTCAGTGCCGCTCAGACCCTGACCTACGGCATTCACAGTGCCTTACATTTAATGGGCTCCCAAGAGGGGGTCACCAACAATGAATAAGAAGATAGGGTGGCAAAGAAAGCTAAAAAAGAGGAAAGAACATTAGCAGTAAGATCAGGATTTTAAATAAATGAGAAATCTGACTTCTGTCCCCTTGTCTATAACTATAAATGTCACTAGTCACAATATTCAGGAGGGTTGGGAGGCAGATGACGGCTACGCCATTTTTTTTTTAAACTTTTATTTCAATGCTAGGCAAATAAATCTTCATGATCTTCAGTTTCATGCTTTCGGCTTTAAAAACGTAATTTATAGATCAGTAATTTATCATTAACCCCTTAAGAACCAAACCAATTTTTGGATCATACATTCTGTGAGTCATGGGATGTCAAAAAAAATTGTACAATAAGGCCTCCTTCCCACGAACGGATTTACGCCGCGTAAATTCGCGGCAAAAATCTGCTGCGTCGCCCCCTGCTATTAGGTTCTATTGAACCTAATAGCACAATGCTCACGATGCGGAATTCCACCGCGGAATTTCGCACCGTGAAATCTCCCGTTGTCACCCGCAGCATGCTCTATTTGCCGCGGGTGTACGCGCTGACGGCTTCCATTGCAGTCAATGGAAGCCGTCCGTTCACGCTATCTCCCGCTCTCTACAGCGGAAGATAGCGTGAAAACGGTTCCCCGCCTACCGCCGCCGCGTCATATGACGCGGCTGGCGCGTCACGTGAGACGGCCAACCGCGTCATGTGACGCGGTGGGCGTGTCACATGACGCGACGGCGGTGGGCGGGGAAGCGTCTTCATGCTATCTTCTGCTGGTAAGTATGGGGTCTCTGGGGGGCGCCGTGACGGGCTTCACTGCGGAATATTCTGCAGCGGAGCCCGTCACGCTCATGTGAAGCCGGCCTAAGTATATGATGTTACAGTATTAAGGAAGCAGGTTTTTGTTTTTTTTTCATTTTCAGTTTTCTCCACCAACATTTTAAAAAATATATAACTCTTATTTATCCATCAAAGTAGCTGTCTGAGGGCTTGTTTTTTGTGGGGCAAGTTGTATTTTTCGGTACATTATTAAGATTTTCAGTACAGTATATGGTAAGATTTAATGTGCCGTATAATGGACTGAAAATCTTTTTGAAAAAGTGGAGTGCAATGGAAAATAAACTAAATTCTGTTATCTTTGGGGTGGGTGGTTAAAAAATAAGATTATTTTCTGCCGCCATCTTCTGGTAGCCATAAATTTTTTTAAAATTTTTCATCGACATAGTTGTGCAAGGGCTCATTTTCTGTGGGACGTTCTGTAGTTTCTATTGCTACCATTTTGGAGTATTTAGGGGTTTTTGATAGCTTTTTATTTCATTTTTTCTTGGAGACAGGGTGACCAAAAAAAAGCGCAATTCTGGCGTTGTTTCTTTTTTTTTATTAATTTTTTCACCGTACAGGTTAAATAATTTGCTGCTTTGGACTTTTATGAACACAGTGATTCCAATTCAAAATATGTTTTTTTCTTTTTTTAGAGATTATTCAGATTGGCGTATTTCGGCCGGGTTTTCACTCCTGACCATTATGCGCTGCCCCTCTCTGCAAGAGGAGGAGGTGGTGGGAGATAGTGCACTGAGCTTCTGTCCCCTCTCCGTCCCACTCCACTGTTTGCAATGAGAGGGGGTGGGACAGGGGTAGAGCTAAGTTCCACCCTCGTCCCGCCCCCTCTCATTGCAAACAGTGGAGAGGGACGGAGAGGGGGCGGGAGCTCAGTGCACTAGCTCCCAACCCGGCCCGCCTCTTCCCCTTGCAGCGAGGGGTAGCCTATATTCGCCGGGCGTGAAATCCCGACTGATATATGCAGGTCTGAATAAGGCCTTATTTAGATTTTTTTTAAATTATAAATATGGCAAAAGTTTTTTTTTCACTTTTATTACCTTATCTTTTTAAATTATTAGGAAACCTTTTTAAAACTAATTTTTACACTTTTTAGTCCCCATAGGCGACATGAACTTGGGATGGTTTGATTACTTCTGCAGTATGATGTAATCCCATAGTATTACATCATACTGCAATCTGACAGGTCACCCCTGGGGGCTTGCAGAAGGCCCCCGGTTGTTATATCAACTGAATGGGACATTTAACCTCCTAACGCTACAGTACATACAGTTACGTCCTGCAGCTGCAGGGTATGTATGAAGGGAGATCGCGGGAAAATGGGGGGGGGGGTTGTTTGGAGGGGGATACGAGTGGGTGTTATGGCAGCCGGGGGCCTTCTGAAAGGGCGCAGGGCCGTCATAGCAGAATGCCTATCAAGCCATGCCTATGGCATTACATCATACTGCAGGAGCGATCAAAGTATCATATGTTCTTGTTCCTCTGGGGACTAAAATAAAAAGTAATAATCAGTTTTAAAAAATTTTACTAAAGAAAAAAAAAAAGCAATAAAAGTAAAAAAAAAACACTTTTGACATATTTATAATCAAAGAATCTAAATACTAAAACAAAAATACATACAAAAGTAACACATTATTTACCTAACATGGTGAATGTCGTCAGAAAAATAAATAAAGATGACAAAATTATGCTTTTTTGGTCACCCTGTCTCCAAGAAAAAATGTAATAAAAAGCTATCAAAAAGTCGTATGTATTAAAACGTTGTACCAACAGAAACTACAGGATGTCCCACACAAAACGAGCCCTTGTACAACTATGTCGATGGAAAAATAAAAAAGTTATTACGGTAACAGAAAATAATTTTAAAAAATCAACTATCTTTGAAAAAAAATTAAAAGTAGTACAATATATATATATATGGTATTATAGTAATCATACGGACCCATAGAATATAGTTATCAGGTCATTTTTGTTGCAGTTTGTACACCGTAGAAACAAAACGCACCCAAAGATGGTAGAATGAAATTTTTTTTTTACATTTTTCTCCACTTAGAATTTTTAAAAAGTTTTTCAGTACATTACATTGTACATTAAATAGTACCATGCGCAGTACAGAGGATGCTGCGCCGTCACTATGGCGGGGACGTGGCTCCCGCAACCATTCTGCAATGATGATTGCAGAATGGCCGCAGGATGAGCGGCTTCCATTGACTTCAATGGAAGTGTGGCAGCACACAACCTGGAAACACAGAGGATGAGTATTGGTGCTGGATCTACTGTTTTCTCTGTGCAGTACCCAAGGTAGACCAGATATTTGAAGGAGGACTGCAGACACAAGGTATATTTACTGCAAACATGCAATAGAGTCTTTAATGGTAGTATTAACAAAGATACATGGCAACATTTTGAGCAGAACGTGCGCTTTCTCAAGCCAAACAGTCTAAAGAACTGGGACCTATGGTATATTGCCATGGTGTGCCTTACATGCTCTGCACCTCATTTAGGGTGCCTACCCACTAGCGATATTTTTTCTTGCGATGCGAGGGCGATGATTATGAAACCAATGATTTTCAATGGTTTCATACTTATTTGCGATTTTTTTTCTTGTTTCACAGCGCAGAGAAAGTCTGCAATATCGCTCAGTGTATTCAATAGGGCCGGCGGCAGCAGCGCCAGCCCCATTAAGAACATAGGGAGTACATTGCGGACTTCTGCCACAGCTGTGACAGCTATGGTAGAGGATTCCTTCATCCCCACAAGAAGGAATCCTTTGCCACAGCTGTCACAGCTGTGGCAGAAGTCCGTGATGCTATCCAATTGCTTTCAATGGGGTCGGCACTGCTGCGGCCCAATTGAAAGCAGTGGATTGCAGGCAACCACCACAGGGATGATTTTTGGGGAAGAGCCTAAAATATAAGCCCTTCCCTGAAAATCAGCCCTAGCCCTAGCTGTAAAAGAAAGTAGAAAAAAAATTATACTCACCTAGAAGAACCGTCCGGCTCTTCTCTCCGGGTCAGCAATCTACTTCCGTATTCTGGAGGCCGGGGATTGTGTCAGCCAATGACACCAGCACTTTCTGGGAGCGGGCGTTTTCAATCCCCAGCCTCCAGAATAAAGAAGAAGACTTCCGTGGTAGAGAGAGGAGCCAGAAGGCTCCTCTAGGTGAGTATTAATTTTTTTTAAACTTTTTTTTTTTAACAACTAGCCATGATTTTCATGGAAGGGCTTATATTTCAAGCCCTTACCTGAAAATCATCGCTACAGGGGTTGCCTGCAATCCACTGCTTTCAATGGGGCCGCAGCAGCCGGCCCCATTGGAAGTAATGGAATAGCATCACAGACTTTGGCCACCGCTGTCACAGCTGTGACAGAGGATTCCTTCATCTCCACGGGATGTCTGCAATGTATTCCCTATGTTTTCAATGGGGTTGGTACTACTGCCTCCGGCCCTTTGAAAACAATGAACTATATTGCAGCGTTTTCTATGCGCTATGAGGCACTCGATCTCACATCACTAAAAACAAAACGCTAGTGGGTAGGCACCCTAATGATGTGCTTTAGGTGCTTTACACACTTTTTTCATCATGCCAAAAAGAGGGGTAGCGGTTTGTGAGAAAGGGTGTGACTTTCATGGAAAGTGGGTGTGGCCAAAAAGACAGGGCACTAAAAATTGCAACAACATTTTGCCATGTGATAGGTGCAATAGAAGTGTTACAAGGTGTGCTATTCCGATCATCCAGATTGAGTCATTGTGATAAAATTGGCACATTTTAAGTCTGCTTAAGTTTGCACTGTCTAACTATTGCACAGTATTACTTAATCTGTCCAAATGTGTTGTCGAGCACCTTAATCACTATGATTAAGGATGCATATCCATCAGGTACAGAGGGCTATCGAGTACTCTGCTGAAATTCAGAATAGGCTGTAGGAAAGGTTGGCTAGGACAGCTTATCCAGTTACTGGTGCTCATTATACCATCTGGTTCATTAAAGGGGTTGTCTCATGAAAGCAAGTGGGTCTATACACTTCTGTATGGCCATATTAATGCACTTTGTAATGTACATTGTGCATTAATTATGAGCCATACAGAAGTTATTCACTTACCTGTTCCGTTGCTGGCGTCCTCGTCTCCATGGATCCGTCTAAAATCGCCTCTTCCGGCGATTTTAGACGCGCTTGCGCAGTCCGGTCTTCTCCCTTCTCTTGGGTCTCGGCACAAGCGGAGTTCGGGCTCCGCCCCCTTCTACGCGTCATCGCGTAGCTCCGCCCCGTCACGTGTGCCGATTCCAGCCAATCAGGAGGCTGGAATCGGCAATGGACCTCACAGTGAAGATCCCGGCGGCCATCTTACTAAGATAAGTAAGAAGAAGGAAGAAGTCGCCGCAGCGCGGGGATTCGGGTAAGTACTACCCGTTTTTTTTTTCTAACACATGCATTGGGTTTGTCTCGCGCCGAACGGGGGGCCTATTGAATAAAAAAAAAAAACGTTTCGGCGTGAGACAACTCCTTTAAGTGCTAAGTCACGTGGTATCCAGAATGAAGGGCCCTGTGAAGGTGGCAGGTTTTCTAAAAATTCCCTGTCACATGAGTGTCACTGAACCTTCTGCAAAGCTGAGAGGTAATCATGACAGCTCCACATGATGCTGAGAACTAGTTTGTTTAACAAGAATACAACTTGCAGTCATCTGTTTCTGTAACCATACCTAAACCATAGAGCCTGCAGTTATTTGTACCTGTACCCATACCTATACCATACAGACTGCAGGCATGTTTACCTGTACCCATAACTAAACCATACAGCATGCAGTTATTTGTACCTGTACCCATACCTATACCATACAGACTGCAGGCATGTTTACCTGTACCCATAACTAAACCATACAGCATGCAGTCATCTGTACCTGAACCTTACCCAAACCATACAGCTTGCAGTCATCTGCACCTGTACCCATACCTTAACCATACAGCCTGCAGTCATCTACACCTGTACCCATATCTAAACCATACAGCCTGTAGTCCTCTATACCTGTACATATACCTACAGCATACAGCCTGTAGTCATCTGTACCTGTACTAGTACCTAAACCATGCAATCTCCAGTCATCTGTACCTATACCAGAACCTAAACCATATAGCCTGCAGTTATCTGTACCTGCACCCATACAGAACTATACAGCCTGCCATAATTTCATCTGTACCCATACCTAAACCATACAGACTGCAGTCATCTTTACTGGTACCCATACCTAAACTATACAGCATGCAGTAATCTGTACCTGTACCCTTACCCAAAACATACAGCCTGTAGTCATCTGCACCTTTACCCATACCTAAACCCTATAGCCTGCAGTCAACTGCACCTTTACCCATACCTACACCATACAGCCTGCAGTCACCTCATCTCTACCCATATCTAAACTGTGCTGCTTACAGCTGCAAAACAAATTCACATGCATGATTTAACCCCTTGGCATTAGCTTTCCGAACATGACTCATTTTCTGAACTACATAAAAATTTTCTGGTATACCGTATATACTCGAGTATAAGCCAACCCGAATATAAGATGAGGCACCTAATTTTACCACAAAAAAGTGGGAAAGTTTATTGACTTGAGTATAAGCCTAGGGTGGGAAATGCAGTAGCTACTGTTAAATTTAAAACCAGTTTTCCCATTAAAATGAATGGAAATGGCATTAATCCGTTCTGCCATTCATTTCAATAGGGGTGCCGCTGCTGCCGGTGGCCCCATTGAATGCAATGGGCTGCCGGCAACCCCGCAGGGATTTTCAGGGAAGGGCTTTAAATATAAGCTCTTTCCTGAAAATCAACAGTAGCTGGTGTAAAAAATAAAAAAAATATATACTCACCTGTCTGCCACTGCCGGGACTCATGCGCGTCTAGCCGCTTGTTCTCCTTGCACTGTAATGAAGCTTTTCAGCAGGCTGGAATTTAAAATCCTCACCTGTTGAAAGAGCTGCATCTGATTGGCTGAGCGCTCAGCCAATCACAGGCAGCGCTCAGCCATTCAATGAATGACAGCTGAACACTGCCTGTGATTGGTCACAGCACACAGCCAATCACACGCAGCACTCGGTCCATTCATTGAATTCAATTTCATGTGGGTATAACCTGGGTATCTCTTGTGAATAGTTCTATATGTACAGCTGGTATAAGTTATACAATCTAACTTATACCAGCTATAAATACATACTGACTTTTATCTGCAACTTCCGGTTGCACACTGTTGCAGAGCGCTCAACTCCTCCACCAACTGGTCCTGCACTGAGAACACGCTGCTGGATGAGACGTCAGGCACTCAGCAGTTGTATAAGCTAACATCCTGGAGTTTTTGTCCGAGGTGCAACGCTCTGGGCGGGGGGCTTTTGTTTCAGGTCCTATGCTACAGTGTCAAGGGAGGCCTCTGGGCCCCATAGCATAGGGGCTGGGTTACAACTGCAAGCCCTGCAATCACTATAGATACGTCACTGCTTTTGGTTCATTCAAAACTAGTCATGAACACTGGTGTATAATACTATCTACGAGCAACGAAAACCCTGCATAACACTTTGATATTGCTATGCAGGACTATTAGGGCTTCTACACACGACCGCGGTTCAACTTATTTGCTCATGAATGAAGAAGGGGGAGGTACATTAGTGTGGCGGTGCATAAGACTATGCTTTTTGCGCATGTAGGGCCAGTTCACATCTACACGTTACACACTCTTTCCATGGATTAAAAGGCTAATTAGCCTAATGACGTTCAGATGTGTTCTTTTCTCTGCGTTTTGAACAGTGTTTCACGCTTTCCCTTGTGTATTTGCACACCTCCCATAGACATCTATGGGGCCCTTTGTGCGCAAATGCATAGGAAAATAGAGCACGTCCTTCATTTTTTCCAAAATACGCGAAACGCGTTCTCAGTGGCTGTATTCTCTCTGTTTTGCGCACGCAGATTTTGTGCACACCAATACCCACACAAATAGTAGCCTGGAGTAGTGTTTTATGGCAAAAGCACATGAGCCTATGGAGTGTAGTTACGAATGAACCTGCTTTTATATTTTTTTTGGGGGGGGGGGGGCATTCAAACTACTCATCATACTGCACAAGTTTGAACAAAAAAACAGCCAGAAGATAGGTTCTGCCCTAGTATTAACTACGTGCGAGAAAGATAGGGCAAGTTTTCTCACCCATACCACTAATATCAGAATACCACTAGTGAAAATGAAACCATTGAAATCGATGGTTTTGTTTCATCTCGTTATGCATCTGGGATTATCATGGCCGCGTAACAGGACTAAATCGCGCCCATGTGAAAAAGCCCCTATATACCAGTTTTAGAGGTTTTGATGAACTTCCACTTTAGTTTATACAAATTCAGACTAAACACAACTTTTTGCAAGAGTTTGGAGAACTGGACAAACTGAAATTTTCAAAAGTTCGCTCATCACTAATAATGAATGTTAGCAAAAGCTCCACATATAAAAATGGTTATATTGTTGGTGGTATGCTTTATATTTATTTCTCCTGTCTTCCTCCTGGGATTGTCTGAGAAATGCAGCTGGCACCCTAGGATGTGGAGCCCCTGGGCAATTGCCCCTTTTGCCGCTCTATAATTTGACTTTGTCTCTATTTCTTTATTCTAGCAACAGGATCTTGCCAGTCTAGTACTTATAAAATGTTCATACGGTCCCACAATAGATTGTACTGTGTACATTTGCAAAAATACCGCCAGCAAAAGTTATATAGACGCCATCTACAATATTCAACTTCATCGTCAGAAAATTTAAGTTAAGACACGTCCAACTAAGGTTTTTTTTTTTTCCTGCTTCCTTCACTTCCCAGGGGCACAGTTCAAATCATTATTAAAACTTGCCCTTCGCTTTCCTACCCTTTATGAGCTGGTGAAAAAAGAACAAGACTTGGTGTTGAATGGACCTCAATGAATAGGTCACATACTTCAGCTTGTGACATGTTTAGGAACGAAATAGACGCAGAGTTCTGTTTTATTAAACCTTGCTGTGACTCCCTGAGGGACCGCAACACAAAAAATAACGGAACAAGAAAAATCGATCGTAACTACTTGACACGAGATAAAGGAAGTGACAAGGAGCAGGAGGAAAAAAAAGGGGGGACAAAGTGTGGGATGTGCAGTGCGTATCTACTCCCCAGACGCGGGAACAAAAAAGTCTAACGATATAGTTTACTGTCAATATGTAATGTGTACTAGTGTTTTCATCAAATGTTTTCAATAATAACAGTCAGGCAGCAACCCCGGGTCATGTACTTTTGGAAAATTGGTTATTTGTACTCAGATCTGTTAATTTTAAGAGAAAACAAAAAAAAAAACAAGAGATATTGAAAGCAAAAAGTTAGCTGCATTACTTGGACAACTTGTAGAGCTCTTACATGGTTCTATAGTTGACAAATGGTGCCTATTCTTACCTTTTTTGATTTGTAACATGCTTGCAAATTTTTAACATCTGCAATTAGGCACATAGGGGAAGGTTTATTAACAACTGCATTCAAATGCCAGTCTTAACCCTTTCCAATCCACTGTCTGACGTCTAAAGACATTCTGAATGAAGGCTGTACAGCTTCCGATGTCGGAAAACATCCAGCAGGGTATTCTTGCTGTATATTCCTGGCTGCTCTGTTGTCGGGGGCCTCTCCAGCATGTCGAATACCATAGTACTGGCTCTAGCCAGCAGGTGGCACCATTGTATAATGACAGAAAGACAGAACCCCCTAGGAAACCCTGAATCCAAAATTGGATTGCAAAAGGTTAATATGATCACCACCAGTGCACAATGTATAAACATATCACTGTAAAGAGAAAGCCTACTTGAAAATATCACTGCCAGTGGCCATATTTACCTATACACTAATACTAAAACATTCAAGGCTCGATACAAACACCACATCCCAGCAGACAGGCAGATTGCTATATGGAGGAGCACTGCACAAGTGCAAGATACTAATGAACAGCACAATATCTGGTAGGCGAGTAATGCTGTTCATCAGTGTCTTGCACTTGTACATTGCCCCTCATATAGTAATCTGGCCAGAATATGTAAGCTCACAAGCCCACTTCAAGAGTCCTCATTGTCTTGTGAGTCCCTACTCTAATAAGACAACTCAAACCCAAAAAGGAAGTCCTGCTTACAAGCAGGGCGATCGTCCCAATAGGGACGGCCCCACGTTGGAACCTAGGGGCCTCGCTCTCCCTAGATGGTAAGAGGGGCACAAGGCAAGGGAAAAATACATTCACAGTGAACAGGACAGTTCACACATAAGGTCTGAACACCTACAGACACTGAACATGTCACTATTCTCACCAACAAACAGACAAGGGAATCCCACCCAGAACCTCATGCATGCAACTTACACCAAAGCAGAACATGCATGACTCCAAGCACCAGAGTTCTGAGATGGAATGTGATAATGAATAAATGACCAGCACCCTCTAGTAAGAGGAGCTGGTATATATGTGCAGTAGATCAGTGGTGATTGGCTGGCTGGAGCGATACACACCCAGCCAGTCCAATCATCCCACACCTATGGAAGTTTGCTCCTGGAAACCCATAGAACTACCCATAAGCACAATGTGATAATGGGTTATCAATAGAATGTTTGTGGAAAACCTCTTTAATTGTGTAACCGCTATTGTTATACTATTATTTTTCATTTCAGTTTCTGTGTTTATCAATCAATCTTGTAATCTTTGGTTACTCCATCTGCTGCATCCGAATCCTGCATTGCACCACCACCCGTGACAAATGTACATTGAAAAAGGACCTGTCATGTCTTCATGCCATTTGGGTTGGCGGTATAGCTTTGCAGCCACAGTCCTGCTGCATCCAAAGATCACTCTCTTTTGCTTATACTTAGCCCTGTTCCCCCATATGGACTTGTATTTAGATTCAGCTCCTAGCAATAGAGTACTAGAGTCAAATGGATGTTCTTCACTGTCAATGGTTGATGTCAGACTTGATTGACAGTGAGTGGTGGTGACCGCCAACTTGACATATTCACAGAGCCGGGAGTTATAAATAAAGTGCAGAAGACATTTAAGAGGCACATTTATACAATTTCTCCAAACTATCAATATCATTATGCAGTGACAGTTCTGGGTCACTACATTTGCACTTAAAAATGTAAGTCCAATGAGAAAGAGTGCACCCCTTACCCAGGTACCACAACTCAATTATTTTGTGATGGGTGGTGATCTTCGGTGTCAACTCTCATGAGTAGGGAGTGGCAGCATTACAGCCATATTTCCTCATTCGGGGCAACTGGAATACTACTATATAGTCTACTTAAAGGCAATGTGTCATTATGACATGCTCCCTTTAGATAAAAGCATTATCTGTATAATGCCAGTCCAAGTTAAACTAGCGTGCACACAAGGTTCCAATTAAAGTGCCTGCTCAAATTGTAAACCCCTTACTGGTATTGAAGCTGCCAGTGCAATTAACCGTCATAGATTGAGTAGCTCTAATGCTTGGTAATAAGTTGAAATCACGAGAAGCTGTTTATAGTGACTACAGTGGATTGTTATATTACATGGGGCTCATTGAAATGATTCGATGACTGCACAATACATGATTAAATTGAGTCTTCCTTTCAGCAACTCCGCAATGTAGCTACTAGAGAGAGATTCCCCCAGTGTGGTTTATATGGCATATACACTATTGACACTATGTAGGGCATATACAGGATTATATATAGGGAGATCACAGCCATGAACTTGCACACACTTGTATAATTTACACATACACACACTGAGATATGAAAACTGAGACCCATACCAATGGTGGATGGAAAAGTGCCTCCACAGCGCCACTTATTGTAAGGGAAGTCAGCTTCCAATATATGGTCCTGTGGAGGAACTTTTCCATTCTAACCCTATTTGCATACTTTTTTTTCCATAGAGCATTGCATGGTCTGCATAAGACTCCCTACACCAACTTGGCGCTCTACTCAAGGAGAAACTTTATACCCCCAGGGTCACATACAGAAATGTAATCAGTCTCAGAGATCAGTTTCAAAGTCACGTTAACCCTTGCAATAGAAGTTTGTATCTTGGGAAATGATGCCTCCCAATATGACATGAGTTGCTTCACAAAGAAAAATGGTACCATCCATCAACACACTAAGGATATGTAAACACAGTACATAAATTTCTGAAGCACGTCAGATTTTTCAGACATGGATCTCACATATTCTGCAGCAGAATTCAGAGGATGAGCCTAAAGGCCCTTTTACACGCATAATCTTTCAAATGACTGAAAGATTGAAAGTTTAGCAATCTATTTCCATAAAGTGTTAAGGGCCATTAACACTTTATCATCTTCATTTGCATATAAAAGGACCTTTAGGAGTTGTTTGCAGAGACAAGCACCTGTTTAAACACACTCCCAGCTGTGCAAACAGCTGCCAACATATTCCATTGTTCACCTACCGACAGATTGCATTGTTCTTCTCACTGCTGCCTGCGGATTGCATTGTTCTCCTGGCGGCTAGTGTAAACATGATGCGGGAAGAACATCCTGCAGTCTTTTGAAAGATGAGCGAAATGCATTCAAATGGAACGTATCCGCTCAGTCTTTCAGGGGCTGATCGATGGATTTTCAGATTAACTAAAATCTATCGTTCAAACAAAAAGTGCACGATTTACATGTAACACTTATTGCTCATTATTGTCCCTTTGGACGAATTTTGAGTGATAATCGTTGCGTGTAAAAAGGCCTTTAAAGTTCCTCAGCTGATTTGCATGTGGATCCGCACACAAAATTGACTCCATTCAATGAGTCAAATTCCCCATGTGGGCCGTTCGATACACTTCCTACGTCATTAATTGACATGTCAATTTTTAAAAAATTTTTTGCATCACAGCTTTTAATATGTGCAGATTCTAATTCATATCAGAATCCGCATTGGTATCAGCACTGGAAATATGCCATATGAACAGGTCTTAACTTTACCTACACTCCTGCCCTATGTACCTCTATGTAGATACATTTTAAGCACTATCACTCTGCAAGCTAAAAAAAAAGGATGAAAAATACAATATCTCAGCCCAGTACACTCGAAATGTCCATGTAAAATGTCACTAATATAAATTTTGCAATTATGTGTCGATGTCATTTTTCATTACATGGTAGAAAGATCGAGTAAAAGCCTGGGCCAATGAAAATGTGAATTTCAGGCTAATACTTTAATCACTTTGCCATGCTTTCTTGAAATTTTCATTACTCTTATTGGGTTGGGATTCAAAGTAATAAATCTCGCTCCAATTTGGCATAATGTCTGACAAAGAAGTAACGATTGTAAAAGCAAAGTAAGAACACATTGCAACGCAGTACATCTGTATCTCTGCTCTAAGCAATTTGGCATGAAACTGAATATATCATACCTCGAGTGAAGTATTATCTTCTGGTCCTATTTCATCTGCAAAAATTATCTTTTTTTCTGTAGCTTTTTGTTTTTCTTTATTTCACATTCTGAAGTTGTCCGTAAAGTTAATCCTGTAGTTTCCATTGAAAAAAACATTAGCAGTGGATCATATTGAGCTCAAAGGAAACAATTTATTAAAGGGTTTTCCGGGCAAATACTTATCTTCAGGATAAGTTATCAATAGTTAATTGCTGGGGACCCACCACTCAGGATCCCCGGCAATCAGCTAATCTTCTGGCTTACTGTCAATGCTGCCAGGTCAGACATTGTTCTCGGTGTTGAAGAGGGGAAAATCAGAGAGGACTTCACTTTCACTGAAATTGATAGGACTTGAAGCCTTCTCTTACAATTCTGACACTTCCACCTCCAACACCAGAGTAGGACATGAAAGTGTGATAGGAGGCAGCACATCCATTGATTTCAATGAGAGTGAAGCCTTCTCTGACGCTTTCCTCTCCAACATCAAGAACAATGTCTCCCTCAAGGACGCGGCCCTTCTATTTACATTTTTATTTGTGTGCAATGGTCTGTTCGACATTGATGTAATTGCCTCAGGAGAGTTGGGTTTTATGTTGTGGAATGGACCACTGTACACATGTATTGAAGGGGATCTGACTTCACTGAATGAACTGACTGGACACTACCAGCTACTACCAGGAGTCTCCAGGGCTTTTCACAGCTCAAGCTTGCAAGCTGCACCCAACCACTTGTATTTTTTTATTTACTCCACCATTGTGCTGTGTGGCTATCGGAACAATATATTTTGTGCCACACTAAAGGCCAATTTAGACACAATGATTATCGCTCAAAAGATGTCTTTTGAGTGATAATCGTTGTATCCATTTACCTCACAAGGTGATCGCTCAAATCTTGAGCGATCACCTTGTGCTCCGAACAGGGCATGCAGAAGGCAAGTGGGGGCCGCTTGTCTTCTGCATCCAGCTGTTCCCCACTCGGAGTGCCCGGCTGTTATACAGCCAAGTGCTCTGAATGGGTTATGAAGACCACAGTTGGACAGCTCTGTTCTTCATACCAAGCCTGTGTTCAGGGAGCGAGATACAGCTGAAACAATAGTATCAGCTGTATCCCGTTGTGAATCCTTAAGAAGGCTCATCGTTGTCTTTCAGTATGCTGAAAGACAAAGATGAGTGATGGCTTAACGAAAGCTGAACGATGTCAGTGCAGTTAGACACAACGATTATCTCTCAAAAAACGGCTTTTGAGCGAATTTTGAGCAATAATCGTTGTGTCTAAATGGGCCTTTACTTTTGTACCAAAGACTGACAGTAGCCTGCAAGGAGAAACGTTCCATAGCTTTCATCCATCAGATGCACATGCCTCACCAACTATAGTGTCTGGTTTTGCAAACCTTCTATGGCCATTATGACTGAGATAATATTATTAATTCAATTTGCACAGGAGCCACAACAGACATGGCTACAACAACACAATTGCACAGCTACACATAACCACTGGTGTAATTATAGGGGTTGTGGTTGCACTCGGGCCCAGGAACCTTAGGGGGCCCATAAGGCCTCTCCTCTCCATATAGGGAGCCCAGTACTATGAATAAAGCATTATAGTTGGGGGGGCCCTGCTACTGATGTTGCATTGGGTGCTAGAAGCTTCAAGTTACACCTCTGCATACAACCATCACCACAAGCTGTACAACAATCACCATCACATTTCTAATAAACCCTGGCATTGTGATAATAATCATTAACTTCTATAAAACTTTTCCCAATAGACATCAGCATTGACATCACTTCGCCCTATAAACATTAGCATCCTACTTCACCTCTCTATTTAAACCCTAACAATTATGGCATTAATCTGACTACACAAGTTTAATTGTTTTCATAACTTTTTCATCCCTCTGACAGGTTACTACCTTCTGACAGTCTATGGCCTCATTTGCATATTGGGCACTAAAACTGACTGTTGCGGCATGCCAACTGCAATCAGGAAGTGTAGCCAGGGTAGTCAGCCTAGTCTATATGATCACGTCTTGGGTGCTGTGGTGTGCCGCCTTCTTGCCAATGCAGAATGTCCTTCAGGTAATCTGTTGGAAATCCGTTAGACAGTAAATCACCCTGTGGTATATTTACTGATTGGCTAACAAGGAGGTGTTTTCCCAAGGTGGCCAATCAGCCATATTGAATGTGTATTTATTATGGCCCCTCCCCTCTAAGGGTTCCTGTTATTCTCCTGTCTTTCTAGCATGGGCATGCATGCTGTCCTGTCTATTCCATATGTCCGATGGGTCTTGTTGAAGGTTTGAACCCTCCATCTGATGGGTGTTGATTAGAGATGAGCGAGCACCAAAATGCTCGGGTGCTCGTTACTCGAGACGAACTTTTCGCGATGCTCGAGGGTTCGTTTCGAATAACAAACCCCATTGAAGTCAATGGGCAACCCGAGCATTTTTGTATATCGCCGATGCTCGCTAAGGTTTTCATTTGTGAAAATCTGGGCAATTCAAGAAAGTGATGGGAACGACACAGCAACGGATAGGGCAGGCGAGGGGCTACATGTTGGGCTGCATCTCAAGTTCACAGGTCCCACTATTAAGCCACAATAGCGGCAAGAGTGGGCCCCCCCCCAACAACTTTTACTTCTGAAAAGCCCTCATTAGCAATGGATACCTTAGCTAAGCACCACACTACCTCCAACAAAGCACAATCACTGCCTGCATGACACTCCGCTGCCACTTCTCCTGGGTTACATGCTGCCCAACCCCCCCTGCACGACCCAGTGTCCACAGCGCACACCAAATTGTCCCTGCGCAGCCTTCAGCTGCCCTCATGCCACGCCACCCTCATATCTATTTATAAGTGCGTCTGCCAGAGGAACCGCAGGCACACACTGCAGAGGGTTGGCACGGCAAGGCAGCGACCCTCTTTAAAAGGGGCGGGGCGATAGCCCACAATGCTGTACAGAAGCAATGAGAAATAGAATCCTGTGCCACCGCCATCAGGAGCTGCACACGTGGGCATAGCAATGGGGAACCTATGTGCCACACACTATTCATTCTGTCAAGGTGTCTGCATGCCCCAGTCAGACCGCGGTTTTTTATAAATAGTCACAGGCAGGTACAACTCCGCAATGGGAATTACGTGTGCACCCACAGCATGGGTGGCTCCCTGGAACCCACCGGCGGTACATAAAAATATCCCATTGCATTGCCCATCACAGCTGAGGTAATAATGTCATGTTTAATGCAGGTGGGCTTCGGCCCACACTGCATGCCCCAGTCAGACTGGGGTTCTTTAGAAGTGGACACATGTAGTTACAACTCCCTGTGGATCCACAGCATGGGTGGGTGCCAGGAAGCCACCGGCGGTACATAAAAATATCCCATTGCATTGCCCATCACAGCTGAGGTAGTAATGTCATGTTTAATGCAGGTGGGCTTCGGCCCACACTGCATGCCCCAGTCAGACTGGGGTTCTTTAGAAGTGGACACAGATGCATTTACAACTCCCTGTGGACCCACAGCATGGGTGGCTCCGTGGAACCCACCGGCGGTACATAAAAATATCCCATTGCATTGCCCATCACAGCTGAGGTAATAATGTCATGTTTAATGCAGGTGGGCTTCGGCCCACACTGCATGCCCCAGTCAGACTGGGGTTCTTTAGAAGTGGACACATGCAGTTACAACTCCGTGTGGACCCACGGCATGGGTGGCTCCCTGGAATCCACCGGCGGTACATAAATACATCCCATTGCAGTGCCCAACACAGCTGATGTAACGTCAGCTGTAACGCAGGTGGGCTAAAAATTAATTTGATTACACTGTAGGCGAGGGCCCCCAAAAATTGGTGTATCAACAGTACTAATGTACAGCAGAAAAATTGCCCATGCCCAACCAAGAGGGCAGGTGAAACCCATTAATCGCTTTGGTTAATGTGGCTTAATTGGTAACTAGGCCAGGAGGCAGCCCAGTTAAAATAAAAATTGGTTGAGGTGAAAGTTTCAACGCTTTAATGAGCATTGAAACGTATAAAAATTGTTTAGAAAAATTATATGACTGAGCCTTGTGGGCCTAAGAAAAATTGCCCGTTCGGCGTGATTATGTGAGGTTTCAGGAGGAGCAGGAGGAGGAGGAGGAATATTATACACAGATTGATGAAGCAAAAAGGTCCCCGTTTTTGATGGGGATACAGAACGATGCTTCCATCCGCGGGTGCAGCCTACGTATTGCTTAGGTATCGCTGCTGTCCGCTAGTGGAGAAGAGAAGTCTGGGGAAATCCAGGCTTTGTTCATCTTGATGAGTGTTAGCCTGTCGGCACTGTCGGTTGACAGGCGGGTACGCTTATCTGTGATGATTCCCCCAGCCGCACTAAACACCCTCTCTGACAAGACGCTAGCCGCAGGACAAGCAAGCACCTCCAGGGCATACAGCGCGAGTTCAGGCCACGTGTCCAGCTTCGACACCCAGTAGTTGTAGGGGGCAGAGGCATCACGGAGGACGGTCGTGCGATCGGCTACGTACTCCCTCACCATCCTTTTACAGTGCTCCCGCCGACTCAGCCGTGACTGGGGAGCGGTGACACAGTCTTGCTGGGGAGCCATAAAGCAGTCAAGGGCCTTAAAGAGTATTGCCCTGCCTGTGCTGTACATGCTGCCTGATCTCCGCGTCTCACCTGCTACCTGGCCCTCGGAACTGCGCCTTCGGCCACTAGCGCTGTCGTATGGGAATTTTACCATCAGTTTGTCCGCCAGGGTCCTGTGGTATAGCAACACTCTCGAACCCCTTTCCTCTTCAGGTATGAGAGTGGAAAGGTTCTCCTTATACCGTGGGTCGAGCAGTGTGTACACCCAGTAATCCGTAGTGGCCAGAATGCGTGTAACACGAGGGTCATGAGAAAGACATCCTAACATGAAGTCAGCCATGTGTGCCAGGGTACCTGTACGCAACACATGGCTGTCCTCACTAGGAAGATCACTTTCAGGATCCTCCTCCTCCTCCTCCTCCTCAGGCCATACACGCTGAAAGGATGACAGGCCAGCAGCATGTGTACCCTCACCAGTGGGCCAAGCTGTCTCTTCCCCCTCCTCCTCATCTTCCTCCTCCTCCTCCTCCTCCTCACCGCGCTGAGATATAGACAGGAGGGTGCTCTGACTATCCAGCGACATACTGTCTTCCCCCGGCTCTGTTTCCGAGTGCAAAGCGTCTGCCTTTATGCTTTGCAGGGAACTTCTCAAGAGGCATAGCAGAGGAATGGTGACGCTAATGATTGCAGCATCGCCGCTCACCATCTGGGTAGACTCCTCAAACTTTCCAAGAACCTGGCAGATGTCTGCCAACCAGGCCCACTCTTCTGAAAATAATTGAGGAGGCTGACTCCCACTGCGCCGCCCATGTTGGAGTTGGTATTCCACTATAGCTCTACGCTGCTCATAGAGCTTGGCCAACATGTGGAGCGTAGAGTTCCACCGTGTGGGCACGTCGCACAGCAGTTGGTGCACTGGCAGATTAAACCGATGTTGCAGGGTGCGCAGGGTGGCAGCGTCCGTGTGGGACTTGCGGAAATGTGCGCAGAGCCGGCGCACCTTTCCGAGCAGGTCTGACAAGCGTGGGTAGCTTTTCAGAAAGCGCTGAACCACCAAATTAAAGACGTGGGCCAGGCATGGCACGTGCGTGAGGCTGCCGAGCTGCAGAGCCGCCACCAGGTTACGGCCGTTGTCACACACGACCATGCCCGGTTGGAGGCTCAGCGGCGCAAGCCAGCGGTCGGTCTGCTCTGTCAGACCCTGCAGCAGTTCGTGGGCCGTGTGCCTCTTATCTCCTAAGCTGAGTAGTTTCAGCACGGCCTGCTGACGCTTGCCCACCGCTGTGCTGCCACGCCGCGCGACACCGACTGCTGGCGACGTGCTGCTGCTGACACATCTTGATTGCGAGACAGAGGTTGCGTTGGAGGAGGAGGAGGAGGGTGGTTTAGTGGAGGAAGCATACACTGCCGCAGATACCACCACCGAGCT
Organism: Eleutherodactylus coqui; assembly: GCF_035609145.1. Lineage (NCBI taxonomy): Eukaryota > Metazoa > Chordata > Amphibia > Anura > Eleutherodactylidae > Eleutherodactylus > Eleutherodactylus coqui. The sequence goes on from NC_089838.1 coordinate 32,916,527, forward strand.
GTGACCCGCAATTCTGGGGGTGGGTAGGACGTGAGCGGTCCCAGGCTCTGACTCTGTCCCAGCCTCCACTAAATTCACCCAATGTGCCGTCAGGGAGATATAGTGGCCCTGCCCGCCTGTGCTTGTCCACGTGTCCGTTGTTAAGTGGACCTTGGCAGTAACCGCGTTAGTGAGGGCGCGTACAATGTTGCGGGAGACATGGTCGTGCAGGGCTGGGACGGCACATCGGAAAAGTAGTGGCGACTGGGAACTGAGTAGCGCGGGGCCGCCGCCGCCATCATACTTTTGAAGGAATCCGTTTCCACAACCCTATACGGCAGCATCTCCAGGCTGATAAATTTGGCTACGTGCACGTTTAACACTTGAGCGTGCGGGTGCGTGGCGGCGTACTTGCGCTTGCGCTCAAACACTTGCGCTAGCGACGGCTGGACGGTGCGCTGAGAGACATTGGTGGATGGGGCCGAGGACAGCGGAGGTGAGGGTGTGGGTGCAGGCCAGGTGACGGTAGTGCCTGTGTCTTCAGAGCGGGGTTGGATCTCAGTGGCAGGTTGGGGCACAGGGGGAGAGGCAGCGGTGCAAACCGGAGGCGGTGAACGGCCTTCGTCCCACCTTGTGGGGTGCTTGGCCATCATATGTCTGCGCATGCTGGTGGTGGTGAGGCTGGTGGTGGTGGCTCCCCGGCTGATCTTGGCGCGACAAAGGTTGTACACCACTGTTCGTCGGTCGTCTGCACTCTCAGTGAAAAACTGCCAGACCTTTGAGCACCTCGGCCTCTGCAGGGTGGTATGGCGCGAGGGGGCGCTTTGGGAAACAGTTGGTGGATTATTCGGTCTGGTCCTGCCTCTACCCCTGGCCACCGCACTGCCTCTTGCAACCTGCCCTGCTGCTGCCCTTGCCTCCCCCTCTGAAGACCTGTCCTCAGTAGGCGTAGCAAACCAGGTGAGGTCAGTCACCTCATTGTCCTGCTGCTCTTCCTCAGAATCCTCGGTGCGCTCCTCCCTCGGACTTAATGCCCTTACTACTACCACACTGATAGACAACTGTGTCTCATCGTCATCGGCCTCCTCACCCACTGAAAGGTCTTGAGACAGTTGCCGGAAGTCCCCAGCCTCATCCCCCGGACCCCAGGAACTTTGCAATGGTTGGGCATCAGTCACGATAAACTCCTCTGGTGGGAGAGGAACCACTGCTGCCCAATCTGAGCAGGGGCCCGAGAACAGTTCCTGGGAGTCTGCCCGCTCCTCAGAATGTCTCATTTTCATGGAGTGAGGAGGCTGGGAGGAAGGAGGAGCAGCAGCCAGAGGATTCTGAGTTGCAGCAGTGGACGGCGCAGAACTCTGGGTGGACGATAGGTTGCTGGAAGCACTTTCTGCCATCCACGACAGGACCTGCTCACACTGCTCATTTTCTAATAAAGGTCTACCGCGTGGACCCATTAAATGTGCTATGAATGTGGGGACGCCAGAAACGTGCCTCTCTCCTAATCCCGCAGCAGTCGGCTGCGATACACCTGGATCAGGAGCTCAGCCTGTGCCCACACCCGGACTAGGGCCTCCGCGTCCTCGGCCGCGCCCACGTCCTCTAGGCCTACCCCTACCCCTCAGCATGCTGTATTACCAGGAATGCAGAAACACAACGCTGTAATTAAATGTGCCGCTTATTGGCCTGTGGTTGGAGGCTGAGTTCGCTTACGGAACGCCAGGAAATAATTTGGCGCAAGCCTGCTGTAACACTTAGCTGGCTGCGTATGATTTTGGAGAACTACTACCCCCAGCAGACACGGACCCAGAACACTGAGCACAGTGACAGGCAGGCCAAATAAATTTTTTTCCAATATTTTTTTGAAAAGGACCACACTGCGTATATTCAATCAATAATATATGTCTTCTGGCCCTGCCTACACACTTCTGTCCCTGGAGTATTACTGCAGGGCGCAATGCTCTGCACGGCCGATATACCAAAAAAAAAAAAATTGCAACACTGCTAAAAGCAGCCTCCACACTACTGCACACGGTTAGATGTGGCCCTAAGAAGGACCGTTGGGGTTCTTGAAGCCTACAATAACTCCTAACGCTCTCCCTGCCTCCACACTTCTGTCCCTGGACTATTACTGCAGGGCGCAATGCTCTGCACGGCCGATATACCAAAAAAAAAAAAGTGCAACACTGCTAAAAGCAGCCTCCACACTACTGCACACGGTTAGATGTGGCCCTAAGAAGGACCGTTGGGGTTCTTGAAGCCTACACTAACTCCTAACACTCTCCCTATAGCAGCTCCGGCACCAGCAGCACTGTCCCTCAGCTATCTCACAACGCATCTGAGGCGAGCCGCGGGAGGGGCCGACTTTTATACTCGGGTGACACCTGATCTCCCCAGCCACTCACTGCAGGGGGGTGGTATAGGGCTTGAACGTCGCAGGGGAAAGTTGTAATGATATAGACAGGAGGGTGCTCTGACTATCCAGCGACATACTGTCTTCCCCCGGCTCTGTTTCCGAGTGCAAAGCGTCTGCCTTTATGCTTTGCAGGGAACTTCTCAAGAGGCATAGCAGAGGAATGGTGACGCTAATGATTGCAGCATCGCCGCTCACCATCTGGGTAGACTCCTCAAACTTTCCAAGAACCTGGCAGATGTCTGCCAACCAGGCCCACTCTTCTGAAAATAATTGAGGAGGCTGACTCCCACTGCGCCGCCCATGTTGGAGTTGGTATTCCACTATAGCTCTACGCTGCTCATAGAGCTTGGCCAACATGTGGAGCGTAGAGTTCCACCGTGTGGGCACGTCGCACAGCAGTTGGTGCACTGGCAGATTAAACCGATGTTGCAGGGTGCGCAGGGTGGCAGCGTCCGTGTGGGACTTGCGGAAATGTGCGCAGAGCCGGCGCACCTTTCCGAGCAGGTCTGACAAGCGTGGGTAGCTTTTCAGAAAGCGCTGAACCACCAAATTAAAGACGTGGGCCAGGCATGGCACGTGCGTGAGGCTGCCGAGCTGCAGAGCCGCCACCAGGTTACGGCCGTTGTCACACACGACCATGCCCGGTTGGAGGCTCAGCGGCGCAAGCCAGCGGTCGGTCTGCTCTGTCAGACCCTGCAGCAGTTCGTGGGCCGTGTGCCTCTTATCTCCTAAGCTGAGTAGTTTCAGCACGGCCTGCTGACGCTTGCCCACCGCTGTGCTGCCACGCCGCGCGACACCGACTGCTGGCGACGTGCTGCTGCTGACACATCTTGATTGCGAGACAGAGGTTGCGTTGGAGGAGGAGGAGGAGGGTGGTTTAGTGGAGGAAGCATACACTGCCGCAGATACCACCACCGAGCTGTGACCCGCAATTCTGGGGGTGGGTAGGACGTGAGCGGTCCCAGGCTCTGACTCTGTCCCAGCCTCCACTAAATTCACCCAATGTGCCGTCAGGGAGATATAGTGGCCCTGCCCGCCTGTGCTTGTCCACGTGTCCGTTGTTAAGTGGACCTTGGCAGTAACCGCGTTAGTGAGGGCGCGTACAATGTTGCGGGAGACATGGTCGTGCAGGGCTGGGACGGCACATCGGAAAAGTAGTGGCGACTGGGAACTGAGTAGCGCGGGGCCGCCGCCGCCATCATACTTTTGAAGGAATCCGTTTCCACAACCCTATACGGCAGCATCTCCAGGCTGATAAATTTGGCTACGTGCACGTTTAACACTTGAGCGTGCGGGTGCGTGGCGGCGTACTTGCGCTTGCGCTCAAACACTTGCGCTAGCGACGGCTGGACGGTGCGCTGAGAGACATTGGTGGATGGGGCCGAGGACAGCGGAGGTGAGGGTGTGGGTGCAGGCCAGGTGACGGTAGTGCCTGTGTCTTCAGAGCGGGGTTGGATCTCAGTGGCAGGTTGGGGCACAGGGGGAGAGGCAGCGGTGCAAACCGGAGGCGGTGAACGGCCTTCGTCCCACCTTGTGGGGTGCTTGGCCATCATATGTCTGCGCATGCTGGTGGTGGTGAGGCTGGTGGTGGTGGCTCCCCGGCTGATCTTGGCGCGACAAAGGTTGTACACCACTGTTCGTCGGTCGTCTGCACTCTCAGTGAAAAACTGCCAGACCTTTGAGCACCTCGGCCTCTGCAGGGTGGTATGGCGCGAGGGGGCGCTTTGGGAAACAGTTGGTGGATTATTCGGTCTGGTCCTGCCTCTACCCCTGGCCACCGCACTGCCTCTTGCAACCTGCCCTGCTGCTGCCCTTGCCTCCCCCTCTGAAGACCTGTCCTCAGTAGGCGTAGCAAACCAGGTGAGGTCAGTCACCTCATTGTCCTGCTGCTCTTCCTCAGAATCCTCGGTGCGCTCCTCCCTCGGACTTAATGCCCTTACTACTACCACACTGATAGACAACTGTGTCTCATCGTCATCGGCCTCCTCACCCACTGAAAGGTCTTGAGACAGTTGCCGGAAGTCCCCAGCCTCATCCCCCGGACCCCAGGAACTTTGCAATGGTTGGGCATCAGTCACGATAAACTCCTCTGGTGGGAGAGGAACCACTGCTGCCCAATCTGAGCAGGGGCCCGAGAACAGTTCCTGGGAGTCTGCCCGCTCCTCAGAATGTCTCATTTTCATGGTGTGAGGAGGCTGGGAGGAAGGAGGAGCAGCAGCCAGAGGATTCTGAGTTGCAGCAGTGGACGGCGCAGAACTCTGGGTGGACGATAGGTTGCTGGAAGCACTTTCTGCCATCCACGACAGGACCTGCTCACACTGCTCATTTTCTAATAAAGGTCTACCGCGTGGACCCATTAAATGTGCTATGAATGTGGGGACGCCAGAAACGTGCCTCTCTCCTAATCCCGCAGCAGTCGGCTGCGATACACCTGGATCAGGAGCTCAGCCTGTGCCCACACCCGGACTAGGGCCTCCGCGTCCTCGGCCGCGCCCACGTCCTCTAGGCCTACCCCTACCCCTCAGCATGCTGTATTACCAGGAATGCAGAAACACAACGCTGTAATTAAATGTGCCGCTTATTGGCCTGTGGTTGGAGGCTGAGTTCGCTTACGGAACGCCAGGAAATAATTTGGCGCAAGCCTGCTGTAACACTTAGCTGGCTGCGTATGATTTTGGAGAACTACTACCCCCAGCAGACACGGACCCAGAACACTGAGCACAGTGACAGGCAGGCCAAATAAATTTTTTTCCAATATTTTTTTGAAAAGGACCACACTGCGTATATTCAATCAATAATATATGTCTTCTGGCCCTGCCTACACACTTCTGTCCCTGGAGTATTACTGCAGGGCGCAATGCTCTGCACGGCCGATATACCAAAAAAAAAAAAATTGCAACACTGCTAAAAGCAGCCTCCACACTACTGCACACGGTTAGATGTGGCCCTAAGAAGGACCGTTGGGGTTCTTGAAGCCTACAATAACTCCTAACGCTCTCCCTGCCTCCACACTTCTGTCCCTGGACTATTACTGCAGGGCGCAATGCTCTGCACGGCCGATATACCAAAAAAAAAAAAGTGCAACACTGCTAAAAGCAGCCTCCACACTACTGCACACGGTTAGATGTGGCCCTAAGAAGGACCGTTGGGGTTCTTGAAGCCTACACTAACTCCTAACACTCTCCCTATAGCAGCTCCGGCACCAGCAGCACTGTCCCTCAGCTATCTCACAACGCATCTGAGGCGAGCCGCGGGAGGGGCCGACTTTTATACTCGGGTGACACCTGATCTCCCCAGCCACTCACTGCAGGGGGGTGGTATAGGGCTTGAACGTCGCAGGGGGAAGTTGTAATGCCTTCCCTGTCTTTCAATCGGCCAGAAAAGCGCGCTAACGTCTCAGAGATGAATGTGAAAGTAACACGAACATCGCGTGGTGCTCGTTACGAGTAACGAGCATCTCGAACACGCTAATACTCGAACGAGTATCAAGCTCGGACGAGCACGTTCGCTCATCTCTAGTGTTGATGGGTGTCAGAACCCTCTATCTGATAGGTGTTGTTGGAAGCTAGAACCCTCCATTTGATGGGTGTTTCATAGTTGAGATGCTACATTACATTTCAAAACTGTATGCTTTTTAAGTATGAATACAGACACAAACGTATGGAAGCATATCGCTATACAATATACACTAAAAAAGTAACAGTATGCTATGATATATGTTATATTTTTACTATGGTACTAGTAAGTTAGAAATAAAGTAAAGAAGAAGCAGAGCCGGCTAATAACACCCTATTATGTAGTTGTATCTCTCGTTGCAGAGGGTTTTGTGACATGTACATTTACAAACCTGACATGTAATTTATCATCGTCTCTTGATAAATGACCCTCCAAGACTCACATGCATGTCTGTTCTATGGAGCTGAAGCTTAGGTTTTGTCTAGAACACAATTAATATTTACATACTGCTTTGCTACATAGGGCACCCAATTTACTAAGCAGATGTCACCTTTTCATCATAAGCTCAATGTGTGAGAATAATAACATGTATACTTTATGTGACAAATTGGTCTTATTTACTTAAAAAGTCTGCCGATGGCTGAACCAAATGGCCGCAGACATCAAGGACAGGATCTGTGTGGCATAAAGGAAAAATAATCACATTAGAGATAAGAAAATTGCCTATTAATAGAATTGTATTTCTACCATTTACGCCAATAGAGAAATGCAAACCAGAAACCAGTACCTCTGCAGACGCTCCCACGTGTATTTTGCTTCTGGGGGTCATGTGTTTTTGTTCCAAGCACCCCATTCGCTATTCAATGTGATATATGTGTTACCCACATATGCTTTAGGGCGAAGTGAGATGAGCGTTTTTTTGTGCGCGCCTATGTGCGCTGAAAAAGCGCGTCTGATAGAACCATTGGTTCCCTATGATGTGTTCACATATCCGCCTTTTACAGGTGCAAAATACTCGCACCTGCATAAGATAGGACATTTGTGCATCGGGAAGGTCCATGCTGCGCCTAAATAGCAGTGACAGCTGTGGCAAAGGACCGTAGCTCCGTGCCGATTCCTTTCAACGGGGCCAGCACTATTGCCGCCGGACCCATTGAAAGCAATCGGATGCAGGCAACCCCGTAGTGACTTTCGGGGAAAGGCTTGAAAAATAAGCCCTTCCCTGAAAATCATCCCTAGCTGCTGAAAAAAATTTAAAAAACATACATCACCTCTCGGCCGCTGTCTGGCTCCGGCATGTCTCCTCACTGGCTTCCCCAGCACTCTTCTGAAGTTTCTTCTCCTGCCGATGATTTAAAAACCCCAGCCTCCTGTGTCTGATTGGCTGAGTGCTCAGTCAATCACAGGAAGCACTCAGCACTAGAGATGAGCGAACGTGTTCGTCCGAACTTGATATCCGTGCGGATATTAGGGTGTTCGGGATGTTCGTTATTCGTAACGAACACCATGCGGTGTTCGGGTTACTTTCACTTCCTTCCCTGAGACAGTTTGCGCGCTTTTCTGGCCAATTGAAAGACAGGGAAGGCATTACAACTTCCCCCTGCAACGTTTAAGCCCTATACCACCCCCCTGCTGTGAGTGGCTGGCGAGATCAGGTGTCCGCCTAATATAAAAGTCGGCCCCTCCCGTGGCTCGCCTCAGATGCCTTGTGAGTTAGATGAGGGACAGTGCTGTTTGTACCGGAGCTGCTGTAGGGAAAGAATTGGTAGTTAGTGTAGGCTTCAAGACCCCCAAAGGTCCTTATTAGGGCCACTGATAGCTGTGTGTTGGCTGCTGTTAGCAGTGGCAATTTTTTTTTTTCTCAAAATCGCCTCTGCAGAGCGTTGCACCCGGCATTAGGGACAGAAGTGTTGCATAGGCAGGGAGAGTGTTAGGAGTGAGTGTAGCCTTCAAGAACCTCAACGGTCATTTCTAGGGCCATATTTAACCGTGTGCAGTACTGTGCTGGCTGCTGTTAGCTGTGCTGCATATTTTTTTTCTTCTCAAAATCGCCTCTGCAGAGCATTGCACCCTCCATTGATACTGCAGGGAAAGAATTGTGTAGGCAGGGCCACAACACAGTTATTATTCATTGAATATACGCAGTGCGGCCTTTTGCTTGTAAAACAAGTGAAAAAATTTCTATTTGACCTGCCTCTGTCCGTCCTAAGGGCTGTGGACACGTGTGAGCTGCGTGTGCAACGTTTAAAAATCAGACGCACCCAGCTACGTTTTACTCCTGGCTTCGCCATTTGCTTTCCTTAATTTGGAAAAAAAATACCTGCTCTGCCAGAGTTATAATAACTCTGCTACCCTCAAGTTCTGTGCCACATTAGCAGGGCCACAGCACAGTTATTAAACTTCTCATGTTCATTGAATATACGCAGTGCTGCCTTTTGGTGGAAAAAAACTGAAAAATTTTCTATTTGTCCTGCCTCTGTCCGTCCTAAGGGCGGTGGGCACGTGTCGGCTGCGTGTGCAACGTTTAAAAATCAGACGCACCCAGCTACGTTTTACTCCTGGCTTCGCCATTTGCTTTCCTTAATTTGGAAAAAAAATACCTGCTCTGCCAGAGTTATAATAACTCTGCTACCCTCAAGTTCTGTGCCACATTAGCAGGGCCACAGCACAGTTATTAAACTTCTCATGTTCATTGAATATACGCAGTGCTGCCTTTTGGTGGAAAAAAACTGAAAAATTTTCTATTTGTCCTGCCTCTGTCCGTCCTAAGGGCGGTGGACACGTGTCGGCTGCGTGTGCAACGTTTAAAAATCAGACGCACCCAGCTACGTTTTACTCCTGGCTTCGCCATTTGCTTTCCTTAATTTGGAAAAAAAATACCTGCTCTGCCAGAGTTATAATAACTCTGCTACCCTCAAGTTCTGTGACACATTAGCAGGGCCACAGCACAGTTATTAAACTTCTCATGTTCATTGAATATACGCAGTGCTGCCTTTTGGTGGAAAAAAACTGTAAAAATTTCTATTTGTCCTGCCTCTGTCCGTCCTAAGGGCGGTGGACACGTGTCGGCTGTGTGTGCAACGTTTAAAAATCAGACGCACCCAGCTACGTTTTACTCCTGGCTTCGCCATTTGCTTTCCTTAATTTGGAAAAAAAATACCTGCTCTGCCAGAGTTATAATAACTCTGCTACCCTCAAGTTCTGTGCCACATTAGCAGGGCCACAGCACAGTTATTAAACTTCTCATGTTCATTGAATATACGCAGTGCTGCCTTTTGGTGGAAAAAACTGAAAAATTTTCTATTTGTCCTGCCTCTGTCCGTCCTAAGGGCGGTGGACACGTGTCGGCTGCGTGTGCAACGTTTAAAAATCAGACGCACCCAGCTACGTTTTACTCCTGGCTTCGCCATTTGCTTTCCTTAATTTGGAAAAAAAATACCTGCTCTGCCAGAGTTATAATAACTCTGCTACCCTCACGTTCTGTGACACATTAGCAGGGCCACAGCACAGTTATTAAACTTAGATTATTCATTCACTAGAGGCAGTGGGGCCTTTCGTTTTCAAAAAAGGGAAAAAATTATATTTGGCCTGCAGTCTTGCGCCAATTTATTTCCTGCCTGTTAAATCAAATCACTGGTAATACAGCATGCTGAGGGGTAGGGGTAGGCCTAGAGGACGTGGACGCGGCCGAGGACGCGGAGGGCCAAGTCAGGGTGTGGGCACAGGCCGAGCTCCTGATCCAGGTGTGTCGCAGCCGACTGCTGCGCGATTAGGAGAGAGGCACGTTTCTGGCGTCCCCACATTCATCGCCCAATTAATGGGTCCACGCGGGAGACGGTTATTAGAAAATGAGCAGTGTGAGCAGGTCCTGTCCTGGATGGCAGAAAGTGCTTCGAGCAACCTATCGTCAACACGCAGTTCTGCGCCGTCCACTGCTGCAAATCCGAATCCTCTGTCTGCTGCTCCTCCTTCCTCCCAGCCTCCTCACTCCACTACAATGACACCTGCTCAGGAGCGGGAACACTCCCAGGAACTGTTCTCGGGCCCCTGCTTAGATTGGGCAGCAGTGGTTCCTCTCCCACCAGAGGAGTTTATCGTCACTGATGCCCAACCATTCGAAAGTTCCCGGGGTCCGGGGGAAGAGGCTGGGGACTTCCGCCAACTGTCTCAACAACTTTCTGTGGGTGAGGAGGACGATGACGATCAGACACAGTTGTCTTGCAGTGAGGTAGTAGTAAGGGCAGTAAGTCCGAGGGAGCAGCGCACAGAGGATTCGGAGGAAGAGCAGCAGGACGATGAGGTGACTGACCCCACCTGGTGTGCAACGCTTACTCAGGAGGACAGGTCTTCAGAGGGGGAGTCAAGGGCATCAGCAGGGCAAGTTGCAAGAGGCAGTGCGGTGGCCAGGGGTAGAGGCAGGGCCAGACCGAATAATCCACCAAGTGTTTCCCAAAGCGCCCCCTCGCGCCATGCCACCCTGCAGAGGCCGAGGTGCTCTAAGGTCTGGCAGTTTTTCACAGAGACGCCTGACGACCGACGAACAGTGGTGTGCAACCTTTGTCGCGCAAAGCTCAGCCGGGGAGCCAACACCAACAGCCTCACCACCACCACCATGCGCAGACATATGATGGCCAAGCACCCCACAAGGTGGGCCGAAGGCCGTTCAGCGCCTCCGGTTTGCACCCCTGCCTCTCACCCTGTGCCCCAACCTGCCACTGAGATGCAACCCCCCTCTCAGGACACAGGCACTACCGCCTCATGGCCTGCACCCACACCCTCATCTCCGCTGTCCTCGGCCCCATCCAGCAGTGTAGTTCAGCGCACCGTCTAGCCGTCGCTTGCGCAAGTGTTGGAGCGCAAGCGCAAGTACGCCGCCACGCACCCGCACGCTCAAACGTTAACCGTCCGCATAGCAAAATTCATCAGCCTTGAGATGCTGCCGTATAGGGTTGTGGAATACTTCAAAAGTATCATGGAGGCGGCGGCCCCGCGCTACTCAGTTCCCAGTCGCCACTACTTTTCCCGATGTGCCGTCCCAGCCCTGCACGACCACGTCTCCCGCAACATTGTACGCGCCCTCACCAACGCGGTTACTGCCACGGTCCACTTAACAACGGACATGTGGACAAGCACAGGCGGGCAGGGCCACTACATCTCCCTGACGGCACATTGGGTGAATTTAGTGGAGGCTGGGACAGAGTCAGAGCCTGGGACCGCTCACGTCCTACCCACCCCCAGAATTGCGGGCCCCAGCTCGGTGCTGGTATCTGCGGAGGTGTATGCTTCCTCCACTAAAGCACCCTCCTCCTCCTCCTCCTCCTCCTCTGTCTCGCAATCAAGATGTGTTAGCAGCAGCATGTCGCCAGCAGTCGGTGTCGCGTGGTGTGGCAGCACAGCGGTGGGCAAGCGTCAGCAGGCCGTGCTGAAACTACTCAGCTTAGGCGATAAGAGGCACACGGCCCACGAACTGCTGCAGGGTCTGACACAGCAGACCGACCGCTGGCTTGCGCCGGTGAGCCTCCAACCGGGCATGGTCGTGTGTGACAACGGCCGTAACCTGGTGGCGGCTCTGCAGCTCGGCAGCCTCACGCACGTGCCATGCCTGGCCCACGTCTTTAATTTGGTGGTTCAGCGCTTTCTGAAAAGCTACCCACGCTTGTCAGACCTGCTCGTAAAGGCGCGCCGGCTCTGCGCACATTTCCGCAAGTCCCACACGGACGCTGCCACCCTGCGCACCCTGCAACATCACTTTAAGCTGCCAGTGCACCGACTGCTGTGCGACGTGCCCACACGGTGGAACTCTACGCTCCACATGTTGGCCAGGCTCTATGAACAGCGTAGAGCTATAGTCGAATACCAACTCCAACATGGGCGGCGCAGTGGGAGTCAGCCTCCTCAATTCCTTTCAGAAGAGTGGGCCTGGTTGGCAGACATCTGCCATGTCCTTGGTAATTTTGAGGAGTCTACCCAGGTGGTGAGCGGCGATGCTACAATCATTAGCGTCACCATTCCTCTGCTATGCATCTTGAGAAATTCCCTGCAAACCATAAAGGCAGCTGCTTTGCGCTCGGAAACGGGGGCGGTGGAAGACAGTATGCCGCTGGATAGTCAGGGCACCCTCCTGTCTATTTCTCAGCGCGTACAGGAGGAGGAGGAGGAGCATGAGGAGGATGAGGAGAAGGGGGAAGAGACAGCTTGGCCCACTGCTGACGGTACACCGGCTGATTGCCTGTCATCCTTTCAGCGTGTATGGCCTGAGGAGGAGGAGGAGGAGGATCCTGAAAGTAATCTTCCTAGTGAGGACAGCCATGTGTTGCGTACTGGTACCCAGGCACACATGGCTGACTTCATGTTAGGATGCCTTTCTCGTGACCCTCGCGTTGCACGCATTCTGGCCACAACGGATTACTGGGTGTACACACTGCTCGACCCACGCTATAAGGAGAACCTGCCTGCTCTCATTCCCGAAGAGGAAAGGGGTTCGAGAGTGTTGCTATACCACAGGACCCTTGCGGACAAGCTGATGGTAAAATTCCCAGCCGACAGCGCTAGTGGCAGAAGGCGCAGTACCGAGGGCAAGGTAGCAGGGGAGGTGCGGAGATCGAGCAGCATGTACATCCCAGGCAGTGCAACAGTCTTTAAGGGCCTGGACAGCTTTATGGCTCCCCACCAAGACTGTGTCACCGCTCCCCAGTCAAGGCTGAGTCGGCGGGAGCACTGTAAAAGGATGGTGAGGGAGTACGTAGCCGATCGCACGACCGTCCTCCGTGACGCCTCTGCCACCTACAACTACTGGGTGTCGAAGCTGGACACATGACCTGAACTAGCGCTGTATGCCCTGGAGGTGCTTGCTTGTCCTGCGGCTAGCGTCTTGTCGGAGAGGGTGTTTAGTGCGGCTGGGGGAATCATCACAGATAAGCGTACCCGCCTGTCAACCGACAGTGCCGACAGGCTAACACTCATCAAGATGAACAAAGCCTGGATTTCCCCAGACTTCTCTTCTCCACCAGCGGACAGCAGCGATACGTAAGCAATACGTAGGCTGCACCCGCGGATGGAAGCTACGTTCTCTCTCACCATCCAAAACGGGGACATTTCTGCTTCATCAATCTGTGTCTAATATTCCTCCTCCTCCTCCTCCTGCTACTCCTCCTGAAACCTCACGTAATCACGCTGAACGGGCAATTTTTCTTAGGGCCACAAGGCTCACTCAAATAATTTTTCTAAACAATTTTTAAAAGTTTCAATGCGCTTAAAAGCGTTGGAACAGTAACTTGAACCAATTTTTCGTTACACTGGGCTGCCTCCAGGCCTAGTTACCACTTAAGCCACATTAACCAAAGCAATTAATGGGTTTCACCTGCCCTCTTGGCTGGCCATGGCCAATTTTTGGGATGTACATTAGTACTGTTGATACAGCAATTTTTGTGGGCCCTCGCCTACAGTGTAATCAAATAAATTTTTAGCCCACCTGCATTAAGCACGACATTACTACCTCAGCTGTGTTGGGCAATGCAATGGGATATTTCTATGTACCGCCGGTGGCTTCCTGGCACCCACCCAGGCAGTGGGTCCACAGGGAATTATAAATGCATCTGTTTCCACTTGTAAAGAACCCCAGTCTGACTGGGGCATGCAGTGTGGGCCGAAGCCCACCTGTATTACGCACGACATTACTACCTCAGCTGTGTTGGGCAATGCAATGGGATATTTTTGTGTACCGCCGGTGGGTTCCAGGGAGCCACCCATGCTGTAGGTGCACACGGAGTGTAACCTACATGTGTCCACTTGTAAAGAACCCCAGTCTGACTGGGGCATGCAGTGTGGGCCGAAGCCCACCTGTATTACGCACGACATTACTACCTCAGCTGTGTTGGGCAATGCAATGGGATATTTCTATGTACCGCCGGTGGCTTCCTGGCACCCACCCATGCTGTTGGTCCACAGGGAGTGTAACCTACATGTGTCCACTTCTAAAGAACCCCAGTCAGACTGGGGCATGCAGTGTGGGCCGAAGCCCACCTGTATTACGCACGACATTACTACCTCAGCTGTGTTGGGCAATGCAATGGGATATTTTTGTGTACCGCCGGTGGGTTCCAGGGAGCCACCCATGCTGTCGGTCGACAGGGACTTCACAATAGGGAGTTGTACCTGCCTGTGTCTATGAATTAAAAAGCCCGGTCTAACTGGGGCATGCAGACACCTTGACAGAATGAATAGTGTGTGGCACATAGGTTCCCCATTGCTATGCCCACGTGTGCAGCTCCTGATGGCGGTGGCACAGGATTCTATTTCTCATTGCTTCTGTACAGCATTGTGGGCTATCGCCCCGCCCCTTTTAAAGAGGGTCGCTGCCTAGCCGTGCCAACCCTGTGCAGTGTGTGCCTGCGGTCCCTCGTCATGGCAGACGCACTTCTAAATAGACATGAGGGTGGTGTGGCATGAGGGCAGCTGAAGGCTGCGCAGGGACACTTTGGTGTGCGCTGTGGGGGGGAGGGGGGGCGGTTGGGCAGCATGTAACCCAGTAGAAGTGGCAGTGGAGTGTCATGCAGGCGGTGATTGTGCTTTGTTGGAGGTAGTGTGGTGCTTAGCAAAGGTATGCCATGCTAATGATGGCTTTTCAGAAGTAAAAGTTGTTGGGAGGGGGGGGGGGCCCACTCTTGCCGGTATTCTGGCTTAATAATGGGACCTGTGAACTTGAGATGCAGCCCAACATGTAGCCCCTCGCCTGCCCTATCCGTTTCTGTGTCGTTCCCATCACTTTCTTGAATTGCCCAGATTTTCACACATGAAAACCTTAGCGAGCATCGGCGAAATACAAAAATGCTCGGGTCGCCCATTGACTTCAATGGGGTTCGTTATTCGAAACGAACCCTCGAACATCGCGGGAAGTTCGTTTCGAATAACGAACACCCGAACATTTTGGTGTTCGCTCATCTCTACTCAGCACTCATTTATTGAATGACAGCTGAGTGCTGCCTGTGATTGGTCACAGCGCTCAGCCAATCAGAGCCAGTGCTCAGCCATTCATTGAATTCAATGCAATGCTTGTAGTCCTGGAATTCTAGGTTTGAATCTAACCTTGATGGTGATTTGAACCTAGGACCCCACTAATGGGGCCACCACCAAAACCTCAACCTCCATCTATACTGTTGTTCAAGGGACATTTTGGAGGCCAGATTTGATAACCCAATTTTTACTCCTAGTGGTTTTAATGGAAGTCAGAATCGGGAGTCCTGATTCACAAATATTTTTGAAATCAGGTCAGTGACTCCCAACCCAATTATTTCAATAATTACTCAACACTAGTTGTAAGGTCCTGTGAGGTGTCAACAATAAGGTGGTAACCAGGTGAGCTACCTGAGCCTATGCAGATGCTGGGCATCAAACCAGTAAGTCTGCCTGAATTCAGCAGTGCTGCTACACATAGTACACACAAAGGCTGAGTCCAGCACAGTAGGGGGAGGCAAGGGTTGCACTCCTTGAAAGCTGTTTCTCAGGTAACCTCTTGATAATTGCTGGTTGACAATGGCAGCCTCAGGTCGTCACATGCTTTGCTTATGATGTACAAATCTAAGATGCTGTGGAGTTAGATATTGTTTTCCTCTTTCCTAAGGTTTTTGCTGTGTAAGTACTTATCATTACTATACTATTCCATTCACGAGCCAGGAAGATCAGAGTGTACAGTGATACATCACTGGAAGAGATAATATAATGTTTGACACTGTGAAATACTACATGGAGTTGGTCAAATAAAAATTATGTATGTTCACATTCACAACACTTTTTATGCACAAATACATCTATCTTAAATGAATAAAGAATGCAGAAACCTTCATTTTGTGTCTACAGCTCCTATCTACACATCCTTATCTGTCTCCATGGTAACAGACAACCAATAAGTCCTGTGTAGTCTGATCCTGCAGTCATGCTCCATCTGTCCCTACTTCTTGCAAATCTACTAAATGCATGTTAGTAATAAATAAGGGACAGACAGAAAAGAGACAGGTCCAAGGATATACACATAATAGTTGCAGCCTATACAGCTACTTTGAGACCCCAAGAGGCAAACGACCCATTCCAAGGTGGTTGTATTCCTTATTTTAACGGAAAGTAAGAACCTATGCTAGAATCCCCTATCCACAGGCCTTACAGTCATATTAGCAAATGAGAATGGGGAGTTAACCCTATAGTCACCAAGAGGAGAAGCAGCAGGTAGGTCCTTATGTCCTAGGTGTGCTAATACTAACCAGCACCAGTAGAGGCTTTAGTTTAATCTTTGCAGTGTGGCCCATACATTTTCTCCTGCACAGACATTTACTTGCAGTGAAAACAGAAGCTCTAGATTCATGGCAAGCAAAATTGGAATAGGAAATCGTAAGGCCACCTTCATGCAGGCAGTATATGCTGTGGAATTTCCCGTATCGGAACTGATGCAAAAATTCCAAAGTGTTTACAGTACAAGCTGTTTGTAGGAGGTTTTAGAAATCTCTTGTGACAAAGCTGCAGCATTTTTAAAAAAACATTGTAGATTCTAAACCCACAGCATGTTATTTATGCTGCGGAATGATGCTGCAGAAATCAACCCAAGTAATACAAGGATGAAATTCCACAGCTGATTTGCAAATAAAAACATGGCCAAATCCGTACCTAAATAGTGTGGATTTGGCCACTGCGGAATTGCTTTTGGTATTTCACTGCAGAATGCCTGCAGCAACTTGGCAATTTTGAAGGCACCCTAAGGCCTCGGTCAGACGGCCGTTTTTTCGCGCGATTTGCGCATGCACATGCGTCCGGTGATTTTATAGAACCATTGCTTTGCAATGGTATCGGACACATGAGCGCTTTTTATGCACACGTCCGATTAATTATAGAACAGAAATCGCAGATCGCACCTATCTGAGATTCCTGTTCTTCTCTATATGCGCTCAATGGGGCCGGCGGCAGCAGCGCCGACCCCATTGAGAACATATACTAGACAAAGCATTCTCCTCTGCCACAGCTATAACAGCTGTGGCAGAGAAGAATGATGTTTGCCCATTGAATTCAATGGAGCCGGCAATACAGCCGGCTCCATTGAAAGCAATGGGCTGCCGGCGAGCGCGGGATGAATTTTCGAGAAGGGCTTAAAAATATAAGCCCTTCCCTGAAAATCATCCAAAACTGTGTAAAAAGTAAAAAAAAAAAATATACTCACCTTGTCCCGGCAGACGGAGTTCAGCCGCGGCCGGCTGGCAGTTCTCCTGAACTGCTGTGAATAGTATTCAGCAGCCGGGGATTTAAAATCCCCGCCAGCTGAATGAGCTGCCTCTGATTGGTCACAGCCTCACCAATCAGAGCCAGCTCTCACTCACCCATTCATGAATTCATGAATGGGTGAGTGAGTGCTGCCTCTGATTGGCTCAGCGCAGGGACCAATCAGGGGCAGCTCTCAGCTGAATGAGATACAGCCGCAGTCCATTGCTTTCAATGGAGCCGGCTGTATTGCCAGCTCCATTGAATTCAATGTGCTGGACAGCGCTGCACTGCTCCGGCCCGTTTGTAATGAAACGCAGCTAGGAGAAGATTTTTCGTGCGATTTTTCGGCCCCGGTCACGCGATTTGTGGATACACATCCGTCATTCGATCCGCAAATCGCGGCAAAAAACGCCCGTGTGACCGAGGCCTAAGAGGGCCAGTTTTCGGTGTGGTTCTTGATCCAACTTGCGGGTTCTCATTCGAGGATGATGTAGTAATGGAGGTGTACACCAGGAATGACAAAGGTAGTAGTAATAGTGACAATAGGCATAATCTTAATAGTTATTGGATCCATAGAAAGCATAGAGGTTTCAATAAATTGCATTCTATTACCGAGGGCAGTCCGATTGGTGATGGTAAATAACAAACAATCTCTTTGCTTGGCACACACTTGTACATCACAAATGGAAACAGGTATGCTCAATCACTTTGTTTTACCTGCTATCTCATCTAGGACTTGAATAGTCACAGTGCCAACTTCTAGGTAGCGGTCTAGCAGTCTGGAACTCCTCTACTGCTCAAAAATGCTTACAGTTGTAGTTCTTCCTCCAGCAAAAAATTAGGGCAGCTAATGACCAATTACTTGATCTGGGGTCTATGACAATACAATAGCATGCTGGCTGGACCACAGCTACTTGAGTTCAACACTGTGAAGTCTTGATATACTCCTACTGTTGAGTACATCATTACACTTGTAGGCACGCATGACAGCCTCCTATTTATAACCTCTACGTCTTGAGGACCTTCCTTTGGGAACATAGTACCAAAAGTCCTAAACAGATCAAGAAACAGTTCATAAAGACATAACTGGCAATTAACGCTTTATTCACATCACAGCAAGTTATCCCTTGCTCGGATCACTACTAAACCCCAAATTTTCGGCCCGGGTGTGGTCTGAAGCTCTGGCATCAGAATCTGCGCATGCATACCTTCACTCCATTCACTCCAGTAGGACTGCTGGAGATAGGTACGTTCAAGTGAATCAAGCGGAGACACAAATGCACAACCTATGCGGCCTGGCTCTCACCGTTCAGCAAGTTATTCCACATAACGTGTTGTGATGGGACAACTCCTTTATCTGTTTAGACTTCACAATACTAAACACTGCAGCATCAACTTTACAGTTGACGAAAATGACAGGCCTAGTTATGGTCATGAAATGGGCCCTTGGGTGGAAGGTAACACTTCTGACAGGTTCAAGTCTAAGGAACTGGCAACCACAGGCGGTTTTTGGTTTTGATCCAGTAACTTGATTATTCAATTCTTAGCGCAAAAGTAAGTGACCCCCTATGTAATGTACCTGATCTAATACTCTAACTTCCCAGTGTCATACAAACTTTAAATTTGGCATGACCTTTGTTTAGGTCCTAAATAGGAAATGTAAAGGGGTCACAACTTGATTATTTAATTCTAAGTGCAAAAGTAAGTGACCCCCTATGTAATGTAACTAATAGCAAACATCTGTACCACACAAATGTGAACTTTTCTACGACTATTTTTTACGTCCCAAATAGGATAAATAAGGGGGTCGCAACTTCAATATTCAATTCTAAACATAAAAAACTGTGCAAAAATCCACAATATATTAGATAGTTCTTTTCTGAAAAACCATATAGCCTAGGGAAATGATTTCTATACTGAGGAGAATCTTATGTTCCTCTATGTATATATACTGAGGAGAATATAACTGACCTCTATGTGTATATAATGAGGAGAATCTACATCACCTCTATGTGTATATACTGAGGAGAATCTACCTCACCTCTATGTGTATATACTGAGGAGAATATAACTCACCTCTATGAGTATATACTGAGGAGAATATAACTCACCCCTATGTGTATATACTGAGGAGAATCTACCTCACCTCTATGTGTATATACTGAGGAGAATATAACTCACCTCTATGAGTATATACTGAGGAGAATATAACTCACCTCTATGCATATACTGAGAACAATCCAACTGACCTCTGTGTATATACTAAGGAGAATCTACCTCCCTTCTATGTGTATATACTGAGGAGAACATACTGAAAGGCTGTAAAGTACATAAGGAAGCAGCCATGGACTGCAGGGATGGAGCATGCCTTTAAGGCTAAGAAGGTGCTGCAACCTCCAGTCTGGGGTTAAATTTGAATAAAAGGGGCATTACCTTTAAGGGTAAAAAGTGAGGAGAGTGGGAGGAGTGGCATATTCTGCAGAGGGACATTGGTACACGCAGCCTGAGGATAATCTAACGCTCCTCTGTGTGTATACATATTTTATTTGTCAGTTCCTCTGAAGTAACCATGACTTCATAAGACTTTCTGTGCGAACAACAAGTAAACACCTGTAGCAAATTAACTCGGACAAAGCGGGTATATCAGCTAATTTTAATAATAGCAATAAAAATGTAAAAAAAGGCCTTTTGCTTCATGAACCTAATAAATACATGTTTTTAAATACCCCTTTACAGCGACCAGCACTTCTATAGTAGTAATAAATAGTAGCATAGTTCAGTTCACTTAGACCTGATGCAAAGGGGGGTGCAGTTATGATGGCATCATCAACTACCCACTAACAAAATGAAGTTACTGTACTTGAATTCCAGTGTCTCTTTAAGACTGCAAAGCCAACATGTCTTAAGAACATTAATCCTGACTTCATTGGCTTATTTCTATATCTTCTCCCTTTGTTCTAAGAGTAAGAATGTTATTTTTTATCCCATATAATAACATTAGTAGTTCTCCAGCCCCTGGTGTAATCCCTGAACTTTCAAACATTACTTTGAATTATGGAAGAGCTAGATATCAATCTAGTAACATCTGGATTGCGTCTTATAAATCCTGAGACAAATTGGTCTCTCTTGGAAAATATTTTGAATCGGACGTTCAAGAGTCACAACAAACACATCACTTACATGTGCCAAGCACAACAGCCTATGAGTAATGGATGGATGACACGTTTACCATGCTTCGCCATATACTGTATGCTTTATTCAGCCTCATGTTTTGTTGTTCCCCGTGTAGTCATTCATTCTGTAATTAAACTTGTTCTCAAGGTGGAAGCGAATGAGAGTGATAATTGTTTCAGACAAGCAGGTTAGGGATCTGGTGATCACCCTGGTGACTATTCAAAAACTGCACAATACAGTAAATTTAAGATTAGCCTTACAATTTGGACTAAATGGAAATTTTATCTTGTATATTACATGTAAGTAACTGCATATACAAAATTTCAATTATATTCTTTTTATTGTCTCACTTTATGAGCAGGAGTAAATCAATAATGGAGCAGGGCAACAACAGGGACCCACATTATCCATCAGTACAATACAGACCAAATAGGACACAGAGTGCCATTAAATAGAATGCTGCTGTTCAAGGGGTTGACCTTAAAAAAACAGTCTACAGAATTGTGTATTGTGTTGCAAATGAATGCCATTCACCTTTGAAGGGGCTGAACTCAAATATCAAACCCAACATGTGGACAATGGTGTTACTGCTTCTATTAGGTGGCAGTATTTTGTTAGATATAGAGTACCAAATCTTTCACATTTCTAATTGTTTTTAGACTGGGTTTCACCTTAAGCCCCATTTCGATCCAGTGAATAGGGAAGGGCCTATATGGGACAACTTCTTTAGCTGGGCTTGCAACAAGAAAAAGAAAGGATAAGTTTTCCTGAAATGCGATTTATTGACTCAAGTGCATCATAGCTTCGGTGGTCCATTACCTTCAATAGTTTAACAACTAAATCACAGGTAATTCTCTTGCTAAGAAACCCAAACTTTCCGCAATAACTTTGTCATTTTTGTCTGGTTCCCTATGAAAATTGATATGCATTTACCTTGAAAATAACCCCTATAGCATCCAAGCACTTTTGTATGTGACTCTGGGTATTGGGGAAGACATCTTCTATTGTGACATTGGTAATTACAGCATTCTCTCGCCATATATCATGTCTTACCGGACATCAACCATAAGCAATGTCATACACATTCCTCCACATCCATTGGAAGCAACTCTTGGACTATTGGCACAAGATAAGGGTGCAGTTTTGTGGAATAAGGAATGCCAGTTTCTTGTGAAAGTCTTTTTAAGGATTTTCTTGATGATGCAAGTAATTAATCCTTCCCATCCTGTGCTGTGCAATCAGGCATGTTCCGGCCTCCTGCGTGTTGAGTCGAAACGCTTCTGGTTTTCTCATATTTTTTTTCATCAATTTGTGAATATGGGATTGGTTGATACACTTCCTGCTCCATAGTTATTCCGAAATGCCCTTCGAGTGTTTAAATGAACCAGTATTCCTCCAGTATTCATGAACAATACGTATATATTGTTATGGTGTGTTATGTTGTGTCAAATGGCTGTAGAGTGCTTGTTGGTATTTGAGTCTAGATCCATGTTTTGTCGTTATTTGCCTGGATCCAGATTGGAATTCATGTTTGGTGTTTGTGCCTCTCCATCCATAGGTGTATGGACATCCAAATCCACCTTCGTCCATAGGTATGTGGTTGCCTGAATCCCCATTCGTCCATAGATGTGTGGATGCCTGAATCCACCTTCGTCCATAGGTATGTGGTTGCCTGAATCCCCATTCGTCCATAGATGTGTGGATGCCTGAATCCACCTTCGTCCATAGGTGTGTTGATGCCTGAATCCCTTCTGCCTGTATGTCTGCAGACGCCCGAATTCCCCTCCATCTGTAGGTGTACAGACGTCCACTCTGAATGTATCCCTACTGTCTATAGGTATGTGGATGCCTAAATCCATGTCTTGTTTAGTGTGTGTGGTGAGCTTGCCACATCTGTGTGTAGAGTACCTATGTGGTTTATTTTACTTCTGTCTAGTTCTGTCCTCTTTCCTACTTTCCATCTAGGGATAGACTAGCCCCTTAGGTATGAGTTGCAGGGCTATTCTTGTCAGGAAGATTGCCCAGCTTGTAGGTACGGTTTGCTCCCCTCAAAGTTGCTAGGGACTAGAGATGAGCGAACGTACTCGTCCGAGCTTGATATTCGTGCGAATATTACGGTGTTCGGGATGCTCGTTACTCTTAACGAGTACCACGCGGTGTTCTGGTTACTTTCACTTTCCTCTCTGAGACGTTAGCGCGCTTTTCTGGCCAATTGAAAGACAGGGAAGGCATTACAACTTCCCCCTGTGACGTTCAAGCCCTATACCACCCCCCTGCTGTGAGTGGCTGAGGCGATCAGATGTCACCCGAGTATAAAAGTCGGCCCCTCCCGCGGCTCGCCACACATGCCTTGTGAGTTAGCTGAGGGAAAGTACTATTGTGCTGGTGCTGCTGTAGGGAGAGCGTTAGGAGTCAGTGTAGGCTTCAAGAACCCCAACGGTCCTTCTCAGGGCCACATCTATCCGTGTGCAGGCTGCTGCTAGCAGTGTTTTTTGTTTTTTTTTCTCAAAATCGGCAGTGCAGAGCATTGCACCCGGTATTAGGGACAGAAGTGGTGCTTAGGCAGGGAGAGTGTTAGGAGTGAGTGTAGCCTTCAAGAACCTCAACGGTCCTTTCTAGGGCCACATTTAACTGTGTGGAGTACTGTGCAGGCTGCTGTTAGCTGTGTTGCTTTTTTTTTTTTTTCTCAAAATCGGCGGTGCAGAGCATTGCACCCTCCATTGATACTACAGGGACAGAATTGTGTAGGCAGGGCCACAACACAGTTATTGTTCATTGAATATACGCAGTGGGGCCCTCCCTTTGCAAAAAAGCGAATTCAATTAATTATATTTGGCCTGCCTGTGTCAGTCCTAAGGTCTCCGTGTACGTGTGTGCTGCGTGGAGAACGTACAAAACTCAAACGCAACCAGCTACGGTTTACTGCAGGCTTGCGCCATTGTCTTTCCTGACTGGCAAATACCTGCTCTGCTAGAGTTAATAACTCTGCTACACTATAGTTGTGTGACACTTTTTGAGGGCCACACCACAGATATTAAATGTATTGTTCATTAAATATACGCAGTGGTGCCCTCCCTTTGCAAAAAAGCGAATTCAATTAATTATATTTGGCCTGCCTGTGTCAGTCCTAAGGTCTCCGTGTACGTGTGTGCTGCGTGGAGAACGTACAAAAATCAAACGCAACCAGCTACGGTTTACTGCAGGCTTGCGCCATTGTCTTTCCTGACTGGCAAATACCTGCTCTGCTAGAGTTAATAACTCTGCTACACTATAGTTGTGTGACACTTTTTGAGGGCCACACCACAGATATTAAACTTCTTGTTCATTGAATATACGCAGTGGGGCCCTCCCTTTGCAAAAAAACGAAAACATTATATTTGGCCTGCAGGCTTGCGCCAATTTATTTCCTGCCTGGGAAATTAACTCACTGGTAATACAGCATGCTGAGGGGTAGGGGTAAGCCTAGAGGACGTGGACGTGGCCGAGGACGCGTAGGCCCAAGTGAGGGTGTGGGCACAGGCCGAGCTCCTGATCCAGGTGTGTCGCAGCCGACTGCTGCGCGATTAGGAGAGAGGCACGTTTCTGGCGTCCCCACATTCATCGCCCAATTAATGGGTCCACGCGGGAGACCTTTATTAGAAAATGAGCAGTGTGAGCAGGTCCTGTCCTGGATGGCAGAAAGTGCTTCGAGCAACCTATCATCCAGCTACAGTTCTGCGCCGTCCACTGCTGCAAATCAGAATCCTCTGTCTGCTGCTCCTCCTTCCTCCTCCTCACTCCACTACAATGACACATGCTCAGGAGCGGGAACACTCCCAGGAACTGTTCTCGGGCCCCTGCTCAGATTGGGCAGCAGTGGTTCCTCTCCCACCAGAGGAGTTTATCGTCACTGATGCCCAACCATTCCAGAAAGTTCCCGGGGTCCGGGGGAAGAGGCTGGGGACTTCCGCCAACTGTCTCAAGAACTTTCTGTGGGTGAGGAGGACGATGACGATGAGACACAGTTGTCTTGCAGTGAGGTAGTAGTAAGGGCAGTAAGTCCGAGGGAGCAGCGCACAGAGGATTCGGTGGAAGAGCAGCAGGACGATGAGGTGACTGATCCCACCTGGTGTGCAACGCCTACACAGGACAGGTCTTCAGAGGGGGAGGCACGGGCAGCAGCAGGGCAGGTTGCAAGAGGCAGTGCGGTGGCCAGGGGTAGAGGCAGGGCCAGACCGAATAATCCACCAAGTGTTTCCCAAAGCGCACCCTCGCGCCATGCCACCCTGCAGAGGCCAAGGTGCTCTAAGGTCTGGCAGTTTTTCACAGAGACGCCTGACGACCGACGAACAGAGGTGTGCAACCTTTGTCGCGCCAAGATCAGCCGGGGAGCCACCACCAACAGCCTCACCACCA
The DNA here is from genome assembly GCF_035609145.1 of Eleutherodactylus coqui. Taxonomy (NCBI): domain Eukaryota; kingdom Metazoa; phylum Chordata; class Amphibia; order Anura; family Eleutherodactylidae; genus Eleutherodactylus; species Eleutherodactylus coqui. Next base: position 32,941,188 of record NC_089838.1, read on the forward strand.
CCAGCATGCGCAGACATATGATGGCCAAGCACCCCACAAGGTGGGACGAAGGCCGTTCACCGCCTCCGGTTTGCACCGCTGCCTCTCCCCCTGTGCCCCAACCTGCCACTGAGATCCAACCCCCCTCTCAGGACACAGGCACTACCGTCTCAGGACACAGCCCTGCACGACCACGTCTCCCGCAACATTGTACGCGCCCTCACCAATGCGGTTAGTGGCAAGGTCCACTTAACTACGGACACGTGGACAAGCACAGGCGGGCAGGGCCACTACATCTCCCTGACGGCACATTGGGTGAATTTAGTGAAGGCTGGGACAGAGTCAGAGCCTGGGACCGCTCACGTCCTACCCACCCCCAGAATTGCGGGCCCCAGCTCGGTGGTGGTATGTTCGGCGGTGTATGCTTCTTCCACTAAAGCACCCTCCTCCTCCTCAACCTCTGTCTCGCAATCTAGATGTGTCAGCAGCAGCAGGACGTCGCCAGCAGTCGGTGTCGCGCGGCGTGGCAGCACAGCGGTGGGCAAGCGTCAGCAGGCCGTGCTGAAACTACTCAGCTTAGGAGATAGGAGGCACACGGCCCACGAACTGCTGCAGGGTCTGACAGAGCAGACCGACCGTTGGCTTGCGCCGCTGAGCCTCCAACCGGGCATGGTCGTGTGTGACAACGGCCGTAACCTGGTGGCGGCTCTGCAGCTCGGCAGCCTCACGCACGTGCCATGCCTGGCCCACGTCTTTAATTTGGTGGTTCAGCGCTTTCTGAAAAGCTACCCACGCTTGTCAGACCTGCTCGTAAAGGTGCGCCGGCTCTGCGCACATTTCCGCAAGTCCCACACGGACGCTGCCACCCTGCGCACCCTGCAACATCGCTTTAATCTGCCAGTGCACCGACTGCTGTGCGACGTGCCCACACGGTGGAACTCTACGCTCCACATGTTGGCTAGGCTCTATGAGCAGCGTAGAGCTATAGTGGAATACCAACTCCAACATGGGCGGCGCAGTGGGAGTCAGCCTCCTCAATTATTTTCAGAAGAGTGGGCCTGGTTGGCAGACATCTGCCAGGTCCTTCGAAACTTTGATCAGTCTACCCAGGTGGTGAGCGGCGATGCTGCAATCATTAGCGTCACCATTCCTCTGCTATGCATCTTGAGAAGTTCCCTGCAAACCATAAAGGCAGCCGCTTTGCGCTCGGAAACAGAGCCGGGGGAAGACAGTATGTCGCTGGATAGTCAGAGCACCCTCCTGTCTATATCTCAGCGCGTTCAGGAGGAGGAGGAGGAGGATGAGGAGGATGAGGAGGAGGGGGAAGAGACAGCTTGGCCCACTGCTGACGGTACACATGCTGCTGGGCTGTCATCATTTCAGCGTGTATGGCCTGAGGAGGAGGAGGAGGAGGAGGAGGAGGAGGAGGATCCTGAAAGTGATCTTCCTAGTGCGGACAGCCATGTGTTGCGTACAGGTACCCTGGCACACATGGCTGACTTCATGTTAGGATGCCTTTCTCGTGACCCTCGCATTCAACGCATTCTGGCCACTACGGATTACTGGGTGTACACACTGCTCGACCCACGCTATAAGGAGAACCTTCCCAGTCTCATTCCCGAAGAGGAAAGGGGTTCGAGAGTGTTGCTATACCACAGGACCCTGGCGGACAAGCTGATGGTAAAATTCCCATCCGACAGCGCTAGTGGCAGAAGGCGCAGTTCCGAGGGCCAGGTAGCAGGGGAGGTGCGTAGATCGAGCAGCATGTACAGCCCAGACAGTGCAACAGTCTTTAAGGGCCTGGCCAGCTTTATGGCTCCCCAGCAAGACTGTGTCACCGCTCCCCAGTCAAGGCTGAGTCGGCGGGAGCACTGTAAAAGGATGGTGAGGGAGTACGTAGCGGATCGCACGACCATCCTCGGTGACGCCTCTGCCCCCTACAACTACTGGGTGTCGAAGCTGGACACGTGGCCTGAACTAGCGCTGTATGCCCTGGAGGTGCTTGCTTGTCCTGCGGCTAGCGTCTTGTCGGAGAGGGTGTTTAGTGCGGCTGGGGGAATCATCACAGATAAGCGAACCCGCCTGTCAACCGACAGTGCCGACAGGCTAACACTCATCAAGATGAACAAAGCCTGGATTTCCCCAGACTTCTCTTCTCCACCAGCGGACAGCAGCGATACGTAAGCAATACGTAGGCTGCACCCGCGGATGGAAGCTACGTTCTCTCTCACCATCCAAAACGGGGACATTTCTGCTTCATCAATCTGTGTCTAATATTCCTCCTCCTCCTCCTGCTCCTCCTGAAACCTCACGTAATCACGCTGAACGGGCAATTTTTCTTAGGGCCACAAGGCTCACTCATATAATTTTTAGAAACAATTTTTATATGTTTCAATGCTCTTAAAAGCGTTGAAACTTTAACTTGAACCAATTTTTCGTTAAACTGGGCTGCCTCCAGGCCTAGTTACCACTTAAGCCACATTAACCAAAGCGATTAATGGGTTTCACCTGCCATCTTGGTTGGGCATGGCCAATTTTTACTGAGGTACATTAGTACTGTTGGTACACCAATTTTTTGGGGCCCTCACCTACAGTGTAATCATAGCAATTTGTATGTTCTTCACCTGCACTCATGGTACAGAAGTGTGTGTGGGGTTGGCCTACACTTTAGCTACATAAATGTAACTTGGGCCTTGGCTATACTGCAGCTACTGAAATGGAACGAAGACTGCGCTCCCGCTATAATGCTGCTAGTGATATGTTAGTGGGGCCTGTCTTGAGTGCTACTATTGCTGACATGGAACGAAGACTGCGCTCCCGCTATAATGCTGCTAGTGATATGTTAGTGGGGCCTGTCTTGAGTGCTACTATTGCTGACATGGAACGAAGACTGCGCTCCCGCTATAATGCTGCTAGTGATATGTTAGTGGGGCCTGTCTTGAGTGCTACTATTGCTGACATGGAACGAAGACTGCGCTCCCGCTATAATGCTGCTAGTGATATGTTAGTGGGGCCTGTCTTGAGTGCTACTATTGCTGACATGGAACGAAGACTGCGCTCCCGCTATAATGCTGCTAGTGATATGTTAGTGGGGCCTGTCTTGAGTGCTACTATTGCTGACATGGAACGAAGACTGCGCTCCCGCTATAATGCTGCTAGTGATATGTTAGTGGGGCCTGTCTTGAGTGCTACTATTGCTGACATGGAACGAAGACTGCGCTCCCGCTATAATGCTGCTAGTGATATGTTAGTGGGGCCTGTCCTAATGCTACGGCTGAAATGTTACGAATTCTGGGCTATACCGCTGCTAATGGTATGTCTCTGGGGTGTGGAAACAGAGGCTTCCCAAAGACATGATGGCGGCGAGGCCATTTCCCACCAACGCGGTTACTGTAAAGGTGCATATAACCACGGACACGTGTAGAGGACACATAGTGCCTCAAAAACATCCCCCTCCTCCTCCAACAGGGAAAACAAACATTCTTGGCAAATGCCTTTGCATTGGTTCGTCTGGTGGCAGTCCAAGAATTTCACCTTTACCGACACTACAAGAGAGACCCCCCACCATCCCCCCGCCACGGCCCACTTAATCCTGGCCACATTCCGAAAACCAACAAAATAAAACCGCGCTACTAGGTCCGCAGTCACCACCACATTACCACCAACGCGGTTACTGTTAAGGTACATATTACCAGTCTGACTGGGGCATGCAGAGACACCTTGACAGAATGAATAGTGTGTGGCACATAGGTTCCCCATTGCTATGCCCACGTGTGCAGCTCCTGATGGCGGTGGCACAGGATTCTATTTCTCATTGCTTCTGTACAGCATTGTGGGCTATCGCCCCGCCACTTTTAAAGAGGGTCGCTGCCTAGCCGTGCCAACCTCTGCAGTGTGTGCCTGCGGTTCCTCCTCATGGCAGATGCACTTCTAAATAGACATGAGGGTGGTGAGGCATTACGGCAGCTGAAGGCTGCGCAGGGACAGTTTGGTGTGCGCTGTGGGGGGGGGGGGGGGCGGTTGGGCAGCATGTAAGCCAGGAGAAGTGGCAGTGGAGTGTCATGCAGGCAGTGATTGTGCTTTGTTGGAGGTAGTGTGGTGCTTAGCTAAGGTATGCCATGCTAATGAGGGCTTTTCAGAAGTAAAAGTTTTTTGGAGGGGGGGGGGGGGGCCACTCTTGCCGCTATTGTGGCTTAATAGTGGGACCTGTGAACTTGAGATGCAGCCCAACATGTAGCCCCTCGCCTGCCCTGTCCATTGCTGTGTCGTTCCCATCACTTTCTTGAATTGCCCAGATTTTCACACAAGGAAACCTTAGCGAGCATCGGCGAAATACAAAAATGCTCGGGTCGCCCATTGACTTCAATGGGGTTCGTTATTCGAAACGAACCCTCGAGCATCGCGAAAAGTTCGTTCCGAGTAACGAGCACCCGAGCATTTTGGTGCTCGCTCATCTCTACTAGGGACATTTTTTCTTTATCGGTGTGATCCTTTTGGGAAAGTTATGTCTTGGTGTGAACCCCTTTCTCTATTTGTTTCTGCAGGCAAGGTGAATAACCCCTGCATGAATGTAACACATGCTCTGTTCAACTGTGTTTATGTTTGTGGCACACCGAGTCAAATGCCTGTTTGATGGTTGCCCCTCAACATCACAAGAACAGCCCACTTTGTTGTGAGGCGTGATTATTCATCTCCGTCCATGTCAATTTTCCTAGGGAACCATACAAAGTTAAAAAGTTATTGAGGAATGTGTGAGTTTCCTAGCAAGAGAATCATCCTGCATAAAAGAATTGGAACAGCTCACCCACAGCTGTGGATCTACTGAAAGGTCAGTTAATCAATATGTGATACCGGGTGCATAGGTTATTGTCGGACAACATTTAGCAACACAGCACGGATAAATGTGAAATTCAATAAGGGAGTGCTGAACCTCAGTTTTATCTGTGCTGTGCTTTAATGGTTTGCTCTTGGCTACCGGAACATGTTCTAGAACTACAGTACTAATCATGGCAAAAACAACTTTGATAAATATGCTTGTTTACTATCCTCTTTCTTTGTGGTCCTCTGCCACTCTAGTATTGCCAAATGTGAACTGGGCCTTTAAGTCATCTCTCATTCTTGGTTTCATAGATACTTACCCTAAGGAATTGTCATTTTCAAAGGTTTATTTATTTTATGTTTATTTCTTGTTGTATCCTAGGCAGTCTTGCCAGACTGGAAGGCATCCATGGTTGAGAGGCTGACTACATTCTTGTTAACTGTACAGCGCTCAGCATCTGTTTCGGTCATTCACCATTTGTTCTTCGTACTGTTGTTATTCGTATTGCTAATGAAATGTTTACAAACATGTTCATTGCTGGCGAGGATAATACCTTAATAAATCTGCAATGTTTTTGCCTGCACTTCTGTGATCTAAGTTATAACCATCTTATACCCAGCTATTGTGCAAATGTGGTTTTGTTTTCTAGTGTGTCCACAAATGGCAAGGTCATTTTTATATACTGAATGCCCATTTTGCTAGATACATCAACTTTACATGGTCAAGAATACAGTTGTCGCGGGTGGTGGTATGGCCAAGCAGTAGTCAGGATACGATGCAGCAGATGAAGTAACAAATATATACAATATTTATTTCAGAATGCAGATGAATAATGTTATTATGACAAAAAAAACCCTTCTATGTAGGTTTCTACCCCGACATAGAGGGTTATTTACAGTTAGAGCAGTAAGACTATGGAACGCTCTGCCTGAGGATGTAGTGATGGCAAACTCAGTAAAAGAGTTCAAGAGGGGCCTGGATGACTTTCTTGAGTGTTACAATATTACATGTTATAATCAGCGATTACTTCAGAAGGATTGTTGGTCCAAGGATTATTCTGATTGTCAGATTGGAATTGGGAAACAAATGTTTCCCTTAAATTTGAAAAATTAGCTTCTATCTCATTGTTTGTTTGTTTGTTTTTTTGGCTTCCTCTGGATCAATATTAGGGTGAAATAGGCTTGACTAGATGGACATTTATCATTTTTTGGCTTAGCATGCTATATTACTAAGTAAGAAATTTTACTTTTTCCTTGAAATAGCTTGACACTTGCTACACTTAACTATCCCAAAGATGATTATTTTGTGCACAATAAGAAATTATATCAGAAGAAAAGTATCAATAGCGCTTTTTGAAGATCAGTTTTGTAGAATAGAAAGGCAGATTGCGTAACATAACACACAGTTCATCTTTAAAGGCTTAAAGCTCTACTATTTTCAATGCAGTATTTTGGCCACACAGCATTCAAACTCACTTGAAAATGTCTTTCTGAACGCCAGCTCATGCACTGCACTGTGAACTCTCTCATTCTGGAAAGGTTAGCACGCGTAACAGCAGTCTCCTCAACAGAACAATCTCCTCAGGGCAGTTTGTGCATTCCTTGACAGGCCTGTTGACTTCCTAATGGTGTGCACAACTAATGTGCGAATTGAAACCAACCTCACTTACAGTTCTGTGAGGCAGGAGTCGATGCTACCACAGATCCTGGCTTGTCCAAGGTCAGAAGCGGAAGTCAGAACCTCACTGTTCTTAGTGTCTTATTGCAGTGCAGCTGCCCCAATCAGACTGGCGCTGTAGCGCGGCTGTTTTCTACCTCTTGCAGCAAGAGGTCAGTGATTTCTGCACACAGCACTCACTGTGCTCTGCAACTAGTGCTCTCAGGTACAAGCTCTACTCTCCTGCTGCTTCTCCTCTCACTCCCTGATGCTGCTCTTTGCCTGTTTCTGGCAGGCAGCAGCTCCTTTCACACATACTAAGTCTTTCCTATTGGTGCAGCAGAAATTATATTTTTAATGGGAGAGTCCCAATGATCAATATTAGAGATGAGCGAGCACCAAAATGCTCGGGTGCTCGTTACTCGGGCCGAAATTATCGTGATGCTCGAGAGTTCGTTTCGAGTAACAAACGCCATTGAAGTCAATGGGCGACTCGAGCATTTTTGTATATCGCCGATGCTCGCTAAGGTTTCCATTTGTGAAAATCTGGGCAATTCAAGAAAGTGATGGGAACAACACAGCAACGGATAGGGCAGGCGAGGGGCTACATGTTGGGCTGCATCTCAAGTTCCCAGGTCCCACTATTAAGCCACAATAGCGGCAAGAGTGGGCCCCCCCCCTTCCAACAACTTTTACTTCTGAAAAGCCCTCATTAGCATGGCATACCTTAGCTAAGCACCACACTACCTCCAACAAAGCACAATCACTGCCTGCATGACACTCCGCTGCCACTTCTCCTGGGTTACATGTTGCCCAACCCCCCCCCCCCCCCCCGCACGACGCAGTGTCCACAGCGCACACCAAAGTGTCCCTGCGCAGCCTTCAGCTGCCCTCATGCCACACCACCCTCATGTCTATTTATAAGTGCGTCTGCCATTAGGAGGAACCGCAGGCACACACTGCAGAGGGCTGGCACGGCTAGGCAGCGACCCTCTTTAAAAGGGGCGGGGCGATAGCCCACAATGCTGTACAGAAGCAATGAGAAATATAATCCTGTGCCACCGCCATCAGGAGCTGCACACGTGGGCATAGCAATGGGGAACCTATGTGCCACACACTATTCATTCTGTCAAGGTGTCTGCATGCCCCAGTCAGACCGCGGTTTTTTATAAATAGTCACAGGCAGGTACAACTCCGCAATGGGAATTCCGTGTGCACCCACAGTATGGGTGGCTCCCTGGAACCCACCGGCTGTACATAAATGTATCCCATTGCAGTGCCCATCACAGCTGAGGTAACGTCCGATTAAATGCAGGTGGGCTTCGGCCCACACTGCATGCCCCAACCTGACCGGTGTTTTTAATTCATAGACACAGGCAGGTACAACTCCCTATTGTGAAGTCCGTGTGGACCGACAGCATGGGTGGGTGCCAGGAAGCCACCGGCGGTACATAAATATATCCCATTGCATTGCCCATCACAGCTGAGGTAATGTCATGTTTAATGCAGGTGGGCTTCGGCCCACACTGCATGCCCCAATCAGACTGGGGTTCTTTAGAAGTGGACACATGCAGTTACAACTCCCTGTGGACCCACAGCATGGGTGGCTCCCTGGAACCCACCGGCGGTACATAAATATATCCCATTGCAGTGCCCAGCACAGCTGATGTAATGTCAGCTTTAATGCAGGTGGGCAAAAAATTAATTGGATTACACTGTAGGCGAGGGCCCCAAAAAATTGGTGTACCAACAGTACTAATGTACATCAGAAAAATTGCCCATGCCCAACTAAGAGGGCAGGTGAAACCCATTAATCGCTTTGGTTAATGTGGCTTAATTTGTAACTAGGCCTTGAGGCAGCCCATTTAAAATAAAAATTGGTTCAGGTGAAAGTTTCAACGCTTTAATGAGCATTGAAACGTATAAAAATTGTTTACAAAAATTATATGACTGAGCCTTGTGGGCCTAAGAAAAATTGCCCGTTCGGCGTGATTACGTCAGGTTTCAGGAGGAGGAGCAGGAGGAGGAGGATGAATATTATACACAGATTGATGAAGCTAAAAGGTCCACGTTTTTGATGGTGATAGAGAACAATGCTTCCATCCGCGGGTGCAGGCTACGTATTGTTTAGGTATCGCTGCTGTCCGCTGGTGGAGAAGAGAAGTCTGGGGAAATCCAGGCTTTGTTCATCTTGATGAGTGTAAGCCTGTCGGCACTGTCGGTTGACAGGCGGGTACGCTTATCTGTGATGATTCCCCCAGCCGCACTAAACACCCTCTCTGACAAGACGCTAGCCGCAGGACAAGCAAGCACCTCCAGGGCATACAGCGCGAGTTCAGGCCACGTGTCCAGCTTCGACACCCAGTAGTTGTAGGGGGCAGAGGCGTCACAGAGGACGGTCGTGCGATCGGCTACGTACTCCCTCACCATCCTTTTACAGTGCTCCCGCCGACTCAGCCTTGACTGGGGAGCGGTGACACAGTCTTGCTGGGGAGCCAGAAAGCTGTCAAAGGCCTTAGAGAGTGTTCCCCTGCCTGTGCTGTACATGCTGCCTGATCTCTGTGCCTCCCCTGCTACCTGGCCCTCGGAACTGCGCCTTCGGCCACTAGCACTGTCGGATGGGAATTTTATCATCAGTTTGTCCGCCAGGGTCCTGTGGTATAGCATCACTCTCGAACCCCTTTCCTCTTCGGGTATGAGAGTGGAAAGGTTCTCCTTATACCGTGGGTCGAGCAGTGTGTACACCCAGTAATCCGTAGTGGCCAGAATGCGTGTAACACGAGGGTCACGAGAAAGGCATCCTAACATGAAGTCAGCCATGTGTGCCAGGGTACCTGTACGCAACACATGGCTGTCCTCACTAGGAAGATCACTTTCAGGTTCCTCCTCCTCCACCGCCTCCTCCTCCTCAGGCCATACACGCTGAAAGGATGACAGGCAAGCAGCATGGGTACCCTCAGCAGTGGGCCAAGCTGTCTCTTCCCCCTCCTCCTCATCCTCCTCATGCTCCTCCTCCTCCTCCTCACCGCGCTGAGATATAGACAGGAGGGTGCTCTGACTATCCAGCGACATACTGTCTTCCCCCGCCTCTGTTTCCGAGCGCAAAGCGTCTGCCTTTATGCTTTGCAGGGAACTTCTCAAAAGGCATTACAGAGGAATGGTGACGCTAATGATTGCAGCATCACCGCTCACCATCTGGGTAGACTCCTCAAAGTTTCCAAGGACCTTGCAGATGTCTGCCAACCAGGCCCACTCTTCTGTAAAGAATTGAGGAGGCTGACTCCCACTGCGCCGCCCATGTTGGAGTTGGTATTCCACTATAGCTCTACGCTGCTCATAGAGCCTGGCCAACATGTGGAGCATAGAGTTCCACCGTGTGGGCACGTCGCACAGCAGTCGGTGCACTGGCAGATGAAACCGATGTTGCAGGGTGCGCAGGGTGACAGCGTCCGTGTGGGACTTGCGGAAATGTGCGCAGAGCCGGCGCACCTTTCCGAGCAGGTCTGACAAGCGTGGGTAGTTTTTCAGAAAGCGCTGAACCACCAAATTAAAGACGTGGGCCAGGCATGGCACGTGCGTGAGGCTGCCGAGCTGCAGAGCCGCCACCAGGTTACGGCCGTTGTCACACACGACCATGCCCGGTTGGAGGCTCAGCGGCGCAAGCCAGCGGTCGGTCTGCTCTGTCAGACCCTGCAGCAGTTCGCGGGCCGTGTGCCTCTTCTCTCCTAAGCTGAGTAGTTTCAGCACGGCCTGCTGACGCTTGCCCACCGCTGTGCTGCCGTGCCACGCGACACCGACTGCTGGCGACGTGCTGCTGCTGACACATCTTGATTGCGAGACAGAGGTTGCGTAGGAGGAGGAGGAGGAGGAGGAGGGTGGTTTAGTGGAGGAAGCATACACCGCCGCAGATACCACCACCGAGCTGGGGCCCGCAATTCTGGGGGTGGGTAGGACGTGAGCGGTCCCAGGTTCTGACTCTGTCCCAGCCTCCACTAAATTCACCCAATGTGCCGTCAGGGAGATATAGTGGCCCTGCCCGCCTGTGCTTGTCCACGTGTCCGTTGTTAAGTGGACCTTGGCAGTAACCGCGTTGGTGAGGGCGCGTACAATGTTGCGGGAGACGTGGTCGTGCAGGGCTGGGACGGCACATCGGGAAAAGTAGTGGCGACTGGGAACTGAGTAGCGCGGGGCCGCCGCCGCCATCTTACCTTTGAAAGCCTCTGTTTCCACAACCCTATACTGCAGCATCACCAGGCTGATAAATTTGGCTATGTGCACGTTTAACGCTTGAGCGTGCGGGTGCGTGGCGGCGTACTTGCGCTTGCGCTCCAACACTTGTGCTAGCGACGGCTGGACGGTGCGCTGAGAGACATTGGTGGATGGGGCCGCGGACAGCGGAGGTGAGGGTGTGGGTGCAGGCCAGGAGACGGTAGTGCCTGTGTCCTGAGAGGGGGGTTGGATCTCAGTGGCAGGTTGGGGCACAGGGGGAGAGGCAGCGGTGCAAACTGGAGGCGGTGAACGGCCTTTGTCCCACCTTGTGGGGTGCTTGGCCATCATATGCCTGCGCATGCTGGTGGTGGTGGCTCCCAGGCTGATCTTGGCGCGACAAAGGTTGCACACCACTGTTCGTCGGTCGTCTGCCAGACCTTTGAGCACCTCGGCATCTGCAGGGTGGCATGGCGCGAGGGGGCGCTTTGGGAAACAGTTGGTGGATTATTCGGTCTGGCCCTGCCTCTACTCCTGGCCACCGCACTGCCTCTTCCAACCTGCCCTGCTGCTGCACTTGCCTCCCCCTCTGAAGTCCTGTCCTCAGTAGGCGTAGCAAACCAGGTGGGGTCAGTCACCTCATCATCCTGCTGCTCTTCCTCCGAATCCTCTGTGCGCTCCTCCCTCAGACTTACTCCAATTACTACTACCTGAGTGATATGAAGCAAAAAAGTAAACTGTCCCACCTTGCTTTCTTGTGCTGCAGCTTTAGTCCCGTAAGCAGGTGTAATCACATACCTTCACGTTGCCATCCGGCTACTTTGGCTTTGATTTGAAGCATATATCTTAAATGCAGGAATCCAGGTATCGTGAAAAAACCTTGCTTTTATTCCAATAATTTTGTGCTCATAACAGACAGAGTACGTGTTTCGGTTCACAGAACCTTGCTTACCGATGAGCAAGGTTCTGTGAACCGAAACGCGTACTCTGTCTGTTATGAGCACAAAATTATTGGAATAAAAGCAAGGTTTTTTCACGATACCTGGATTCCTGCATTTAAGATATATACCTGAGTGATAGACAACTGTGTCTCATCGTCATCGTCCTCCTCACCCACTGAAAGCGCTTGAGACCGTTGCCGAAAGTCCCCAGCCTCATCCCCCGGACCCCGGGAACTTTCCAATGGTTGGGTATCGGTCACGACAAACTCCTCCAGTGGGAGAGGAACCATTGCTGCCCATTCTGGGCAGGGGCCCAAGAACAGTTCCTGGGAGTCTGCCTGCTCCTCAGAATGTGTCATTGTAATGGAGTGAGGAGGCTGGTAGGAAGGAGGAGCAGCAGCCAGAGGATTCAGAGTTGCAGCAGTGGACGGCGCAGAATTCTGGGTGGTCGATAGATTGCTGGATGCACTTTCTGCCATCCACGACAGGACCTGCTCACACTGCTCATTTTCTAATAAAGGTCTACTGCGTGGACCCATTAATTGTGAGATGAATGTGGGGACGCCAGAAATGTGCCTTTCTCCTAATCCCGCAGCAGTCGGCTGCGATACACCTGGATCAGGAGCTCGGCCTGTGCCCACACCCTGACTTGGGCCTCCGCGTCCTCGCCCGCGTCCATGTCCTCTAGGCCTACCCCTACCCCTCAGCATGCTATATTACCAGTAGTGCAGAAACAGAACGCTGTAATTAAATGTGCCGCTTATTGGCCTGTGGTTGGAGGCTGACTTCCCTTACGGAACGCACAGCAGAGCCAGGAAACAATTTTGCACACGCCTGTAGTGAGACGTAGGTGCGTATGACTGAGCTAGTGGAATTCACAGCGCAGAAGCAGTCAAGTGGCCAAAGGCCAGTAGTAGGCCTTAAGTATTTTGCTTCTATTTTTTTTAAAATGCTGAGCTGATACAGCAGACAGATACTGTAGGCAGCATATAATATTATGTATACTCTTTCCCTCTGGCGGGATGACGGCGATCATGTAACAGAGACAGCAGATCCAGGAAACAATTTTGCGCAAGCCTGCTTTAACGCTTAGCTGCGTATTAATTATGACTACTACCCCCAGCAGATAGATACTGTAGGCAGCGTATAATATTATGTATACTGTTTGCCTCTGGCGGGATGACAGCGATCATGTAACAGAGACAGCAGATCCAGGAAACAATTTTGCGCAAGCCTGCTGTAACGCTTAGCTGCGTATTAATTAGGACTACTACCCCCAGCAGATAGATACTGTAGGCAGCGTATAATATTATGTATACTGTTTCCCTCTGGCGGGATGACAGCGATCATGTAACATAGAGAGCAGATCCAGGAAACAATTTTGCGCAAGCCTGCTGTAACGCTTAGCTGCGTATTAATTAGGACTACTACCCCCAGCAGATAGATACTGTAGGCAGTGTATAATATTATGTATACTCTTTCCCTCTGGCGTGATGACAGCGCTGATGTAACAGAGACAGCAGATCCAGGAAACTATTTTGCGCAAGCCTGCTGTAACGCTTAGCTGCGTATTAATTAGGACTACTACCCCCAGCAGACACGCAGTAAACTGAAGACGGTCACAGGCAGCCCAAATATAGTATTTTTCCCCAATTTTTTGGAAAAAGCCCACTGCCTATATAGCCTGAATATCTCTTTCCCTGCCTCACCAGTACTGGCCCTATAGTCTGTACAATGACTGCAGACTGCGGACGCAATGCTCTGCACGGCCGATATACAAAAAAAAAAAAATTGTGCAGCACTGCTAAAAGCAGCCTCAACAGTACTGCACACGGTCAGATGTGGCCCTAAGAAGGACCGTTGGGGTTCTTGAAGCCTAAAATAACTCCTAACGCTCTCCCTATAGCAGCTCCGGCACCAGCAGCACTTTCCCTGATCTATGTCAGAATGCATCTGTGGCGAGCCGCGGGAGGGGCCGATTTATATAAACGGGTGACACCTGATCTCGCCAGCCACTCACTGCAGGGGGGTGGTATAGGGCTTGAACGTCGCAGGGGGAAGTTGTAATGCCTTCCCTGTCTTTCTATTGGCCAGAAAAGCGCGCTAACGTCTCAGAGATGAAAGTGAAAGTAACTCGAACATCGCGTGGTACTCGCCTCTAGTAACGAGCATCTCGAACACGCTAATACTCGAACGAGTATCAAGCTCGGACGAGTACGTTCGCTCATCTCTAATCAATATTCATCTTCTGACCATGCTTATTCCAATGTGCTGAAATCTGGTGCATATCTTAGCACATGCGGTCATTTCAGTGCAATTTGTGGCACATCTGCACAGTCCATCTCCATAGTAACTTAACCATTTAGGGTAAGTCTCTTACACAGTTTTTGAGGAGACTAAACATCATAGTAGTCTATTGTGTCATTTAAGTGTCACTGTCCATGGTATAATTATTTGTCCCAGATAAAGTGGTTTGGTTTTACCATAAACTGATGGTCTCTAGGAGATTCATGCATAAGGCCGCTTTCATAACATTACCATCATAACAACTTGGCTATATAGTCTTACATTGCATGGATCCAGGCCGCAGCAATTCACCAACTCACTTTCTTCAGATTATCATTGGCAGTAATTAATTCCATTACATGTAATCTAGATCCTATCCCGCCTATTAGGAAATTGATTTTTACCAAGCCCGACATCATAGACATTGCATAAACAATATATCTAGGTCTATGCCAACCTACATCACATTTTCTCCCAGTAATGCAGGTAGGCTTGCTGCACCCTTAAATCGAAAGTGTCATACACAAGGTAATATATTAAACAACAATCCCACTAGTAAACATGTTCCCCTTGCGAATAACCTAATGTCCCATGGTGTACACACTGAACTGAGACTGAGCCTCACTTTCATGTCCATCAGGCTAGTGGAGCATCCATGCCATCCTGATCCAATGCCATCCTGACTCCCATACCATCCTGATTCAACTGCTCCCTTTACACTAGGACCATAACATAGCTGCTCTGTCCCTAGAACCGCGATCCAGAACCTTCAGCCCCTGTAGTCCTCAGGGTCCTTTTTATTCCATCATCTTCACTCTTGGTCATCAGGGCTTTGTAGTCCTTCAAGTTTGATCCCAGTCATCAGGCCTTTATACTGATGCTTGTGCTGCTCCCCAGCTTGGGGACAATGCTACTCAGACACTGCTATCAATGGTCACCACCATGGTTCAACTGTTTGCTGGTCTCCATACATTATCATACCATATACCATATCATACCAATACCATAATTCTGCCCAGACTCTGCTGTCACACATGTCAGCTGCGGTAGAGGATTCTGCTGCCGACAATTGATATCAGGGAAGAGCTTTAAATATAAGCCCTTGCATGAAAATCAAGTAAAAGTGGTTTAAAAAACAAAAAACAAAGACACTCACCTTGCTTCAGCTGCCAGGGCTCAGCTGTGTCTTCTCCTGCTTTCCCCTGCACTGTGGTGCGGACCTATCAGCAGGCTGGGATTTAAAATCCTCGCCTACTGAAAGAGCAGAATGTGATTGGCTGAGGTGCTCAGCCAATCACAGGCAGCTCTCCCCAAATGAATGACGGGCGAGAGCTACCTGTGATTGGCTGAGCACCTCATCCCCGCCGGCAACAGAATCCTGTACCGCAGCTGACATGTGTGACAGCTGCGGTAGAGAATTGAAGAATTCCTCTGCTGCAGCTATCATAGATGTGGCAGATGTAGCAGCAGGGAATTCCTTTAACTAGCAAGAATGACGTAAGTATATATATATTTTTTTACACTAAAATCTTTCTTTTTCAGCAAAGGGCTTATATGTAAAGCCCTTCCCTGAAAAAGAATGCACGGGTGCCAGCAGACCATTGTTTTGAATGGAGCCACCGGCAGCAGCTGCGGCTCCATTGAAATCAATGCACGGAACTGCATTCACGCTTGTTTTTGCACGTACACGACACCTATGTACGCGCAAAAACACGTTCATGTGAAGCCACCCCAAAGAGGCGGAAACCCTTCAAATGGCTCTACACTTGGCTTCACTTACATGACACCAACAGTGGCTATGTTAACCTCTTCCCTGCCATGGTATTTGCCAAGGAAGGGAGGTCTTTACACAGCAGTAACCAATTGCTCAGCCATTCTCTGCTCTTTCTGCTCCCCCTTTTGGCCGGATTCCAGGGGCCGCTGCAAACTGCACACACAGACAAATTTCAGCCAATTGCTATGCTGGTGCTCCAACTCATGTATTCGAGTGCAGAAGTCCTCGTTCATTAGCATGAATCGGCTATAAGTACAGATGACCAGTTTGAGTGCCATTACCTCCACTTGCAATGCAAAAACATTGACTGGTCAAATTTGGCGCAAGCAGCATGAGTAGATAAACCTTTCCTGTTAACTGTTCAGAGCATGCCAGTGCTTCCATCTTTTAATTTGCAGCAACTGCAAGAAGCTGTCCTGTTCATTTGGGCCATTATGTCTGTGGAAGGATTTAAACATGTAGCGTAATCTACACCAGTGCTTCTCAACTCCAGTCCTCAGCGCCCCCCAACAGGTCATGTTTTCAGTATAACCTACAGAGGGAACACCTTTGGCAATGTCTGAGATGAAGACAATAATTGTATCACCTGTGCAACACTGAGGAAATCCTTAAAACATGACCTGTTGGGGTGAGGGGGTGAGGGGGGGTGGGGGGGGGGGGGCTGTCAACAGGAGTTGCGAAACACTGATCTACATCATGTTGAATTTCTGCAGCTAAAGCCAAAGGCGGTCAAACGCTCTACTAGATGAGTGTCTCTAATGCAATGACCATTCAGTGCAGGTAGTGCTCCTTGAATAGCCCTATAAAAGGACTCCAAAACTGAGCTACATCTCTGCAGCTCTGCAGTTTCTGATACACAATAATTTGGAAATGATGCATCATACCCCTATTAGATAAAGTTCATGGCCTCTGAGTTTAGTTTGCAGCTGTCAGTTGTAATGCTGTCCTTCCTGCTAACACAATGAACATATGGCAATAACATATGTAATGTCTCACAAAAGTTTAATAAAACTTCAATAGATTATAAACAATCTGTATTTTAATTAACTCCTCCAATTTGATTCTAATGTCAGTCACAGTAGCAATCTATGTAACAGGCAGTGTGCCAACCCCAATGCCTGCAAGGTTATAAAACAAGAGGAAAACAAGCTATTGAGTTATGCTAGAGCTGTTGAAAATAATACACATGCAGGTACAGACCGGAGCAGCTAATCTGCTTTGACTAGATGACCTAGTCTGTTTGCTATCATTTGTATTTGTGTATTAGGATCTTTATTTTTTATGATCTCAGGCATTTGCATTGGAGATTAAAAGGGTTTTCTAGGATAGGTAAAAAAAATCCATACATACTTCCCCCAGGTCCAGTGTAGAAGCACATGTGCCTGCAGCTCTAATCCCAGAAGAACATGCAATTGTTGTGGGCCATTCATTGGGCATGTGACCATTCAGCCCATCACAGGATTCAGCAGTGATCATGACTGCTGAAGCCTGCGATTAGCTAAATATAACCAATGAACGCCAGCAATGCAGCTTCTTCCAGAATTGGAGCAGAGGAGACCAGAGTTGTTCTGTACTAGCGTGCCATTAAAGAAGTGAATCTGGCTTTTACTTAAATTTTCCACCATTCCATGCCCATTAAAATTTTCCAGTCCCAAAAAATCCAATTTAACCCAAAAAGCATACAATCTAGCTGGGCTGCTTATAAGGTTAGATAATAGTTCACACGCTTTTTCAAGCAGTTAGGAGCAAGTCTTTTGTGCACCTCAAATGAGCTAAAAGCGCACTCGTCTAAATGAAGCCTTAAGCCCCATTTACATGCGACGATTATTGCTCAAAATTAGTTCAAACGATGGCTTTTGATAGATAATATTGCATGTACATGCTTCTATGTTTCACTCTTCGGCTGAACAATGATTTTTAGGTGAGCATAAAATCCATTGTTCAACTAGAGAGAGATAACACAGAACGCATGCTGTGTTCTCCATGGGAGCAGCTGATTACATTGTATTCAGCTGAAAGCCCACAGCAGACCTTGGGGAGACAATGCAGCTGAGTGCAAAGTCCAGACCACATGCTGGGATTTGCAAACAGCTGCTCTAGGCTCATTTCCATGCAAATTAAGCTGATAAAGTGCTAATGAGCATTAGTGCCCATAAGTATTTTATGCAAATTGATTGCTAGAACTGTAAATCTTTCAATTGTTTGAAAGATTGTCTTTGTGTGTAAATGGGCCTTTGGGGTCAGTTATTGTCAGTTTGTTAATTGTTCACAATCACCCATCTGCTCCATTATCTGATTACCATAACCATCAATCATTTATGCCATCATCCGATTACCATCATAAGTCTGTTAATATCATCTATTAGTGAGATGGTAGACTTACGTTTTGTTACCTGCTAGTGTTGATACACACTTCATATTATTGCTCTAGTTGTTATGTAATTCAGCCCTACTGTAAGTTCTGGGGTTATTTGATTACTGGGAGACACCATTGCTACCCGGGAAAGGCGGCTGCTGTAGATGACGTCCAGTTCTGTCGTCTTATGTCCAGCTAGTATCGCTACACCAGTGTGAGAACCCTGCCAAATAAAACCTCCCCACTAGAGATGAGCGAGTATACTCCCTAAGGCTAACTACTCGAGCGAGTAGTGCCTTAATCGAGTATCTGCCCACTTGTCTCTAAAGATTCAGCTGCCAGCGGCGGGTGGGGAGTAGCGGGGGAGAGCGGGGAGGAACGGAAGGGAGATCCCTCTCTCCCTCCCCCCTGCTCACTCCCGCAACCCACCTCTCACCCGCGCCGGCAGACGAATCTTTAGAGACGAGCGAGGAGATACTCGGCTAAGGCACTACTCACTCGAGTAGTTAGCCTTAGCGAGTATGCTCGCTCATCTCTACTCCCCACATAAGAAGAGTGGGCTTAAGGTGAAAATCCAAGTTTTTAGCTTTCTGCTGTCATATCAGTGATACACAATACAGCATCAGAGGAGGTAGAGCGCCATGGGCATCTTCTTCTTGACAATCACTAGGGTGATCAGCACATTTTGTCTTAGATTATTGTCTAAGTGATGAGACTGCAAAATAAATTGAACATAACCCAACAAATCCACAGTTTGTTTCTTTGAATATATGATTTCTGCTTGCCAAGATTTTCCATTTCAGAAGAAACAAGTTTGAGACTTTATTTATTTTTTGCCTTGTACCTATTTCTGTAACAAGTATAGCACAGAAGTCTGAAGCCAGACACTGCAGATCAACTGTAGCTCCAAATCTAAAATTGATTGTTGCGCTCTCCCTCTCTCTCCCCAGGGTAGTGTAAGTAAGCATTTGTAACTTACTTTGCATTTTTTTTCTATTCTTTTTGGCTTTCTTTGTTCCTTTCCTGTAATTCTTGTGCTAGCCGACTCTTTTGTCTTTTTAGTTAACTGCATATTTTCTAGGTGTCATTTTCACACAGGGGCCTTTCATCTCTACAGTCAGCTGCAGCCTTAAAAATAGTGAGAAAATTGTCGCCTTCAGATTCGACATAAATGAAAGTGGGTGCAGTTTATAAAAACTACAGCAGGAAAAATTGGAGGTCCTGTTTATATTGTTTTCTGCTTTCCTTTACATTGTATATCAAATTAGGATGTGGTCCTTTGTGGTAGTTTTAACTCTTTCGAAAGGAGAGATTTTTCACTTTTTCATTTTCGTCTTTTCATTCCCACTTTTTCAAGAGCCGTAACTACTTTGTTTTTCCATTCACATAGCTGAGTGAGGTCTTGTTTATTGTGGGACGAGTTGTATTTATTTTAATGATACCATATAATGTACTGAAAAATGTATTTTTTTCCTCATTAACTGTTTATTACTAGAGATGGGCGAGCATACTCGTTAAGGCGATTTACTCAAGAGAGCATCGCCTTTTTCGAGTACCTGCTGGCTCGTCCCTGAAGATTTGGGGGCGGGGGTGAGCGTGGGGTTGCGGAGAGGATCGGGAGGGAGAGAGAGATCTCTCTCACTCTCCACCCCGCTCTCCTCTGCCACCCTCCCTCCCCCCTTCCCCCGCTGCTGGCTGGCAGGGGGAGAGAGAGAGAGCACCAAAAAAAAAGCTCGGGACCCGGCGGCCCACATACAAAAATGCTCGAGTTTCCCATTGTAGTCAATGGGGTTCGTTACTCGAGTAGAGCTCTCAAATTTTACGAAAAGCTTGACTCGAATAACGAGGACTCAAGCATTTGGGTGCTCGCTTATCTCTAATTGTGGCCCTAATAATATTTCTGGCTGCACAACGAGGGCCAAAACAAGAGAGGCATTGAAGTTCAACTGTTTTTAACTTTTACGTCATTGCCATTATCCGTTGGATAATGGTGATCACGTGACCAGTGACCGCTCATCACAGCCCTCGGGCACTGCTCCAGCTTCTCAGCTACCTTTAGTAGCCTGGAGCAAGAGGTTTTTAAATTTCCCAGAGTCTCCCAAGCTTCTGCGCTTATGTCAGCCATTTCGCCAACAAGCACATGCGGCAAAGTTGGGGAAAGGTCAGCGGATAAAGATCCCATCGGGGGACATCGCCCAAGGCCTTAGGCAAGTAATTTCACCTTCTCTCATGGATCAGATCCATGATGAGAGGTGAAATTTTAACTTTATTTTTACATTTACGTGATCGGCGTTATTCATTTGATAGCGCCAATCACGTGACCAGGGAACCTGCAGTACCCTGTGAAATCTACAGGCTCTCAGCTATGTTTGGTAACCAGGAGCAGGGAGATTTTAAATTACCCAGGCAATCTGCGACTGTTGCGCATGCGTCGCCACTTTGGTGATGGGCGCAGAAGCTGGGGAAAGGTCCGCGGATAAACCCGGGGGCCTTAGATACATAATTTCATCCTCACTCATGGATATGATCCATGAGGGAAGATGAAATTTTAACTTTTTAAACTTTTTGTTTACTTTACATAATCGCTGTTATCCATTGGATAACAGTGATTATGTGACCATGAACCGCATACAGTGGTCCCTGGTGATATCTATCTGCTCCCGGCTACACATGCTGGTCAGGAGCAGAGGTATTTTAAATTTTCCAGGGCACGAGCCCTTCTGTGCACGTAAATGTTGGGCACGCATGTGCAGAAGGCGACGTGATGTCCTGGAAGGACCGTATCACCCGCGTGACATCGCAGAGGACGCTGGAGAATGTTTTCACATCCACTCATTGATCCGATCCATGAGGGAAGGAGAAACTTTATTTTACTTTTTTGAACTTTTCCGTGATCGCCGTTACCCATTGGATAGCGGTGATCACAGACCCGGGGACCACTCACCGCGGTACCCGGTGATGTCTCCTGCTTTACCGGCTACCTTCAGAAGCTGGGAAGCAGGAGATTTCAAATGTCCCGTGCTAATCTGGTTGTCTGCGCATGTGTCGCTATTTAACTTAGGCGCGCATGTGCTGAAGATGCCGGAGGGTCAGTTCTGGACTAGATCATCGGGGGACATCGCGGAGTATGGGGGTGAGTAGTTTCAGCCCCACTCATGGTTGCGATCCCCATCACTGCAGGTCTGAGGAAATCCCCCATAGCAAGGAGAGAGAGAGAGAGATATGGGGAGATCCCTAGGAGATCCCCTTTTCTCTTAAGTCAAAATAAATTCACAAAAATCCCAGCTCTTACAGTCAAACATCTCTCAAGATACTTTTTTGGGATAATACAAGTTTAATTGTTTGAGGTATCAAATATCTGGGTACTAGAATAACCACTTGGGACAAAAATCTATACTAATTTGTGAGCCCATGCTAATGATTTTCCAAATTTGAGGTAGATGGGCAGGTGGACTAGGCATTCTTGATATTTACAACATATTTACTATCTAGCTATGCATGTATCTCCGTTATCTCTGTGGTGGTTTGAAAAACTGGGTACACATAGAGAACTGTTTAGCGATTCCTGTTTCACTTAATCCTTTGCTTATTATCTCTATATGGCAACTACCTATACCATATTATCTCTCTTCATTGACCCATATAATTTTAACTGCTTGAAAAATATTTTACAATCATGTGAACCTCCATGGTCCTGTTCTTCTTCCAGGGTAGTACATTTCTTTGGACCTGTTCCAAGATGCTATCTTCATTCAGTGAATCAACATTCAGTGATCAAGAATGGAAACAAGCCTTTTATCTAACACATACAGCATTTAAATGTACCCTGCTTCCCTGAAAATAAGACATACCCTGAAAATAAAACATAGCATGATTTTCCAGAATTTTTGAGGATGCACAATGAGTTTTCAGGCTTTTTGAGGATGCTTGAAATATAAGCCCTACTCCAAAATTAAGCCCTGCTAACAGGTAATTTAAAAAGTCAATTTAAATAGTGTCCAGACAGCTATACATGTAAAAAAGTTAAACCTTTTTGAACAAAAATTAATATAAGACACTGTCTTATTTTCGGGGAAACACGGTAGTTCACACATGGAGACATTATTGAAAATCACATCAGGAAGGTAGTATACTTTAGTCCGATTAGCTCAATTGTATCCTAACTGTACAGCCAACTATTGGAGAAAATGTGGCCATACGGGTACATTGTTGCATGTGCTGTGGAGCTGCCCACTTCAACAATAATGGGACTCTGTGTTTCAAATGTTATCCTGCTTAGTGGGTTGTGTGCTACTGAAAGCCCCTTACTTAGCCTTGTTAATTATTAGCTCAAATGCAATTCCTCTGGAGTTTCCGATTCTAGGTTGCAAGATACTAACTTTATCTTACTCTTACTCATATTGAGACATTGGAAAAGCAAAGATGTCTCCAGTATAGGAGTCACTGCATGATCCATAAATCATAGATGAGAAAATGCTTGTATGTAACACCCTTTTGCTTCACAAGTTCCATCACATATGTAGCACATGGTTGTCTGGCACCTACTATGTAACTAGTGATAGTGAACTATTACCCTATTTCTAGGATAAGCCTTCAAGCCTTTGAATTGGCAAACACGTAGAGCACTGATCATACCACTTTTACAAATCTGGCAGCTTCTTTTCTTTCTGCTTGCTTTCCCTTTTTACTTCTCTTTCTTCTCTAGTTATGTGTTTCACAAATTTCAATTTAATCGTTGACCACAATTGATTCAGTATGCTACATCATATACTATGTTTATATATCCTTTTCATAGAAGTTGATTATTTTGTTTGTTGTACTCTGTTTTAAAATGTAAAAAATTAAGAAAATTGATTAAAACAAGTGAAAAAAAACACAACATTTTTTTAAGGGCTCAGTCAGACGGCCATTTTTCCGTGCAAATTTATGTGCGCAAAAACGCATGCATAAAAAAAATTGCGTGACCGAAGCGGGCAAAACTGCACCTGGCAGCATTTATGTGCACATAAAGTGCGCTGCCTGTTATCCCCTGCTGCGACTGTGACAGCTGCAGCAGGGGATTCCTTGGATGTGAAACCCCTGGATGCTGTCACATCCAGAGGTTTCACCTCTGGTCAATGGGACCGGCGGCAGCAGCGGTGGCCCCAATGACATACAGAGAACATTGCGGTCCTCTGCCACAGCTATGACAGCTGTGGCAGAGGATTTCTTCATCTCCGTGGGGAGTCCCCCTGTCACTGAACACTGTGACAGTATTGTCACAGTGTCCAGTGACAATGGAACTCCCTACGGAGATGAAAAAAACCTCTGCCATAGTTGTCACAGCTGTGGTAGAGGAGCGCAATGTTCTCCCATTGATTTTAATGGAGCCAGCGCTATAGCTGGCTCCATTGAAAGCAATGGGCTGTCGGCAAGCCCTGCAGTGATTTTCGGGGAAGGGCTTTAAATATAAGCCCTTCCATGAAAATCATCCCCAAAATGTGTAAAAAATAAAAAAAATATATATATACTCACCTCTCCGCAGCTGCCGGGGCTCAGGCGCATCCAGCCGGGTCTTCTCCCTGCACTGCTCTGAAGTGCTTTCAGCAGGCGGGGATTTCAAATCCCTGCCTGCTGAAAGGGCTACCTCTGATTGGCTGAGTACTGTGACCAATCAGAGGCAGCTCTCATTCAATATCGCAACGCCCGTGGACAGGCAGCCTCAGTCACACTTTGGTTTTTGCTTAGTTTTACTTTCATAATGTTTACTAATTGCAACAATAACATTCCGTACTTAATTTCAGTGGTCCATGATGCCATAAAAATGCTTAAGTTTCAAAAATTCAGACTAAACTTTTTAAAGTTTCAAAAACAGTTTTCTTTATCTTAAAAGGCCATTCTAAAAAGATACTTGTGTTCTCTAGTCATAGTATAATTTGATATCAAAATCTATTAATTCGATCATTTTTTTTCTGTATGTTTTCCGCGATAGCTTTACCACCTCCCTTCACCACTCGTATAATTTACCATGCTCTACTTTCCTTGTCCTCTTATTCACCGGCTTCCTAATTCCCCCATTCTCCCACCGTTTCCAGTCTGTCTGTGTGATGTAATCATTTTAATGATATTTGGTTGTTTGTAGCGGAAGAGAACATTGTTATTGAATAAAAGATCTTAAGGGTATGAGACAGGAGCATTCCCTCCACACAGTGTATCTACTCATCTGCCCTTAGGACAGGTAGATTTCAAGGCTTATCTTTGGAATAATGTGCTTTGTACTGATCCTAAGCGACCATTACTGAAGAGAGAGCTCATTTGTGCGTGTGAAGAGCTGCATAAAAACACAAGAGCAACCAAGCAAAGTGTTTAGAGTTCCTGCTTCTTAATACGTTACTAGCAAATTTAATCAATGAGCAGACAGTCCCTGAACCTCATTCTGCATATAGGATGTACTTCAAAGAGGATCTGTCATGTTACCTTAAATGCAAAAAGTGCATTTGGAATAAAAGGAAACCTAAAAAGTCTTTCCTAAAGTCTTGCTTAGAATCTCTATTGTGACTTTTAATAGCAACGTTTATCAATATATATCCTAATATAATTTTGAATGAAAATAATTACAGTTCTTTTCAAGACTTGCCAGTGTCTCATGCATTTTCCATTTCCTGTGAAGTTATTGAGAAGTAATGTAGCAGGTTGATACAGATAAAATGATGGGAGAAAGATAATGGTGTGGTAATGTCAAATGATGATGATTATCCGTTCAGTCACATCCGACCTTCGGTCACTCTATGGATCAACGTTCTCCACACATTCCTGTCTTTCACCGCTTCTTTCAGTTCCGCGATTGATAAGTTCATGGTGGCCTTGATTGTATCTAATCATCTTGTTCTTTGTCGTCCTGATCTTCTCTTTCCACTGACTTTGCCAAGCATCAGTACTGTTTCCAGTGAGTTAGTGTGCATCACGTGGCCAAAAAAAAAGGGCCGGTGTTTGATAATTTTGCCCTCTTGTGATATTTTCGGTTTAACGCGATCTTACACTACCTTGTTTGTTGCCATGGCGGTCCAAGGTATCCGTAGCATTCTCCTCCAGCACCGTAGTTCAAACGCATCAATTTTGCTTCTGTCCGTTTTCCTGAGCGTCCAACTTTCGTAACCATACGTCGTTATGGAAAAGACAATTGCATTGAGCAGTCTGTTTTTTGTGGCAATGCTAATATCCTTGCTTTTTCAGATCTTTTCCATTCCTTGCATTGCATTCCCACCAAGTGTAATCCATCTCTTGATCTCAGTTCCAGATTGCCCATTGTAATCGATTTTGGATGCAAATCTTGGACCGACTCGACTTCTGTGTTGTTAATTATTATATTTACTGTACAGTTGCTTACCATGGTCATCTGCACATCGAAGGTTGTTGACATTTCTGCCACCGATTTTGATTCCAATTTCTGATTCATCCAGATTGCATCGCCTCCTGATCGTTTCTGCGCACAGATTGAAAATGACTGTTAATAGAATGTAGCCTTGCTGTACGCCTTTCTCGATTCCAAACTGATCTGTGTTTCCATAAGCTGTCCTGACTGTCACTTCTTGGTTTTTGTAGAGCGACCTTATAAGCTGTTCAATATGTTCTGGGATGCCCATTTGCTTCAGACACTTCCAAAGCTTGTCATGTTCGACACAATCAAATGCCTTGCTGTAGTCGATGAGACACATGTACACATCCTTTTGATGCTCTCGGGTCTTCTCCGTGATCCAACACATGTTCATGATTTGGTCTCTGGTGCCACGACCTTTCCGAAAGCCAGCCTGAACATCCGGCAGTTCCCTTTCAACAATTGCCGCAATGCGTTTTTGTATGATCATTAAAATAATTTTACTGGTGTGAGGACAATGGTGCGGTAATTGGAACATTCTTGAGCATCACCTTATTTTAGAAGTGTGACAAAGACAGATCTTGTCCAGTCTTTGGGCCACAATTTGGAGCTCCAGATCTTTTGACATAGGTCAGTTAGGATTTGGAGTGACACTGGTTTGAGCAGTTCGGCTGGTATGTGATCAATGCCCAAAGCTTTCCTGTTTGGTAGTTGTTTCAGGGCCCATGTGACTTCTTCCTCCAGAATGCCAGGTTCTTGTTCTATTTGATGTACGCGATCCAACGGGTTGTCTGTTTGACCGCCTGCATACAGCTCTGCTGTATATTCTCGCCACCTATGCTTGATTTAATCTTCTTCTTGTAATAATTTGCCATCCCAGTCTTTGATAGTTGCTGCCTTGCATGGTATGAATGGTGCCCTGTTCTGTTTTACATGGGCGAAGAGAGCTCAGGTATGGCCTTGCTGATTTGCTTCTTCCAGTTTTTCGCATTGGTCGTTCCAGTAGCGTTCCTAGTCTCATCTGACTTTTCTTCGAAATTTCGCATTTAGCTATCTGAATTCAACAGTGCTGCCCGCTGCTTTAGGTATTCGGCGCTTGTTGGCAATTCTGTTAGATTCATCCGATAGCCATTGTGGTCGTTTTGCTGATGTTTTTAAAGGGATGTGTTCCGTGTGATGGATTTGATTTTCTCCTATAATTCGTCAGGGTCTGTTTTGATGGTGTGAAGCACTTCAAATCAGTTTTTCACTTCGACTATGTATCGTGAAGGGATGTTGTCTACATCTAAACAGCATATTGCTGATGACCTTTTGATGTTGCTGAATCTGAGCTTGATTTTTGCGCCTAGGAGCTGATGATCACAGCCGCAGTCTGCACCCGGATGTCTTCTCATGGCCAGAATTAAGCTTTTCCAACACATTTGCCATAGGAAGTAGTCAATTTGGTCAAACAAGACAATCCTAATGGAAATGGAACAGAAATTAGAAGGACAGCGCCTCAGATAAAGTGTTCCAAAAAAAAGTTTAAGGAAAAGTGGGTATGTCCAAGCATTGAGACCAACCACTTGTACCTGCGGTACTTGTAAGCAAAGGGACCCAACACTTCTTATACCCAACAGGGCATCCAGGTGAACTTGGAGAGCGGCAGGAGAATCCCCAAATTCCGTCAAGGAGAATTGGTTTGGAAGAAAAACAATATGTAAATAAAAAATCTTTGTGTTCATAAAGTGGGCAATAATGATGAACAAAGACATTTACTGAGAAGGGAAAAATGGGGGTAATCAACACCACCATTCCTCCTACAGGAACGTCCAAAGATGCCAGAAGAGGTCCAGTAATAAATATTTAACTTTAATCCAAACAGGACAATATACAAAAATATACAGGGATAACATGAACAGATGCAACGTGTTTCTGTGGTTTTGGCCACGATTCAAGTCCCAACATTGCCCTCGCCAGTGTGAAGGAGCCCATATTGTTTGGTTTCTATGCTTGTATTTTTTGCCAATGCATTGCAGACTGGAGGACTAACCTTTTCAAAATCCATCAGTGAGAGTAAAGTAATGGCTACTTCTCAGCCCCTGCCCTAGCCTGCTCTCCTGAGCGAAGGAGCATGAGGGGGGCACATGACAAGGGATTTGTGGAAAAGAATCACTCATGGGCTGTCTGCAGTGACAGGAAGAAATCAGCTCAGTCATTTGTAAGTTCATGGGAGTCTTCCATATAGGGAAGTGCAATCTTTGGAAATCTTATAGGTCATTGGCTATTACAATCACTCCAAGTCATAAGTAGTAAAAGAACCTGTGATACATCTGGAGTGAAAAAACTTATTACAGGTGGAGTGTGGAGAGACGCTATCATCTCACCAGCCCCCATGCCCCGGCAGTCTGAGCCTTCTGGTACTGTTATGCTCTGCTCTCCATCTGGATCATAGTGCAATTATGTTGTGTTTTTAGTGGCGTTCATCTCCCTCCAGGTTGTCATTTGATCTAGAGATAGCACTGTGCTGTAATCGATTACAACGTGCATTTCGGTTCTACCACTACCAAGCCATCTCCAACTAAGAAATAGGAAATGGAGGGATAGTAATGAGAGGGCATGGCTCTGCGAAGAGGGGACGGGGAGTGGAACTTGTGATGATTATTGCTGGGAATCTCCCCCAGCCACAAATCTTAGTAGAGAACTTGAAGTAAAGTATGTACAAAGCATTTTAAGTGCATGAGAAGAAAAATGCAAAACAAAAGATACGTGCACCATTTTTTTCTGCAGAGACTTAGTAAGATGTGTGTATTGATTTTTCATGCACAAAGATTTCCATAGTCTTTAACATGTTATTTAAACCACATGATAAACATAAAACATTCAACAGCTGATCGGTATCGCAAGATGGTGCCAATAAAAGTTTCAACTGGTTCCGCAAGCAACGAGCCTTCTTACAGCTACATAGATGGAACAATAAAATGTTGTGACTCTTTAAGCCTCCGTCAGGCACATATCTGGTGCTCTGGAGTTCAGGGGCAATTCGCTTGACAGGTGCAAGTTACAAAAGTAGTCAATAATATTTTTTCTTCCCAATTTTAGTGCTCTAAATGTAATTACTGACCTTCATAGAGATGTATAAATAGAGAATATACAAAGATTGATGCAAAAAACATTTATTAGCTATAAAAGTACTGAAACGAAAGATACTAAAATTTCAGACCCAACACCAAATTGCCTTCAATTTTCAGAATAAAACATTTTGTGAACGTTAAAATTAGGTAAAAAAAAAAACTTCAATTATAAGGCACTTATATGCTACTTTGGTCAGTCTCACTAAGGTTCACTCATTAAGTGAACATTAAAATTAGGTAAAAAAAAACTTCAATTCTTAGGAATTATATGCTACTAGAGATGAGTTTGGGTGCAATGTGCCTGAGAGGCCACTCCGGGTTACATCTGCTCTCCACGAAGGTGGCGAGCTAACTGACTAGGGTGGTTTCAAACAGCAGCTAAAGGTAGGAGGGTACTAGGAGGGGTGGGCTCCTACACCTCCTTGGAGGGGAGATGAGAACAAAAAACATTTGTGCTGCGCCTGAGAGGCCCGTTTCGCCCAACAGAGGGTTAAATGTAGTGATAAAAGAATTGAAAAAAAACTTTTCAGCCCAAAATAGGCCAGTCCTCAAGGGCCTAAAAGGGTGGACATGTCGCTCAGTCAAACATTGCAAACTAATGGAAGTGAATGTGATTGTTCTGTGACTCACAAGATACCACAATCCGGTGATCGCAATGAATCCAAACTTGATAGATCTCTTGCGATCATTGTGTCAGGGTTTCAGCAACCTGCAAGTAGCCATTGAGATTAATTGCCATCCTTGCAATACAAGGATGGCTTGAAGTCTTCCAGAATGGGAGGTGCACTTATAGAGTCAGTTCAAAGGTACTCCACTTTAAAGGGAGTAATGGATGGGTGCTGTCTTGGGGCAACCCCTTTAAGGTTAATTTAATATGGCTCATGGCATTTCTAAAGCTCACAATAACCATGAATGAAGTGTTACATCTCAGTTAGTTGACTTGATTGCATTTGAAAATCTACTTGCTGTACATTAGGAAACTATGTAATCAGAAAAGTGAAAGATTCTGTTTATACCATTGTGCTGCCAGGAAAGTCAGTGACTCAATATCTATAAAACACTATATTGGACATGAAATCTGTCTCACATAAAAGCATGTGCTAAATATCACAAGCAATCTAAGTCATAATTTGCCAGCTCTCAGAATCATTTAAGTAGCTATTTAGCGGAGGTATAGACTTCAGAAATGAGCATTACCATAAATTCATGACAATTATTCAAGATTTCATTGTCTAACATCTGTGTCAGATTTTGTAACTGATATATTTCCTTATCTGGTGCATGTGGAAATTGTAATTTTGTTTCATTCTGTTTATACATTTTACCGTATGTATGCATCATTTTATACAGTAAGCTGCTGAGATGGTTAAAACTACAGCATTGCAGTCTGGGCTGAAAATTATACAGATGCCAAGATTGTATTTTGTGTTTTGTAATATTTATATCTTTTTATCATGTGTGTTCATATGTGTGTCGGATGCTCCATTTGGAGCGTCCAATGGAGTTCCAACAGAAAATAGTATAGTAAAATGCCAGGCGTTCTGACAGAAACCCAATAAACATCTCTAGTCAATCAGATCCAATGGGCGCTCTTTGTGTCCATTCCTGAGTGGCATTCCATTTAGTTGTTTTTATGTTGATTTAGTCTCAAGCTCCACGGTTAATTTTGGTTGTGCAATGCTCATATTAATACAGAAGCACTTAAATAACTTTGTACTTTTAGTAGGAGGGCAATCACTGAAAAGGGGATGATGAGAAGCCCAGTTACCGCTGCAGATAGTCTTCTAGGAAATCATAAGTTAAAGGGAATCTGTCACCTACTTTTAGCCCTATAAGCTAAGCTTATGAGCTGAAAAAGTAGATGACCCACCGAGTCCGGGGATGTAATTGTTATTCTTGCCTCCCCCATTGTTCCCCTCAATGCAATAAACAGTCTGCCTGGACTACTTAGAAGCTTTCAGCATGAACACTGAGGGAACGACAGGGAAACTAAGTATAACACTTACATTCCCAGACTCAGCGGGTCACTTACTTTAAGTCCATAAGCTTAGCTGATGGGGCTAAAATTAGGTGACAGATTCTCTTTAAAGAGTACCTGCTTTTTTTTTCATTTTTAATGTACTTTTTTTTACCACTAAAAACATTTAGCACCTACCCTATGGGCAGGTGTTAAATTGTTGGGGACCTAAGTATAAACCCTCATGATCGCTTTGTATGAGGCTATCGAGTCCCCTATTCCTCCTTAGGGCTTACTTATTTCACACACATAACATGTAGTACACAGTAAATATGTGTGTTTGCCGCTTATGTTAAATCCTCATAACCCATTACACGCATAAAAAATATGTGCATAATACGCAGGCCACACATGCTCGTATGAATAAACTCCTACCAAAATGTCCACAGTGAATTGGAGTCATATGAAACAGCAGTTGATCATGTGTTTTCCCACCACAGAACACTCTTCAGTTGTTTCCACATCCATGAGTTTTATGTATCACTATTAGAGATGAGCGAACGTACTCGTCCGAGCTTGATATTTGTGCGAATATTAGGGTGTTCGGGATGCTCGTTACTCGTAACGAGTACCACGCGGTGTTCTGGTTACTTTCAGTTTCCTCTCTGAGACGTTAGCGCGCTTTTCTGGCCAATTGAAAGACAGGGAAGGCATTACAACTTCCCCCTGTGACGTTCAAGCCCTATACCACCCCCCTGCTGTGAGTGGCTGGGGCGATCAGATGTCACCCGAGTATAAAAGTCGGCCCCTCCCGCGGCTCGGCTCAGATGCCGTGTGAGTTAGTGAGGGAAAGTGCTGTTCTATTGGAGTTGCTGTAGGGAGAGTGTTTGTAGTGAGTGTAGGCTTCAAGAACCCCAACGGTCCTTCTTAGGGCCACATCTACGTGTGTGCAGGCTGCTTCAGTTAGCAGTGGAAAAAAAAAATTTTTCTCTCAAAATCGGCAGTGCAGAGCATTGCACCCGGTATTAGGGACAGAAGTGGTGCTTAGGCAGGGAGAGTGTTAGGAGTGAGTGTAGCCTTCAAGAACCTCAACGGTCCTTTCTAGGGCCAAATTTAACCGTGTGCAGTACTGTGCTGGCTGCTGTTAGCAGTGTTGCATATTTTTTTTTTTCAAAAAATCGTCTGTGCAGAGCATTGCACCCTCCATTGATACTACAGGGACAGAATTGTGTAGGCAGGGCCACAACACAGTTATTGTTCATTGAATATCCGCAGTGGGGCCCTCCCTTTGCAAAAAAGCAGGGAAAAAATTATATTTGGCCTGCCTGTGTCAGTCCTAAGGTCTCCGTGTACGTGTGTGCTGCGTGGAGAACGTACAAAAATCAAACGCAACCAGCTACGGTTTACTGCAGGCTTGCGCCATTGTCTTTCCTGACTGGCAAATACCTGCTCTGCCAGAGTTAAAGGGGTTGTCCCGCGCCGAAACGGGTTTTGTTTTTTTTAACCCCCCCCCCCGTTCGGCGCGAGACAACCCCGATGCAGGGGTTAAAAAAACAAACCGCTCAGCGCTTACCTGAATCCCGGCGGTCCGGCGTCTTCATACTTACCTGCTGAAGATGGCCGCCGGGGTCTGCTCCCTCCGTGGACCGCAGCTCTTCTGTGCCGTCCATTGCCGATTCCAGCCTCCTGATTGGCTGGAATCGGCACGTGACGGGGCGGAGATACACGGAGCCGGCATTCTGCACGAGCGGCTCCATTGAAGAGAGCAGAAGACCCGGACTGCGCAAGCGCGGCTAATTTGGCCATCGGAGGGCGAAAATTAGTCGGCTCCATGGGAACGAGGACGCTAGCAACGGAGCAGGTAAGTATAAAACTTTTTATAACTTCTGTATGGCTCATAATTAATGCACAATGTACATTACAAAGTGCATTAATATGGCCATACAGAAGTGTATAGACCCACTTGCTGCCGCGGGACAACCCCTTTAATAACTCTGCTACACTAAAGTTGTGTGACACTTTTTCAGGGCCACACCACAGTTATTAATTAAATGTATTGTTCATTGAATATCCGCAGTGGGGCCCTCCCTTTGCAAAAAAGCAGGGAAAAAATTATATTTGGCCTGCCTGTGTCAGTCCTAAGGTCTTCGTGTACGTGTGTGCTGCGTGGAGAACGTACAAAAATCAAATGCAACCAGCTACAGTTTACTGCAGGCTTGCGCCATTGTCTTTCCTGACTGGCAAATACCTGCTCTGCCAGAGTTAATAACTCTGCTACACTAAAGTTGTGTGATGCTTTTTCAGGGCCACACCACAGTTATTAAACGTATTGTTCATTGACTATCCGCAGTGGGGCCCTCCATTTGCAAAAAAGCAGGGAAAAAATTATATTTGGCCTGCCTGTGTCAGTCCTAAGGTCTCCGTGTACGTGTGTGCTGCGTGGAGAACGTACAAAAATCAAATGCAACCAGCTACGGTTTACTGCAGGCTTGCGCCATTGTCTTTCCTGACTGGCAAATACCTGCTCTGCCAGAGTTAATAACTCTGCTACACTAAAGTTGTGTGACACTTTTTCAGGGCCACACCACAGTTATTAATTAAACGTATTGTTCATTGAATATCCGCAGTGGGGCCCTCCCTTTGCAAAAAAGCAGGGAAAAAATTATATTTGGCCTGCCTGTGTCAGTCCTACGGTCTCCGTGTACGTGTGTGCTGCGTGGAGAACGTACAAAAATCAAACGCAACCAGCTACGGTTTACTGCAGGCTTGCGCCATTGTCTTTCCTGACTGGCAAATACCTGCTCTGCCAGAGTTAATAACTCTGCTACACTAAAGTTGTGTGACACTTTTTCAGGGCCACACCACAGTTATTAAACGTATTGTTCATTGAATATCCGCAGTGGGGCCTTCCCTTTGCAAAAAAGCGAAAAAATTATATTTGGCCTGCAGGCTTGCGCCAATTTATTTCCTGCCTGGGAAATCAAATCACTGGTAATACAGCATGCTGTGGGGTAGGGGTAGGCCTAGAGGACGTGGACGCGGCCGAGGACGCGGAGGGCCAAGTGAGGGTGTGGGCACAGGCCGAGCTCCTGATCCAGGTGTGTCGCAGCCGACTGCTGCGCGATTAGGAGAGAGGCGCGTTTCTGGCGTCCCCACATTCATCGCCCAATTAATGGGTCCACGCGGGAGACCTTTATTAGAAAATGAGCAGTGTGAGCAGGTCCTGTCCTGGATGGCAGAAAGTGCTTCGAGCAAGCTATCATCCACCCAGAGTTCTGCGCCGTCCAGTGCTGCAAATCCGAATCCTCTGTCTGCTGCTCCTCCTTCCTCCCAGCCTCCTCACTCCACTACAATGACACATGCTCAGGAGCGGGAACACTCCCAGGAACTTTTCTCGGGCCCCTGCTCAGATTGGGCAGCAGTGGTTCCTCTACCACCAGAGGAGTTTATCGTCACTGATGCCCAACCATTGGAAAGTTCCCGGGGTCCGGGGGATGAGGCTGGGGACTTCCGGCAACTGTCTCAAGACCTTTCAGTGGGTGAGGAGGACGATGACGATGAGACACAGTTGTCTTGCAATGAGGTAGTAGTAAGGGCAGTAAGTCCGAGGGAGCAGCGCACAGAGGATTTGGAGGAAGAGCAGCAGGACGATGAGGTGACTGACCCCACCTGGTGTGCAACGCCTACACAGGACAGGTCTTCAGAGGGGGAGGCACGGGCAGCAGCAGGGCAGGTTGCAAGAGGCAGTGCGTTGGCCAGGGGTAGAGGCAGGGCCAGACCGAATAATCCACCAAGTGTTTCCCAAAGCGCCCCCTCGCGCCATGCCACCCTGCAGAGGCCGAGGTGCTCTAAGGTCTGGCAGTTTTTCACAGAGGTGCCTGACGACCGACGAACAGTGGTGTGCAACCTTTGTCGCGCCAAGATCAGCTGGGGAGCCACCACCAACAGCCTGACCACCACCAGCATGCGCAGACATATGATGGCCAAGCATCCCACAAGGTGGGACGAAGGCCGTTCACCGCCTCCGGTTTGCACCGCTGCCTCTCCCCCTGTGCCCCAACCTGCCACTGAGATACAACCCCCCTCTCAGGACACAGGCACAACCGTCTCATGGCCTGCACCCACACCCTCACCTCCGCTGTCCTCGGCCCAATCCAGCAATGTCTCGCACCGCACCGTCCAGCCGTCGCTAGCGCAACTGTTGGAGCGCAAGCGCAAGTACGCCGCCACGCACCCGCACGCTCAATCGTTAACCGTCCACATAGCCAAATTTATCAGCCTTGAGATGCTGCCGTATAGGGTTGTGGAAACGGAGTCCTTCAAAGCTATGATGGCGGCGGCGGCCCCGCGCTACTCAGTTCCCAGTCGCCACTACTTTTCCCGATGTGCCGTCCCAGCCCTGCACGACCACGTCTCCCGCAACATTGTACGCGCCCTCACCAATGCGGTTAGTGGCAAGGTCCACTTAACTACGGACACGTGGATAAGCACAGGCGGGCAGGGCCACTACATCTCCCTGACGGCACATTGGGTGAATTTAGTGGAGGCTGGGACAGAGTCAGAGCCTGGGACCGCTCACGTCCTACCCACCCCCAGAATTGCGGGCCCCAGCTCGGTGGTGGTATGTTTGGCGGTGTATGCTTCTTCCACTAAAGCACCCTCCTCCTCCTCCTCCTCAACCTCTGTCTCGCAATCTAAATGTGTCAGCAGCAGCAGGACGTCGCCAGCAGTCGGTGTCGCGCGTCGTGGCAGCACAGCGGTGGGCAAGCGTCAGCAGGCCGTGCTGAAACTACTCAGCTTAGGAGATAGGAGGCACACGGCCCACGAACTGCTGCAGGGTCTGACAGAGCAGACCGACCGTTGGCTTGCGCCGCTGAGCCTCCAACCGGGCATGGTCGTGTGTGACAACGACCGTAACCTGGTGGCGGCTCTGCAGCTCGGCAGCCTCACGCACGTGCCATGACTGGCCCACGTCTTTAATTTGGTGGTTCAGCGCTTTCTGAAAAGCTACCCACGCTTGTCAGACCTGCTCGGAAAGGTGCGCCGGCTCTGCGCACATTTCCGCAAGTCCCACACGGACGCTGCCACCCTGCGCACCCTGCAACATCGGTTTAATCTGCCAGTGCACCGACTGCTGTGCGACGTGCCCACACGGTGGAACTCTACGCTCCACATGTTGGCTAGGCTCTATGAGCAGCGTAGAGCTATAGTGGAATACCAACTCCAACATGGGCGGCGCAGTGGGAGTCAGCCTCCTCAATTCTTTTCAGAAGAGTGCGCCTGGTTGGCAGACATCTGCCAGGTCCTTCGAAACTTTGAGGAGTCTACCCAGGTGGTGAGCGGCGATGCTGCAATCATTAGCGTCACCATTCCTCTGCTATGCATCTTGAGAACTTCCCTGCAAACCATAAAGGCAGCCGCTTTGCGCTCGGAAACCGAGCCGGGGGAAGACAGTCTGTCGCTGGATAGTCAGAGCACCCTCCTGTCTATATCTCAGTGCGTTCAGGAGGAGGAGGAGGAGCATGATGAGGATGAGGAGGAGGGGGAAGAGACAGCTTGGCCCACTGCTGACCGTACCCATGCTGCTTGCCTGTCATCATTTCAGCGTGTATGGCCTGAGGAGGAGGAGGAGGAGGAGGAGGAGGAGGATCCTGAAAGTGATCTTCCTAGTGCGGACAGCCATGTGTTGCGTACAGGTACCCTGGCACACATGGCTCACTTCATGTTAGGATGCCTTTCTCGTGACCCTCGCATTCAACGCATTCTGGCCACTACGGATTACTGGGTGTACACACTGCTCGACCCACGCTACAAGGAGAACCTTCCCACTCTCATTCCCGAAGAGGAAAGGGGTTCGAGAGTGTTGCTATACCACAGGACCCTGGCGGACAAGCTGATGGTAAAATTCCCATCCGACAGCGGTAGTGGCAGAAGGCACAGTTCCTAGGGCCAGGTAGCAGGGGAGGTGCGTAGATCGAGCAGCATGTACAGCACAGGCAGTGCAACAGTCTTTAAGGGCCTGGCCAGCTTTATGGCTCCCCAGCAAGACTGTGTCACCGCTCCCCAGTCAAGGCTGAGTCGGCGGGAGCACTGTAAAAGGATGGTGAGGGAGTACGTAGCCGATCGCACGACCATCCTCGGTGACGCCTCTGCCCCCTACAACTACTGGGTGTCGAAGCTGGACACGTGGCCTGAACTAGCGCTGTATGCCCTGGAGGTGCTTGCTTGTCCTGCGGCTAGCGTCTTGTCGGAGAGGGTGTTTAGTGCGGCTGGGGGAATCATCACAGATAAGCGTACCCGCCTGTCAACCGACAGTGCCGACAGGCTAACACTCATCAAGATGAACAAAGCCTGGATTTCCCCAGACTTCTCTTCTCCACCAGCGGACAGCAGCGATACGTAAGCAATACGTAGGCTGCACCCGCGGATGGAAGCTACGTTCTCTCTCACCATCCAAAACGGGGACATTTCTGCTTCATCAATCTGTGTCTAATATTCCTCCTCCTCCTCCTCCTGCTCCTCCTCCTGAAACCTCACGTAATCACGCTGAACGAGCAATTTTTCTTAGGGCCACAAGGCTCACTCATCTAATTTTTCTAAACAATTTTTATATGTTTCAATGCTCTTAAAAGCGTTGAAACTTTAACTTGAACCAATTTTTCGTTAAACTGGGCTGCCTCCAGGCCTAGTTGCCACTTAAGCCACATTAACCAAAGCGATTAATGGGTTTCACCTGCCATCTTGGTTGGGCATGGCCAATTTTTACTGAGGTACATTAGTACTGTTGGTACACCAATTTTTTGGGGCCCTCACCTACAGTGTAATCATAGCAATTTGTATGTTCTTCGCCTGCACTCATGGTACAGAAGTGTGTGTGGTTTTGGCCTGCACTTTAGCTACATAAATGTAACTTGGGCCTTGGCTATACTGCAGCTACTGAAATGGAACTAAGACTGCGCTCCCACTATACTGCTGCTTCAGAATTGTTACTGGGGCCTGTCTTGAGTGCTACTATTGCTGACATGGAACGAAGACTGCGCTCCCGCTATACTGCTGCTTCGGAATTGTTACTGGGGCCTGTCTTGAGTGCTACTATTGCTGACATGGAACGAAGACTGCGCTCCCGCTATACTGCTGCTTCGGAATTGTTACTGGGGCCTGTCTTGAGTGCTACTATTGCTGACATGGAACGAAGACTGCGCTCCCGCTATAATGCTGCTAGTGATATGCTAGTGGGGCCTGTCCTAATGCTACGGCTGAAATGTTACGAATTATGGGCTCTGCCTATACCGCTGCTAATGGTATGTCTCTGGGGTGTGGAAACAGAGGCTTCCCAAAGACATGATGGCGGCGAGGCCATTTCCCACCAACGCGGTTACTGTTAAGGTGCATATAACCACGGACACGTGGAGAGGACACGTAGTGCCTCAAAAACATCCCCCTCCTCCTCCAACAGGGAAAACATTCTTGGCAAATGCCTTTGCATTGGTTCGTCTGGTGGCAGTCCAAGAATTTCACCTTTACCGACACTACAAGAGAGCCCCCCCACCATCCCCCCGCCACGGCCCACTTAATCCTGGCCGTATTCCGAAAACCAACAAAATACAACCGTGCTACTAGGTCCGCAGTCACCACCACATTACCACCAACGCGGTTACTGTTAAGGTACATATTACCAGTCTGACTGGGGCATGCAGACACCTTGACAGAATGAATAGTGTGTGGCACATAGGTTCCCCATTGCTATGCCCACGTGTGCAGCTCCTGATGGCGGTGGCACAGGATTCTATTTCTCATTGCTTCTGTACAGCATTGTGGGCTATCGCCCCGCCCCTTTTAAAGAGGGTCGCTGCCTAGCCGTGCCAACCCCTTTGCAGTGTGTGCCTGCGGTTCCTCCTCATGGCAGACGCACTTCTAAATAGACATGAGGGTGGTGTGGTATGAGGGCAGGTGAAGGCTGCGCAGGGACACTTTGGTGTGCGCTGTGGGGGGGAGGGGGGGCGGTTGGTCAGCATGTAACCCAGGAGAAGTGGCAGCGGAGTGTCATCCAGGCAGTGATTGTGCTTTGTTGTAGCTAGTGTGGTGCTTAGCAAAGGTATGCCATGCTAATGAGGGCTTTTCAGAAGTAAAAGTTTTTGGGAGGGGGGGGGGGGGCCCACTCTTGCCGCTATTGTGGCTTAATAGTGGGACCTGTGAACTTGAGATACAGCCCAACACGTAGCCCCTCGCCTGCCCTATCCGTTGCTGTGTCGTTCCCATCACTTTCTTGAATTGCCCAGATTTTCACACATGAAAACCTTAGCGAGCATCGGTGAAATACAAAAATGCTCAGGTCGCCCATTGACTTCAATGGGGTTCGTTATTCGAAACGAACCCTCGAGCATCGCGATAAATTCGTCCCGAGTAACAAGCACCCGAGCATTTTGGTGCTCGCTCATCTCTAATCACTATGTGATTGATCTCAGCAAGAGAAACCAAGTAATCTTGTAGATATAATACCTTTTAATGGCTGCTCCCCGGACTGATGGTGTGGACACCTGTCATTGGATGGGTGCTCCACACCAGGTAAGTCCCACCCTTTGCATGTCTACACACTTATGTATTATTCCATAATCACCTCCTCAAAGGAATCCTTTAGATTGGAGCACTAGTTTGCTGATTTTTTCCCTTTGTTATTTCCAGAATAGTCAGTCCATATTGGTGTTGCTCATGCCTTGAGAGGGGAAGGGAACTACAATTCATTAGTCAATGATAAAATGAAATATGCGGAGTGTCAGGTATATCTTCTAAATGAGCAAATATAAACTGGTATAAGAGGTGGTTGCTCACCCATTGCTGTTGTGAAAAGTCATAACAACTGATGCAGAATTAGCAAAGTTCCATGGAAGTTGTGGATGCCGACGAGAAATATCATGTGTAGAGGGAGAAAAGAGACTGGCATCCTTCAGTGAATAAACAGTTTAAAAGTTCTGCAACAAAGATGGACTCCAAGGGAATCCCCTATGACCTCTGATGATAACTGGAATGTAATCCAGTCTACAGCCTGGACAGCAAGTGTTCATCCAACGGTCTAGCAACTGGATTGGGCAGAAGAGATGTAGTCGGAAGAGCCCCTTGAGGATGACTTCCGTAAGGACTCAGGTAGTCCCCTATCCTCAGTTTCTCAAGCCCCTGAACAGGACCATTGGCCAACCCTGCCTCGCTGGACATTCCCCTGCCCCAGTTTCACTGACATGATATTTATAAAAAGGCTGTAGATGAGAGGAAAAAACTAAATAGGCAGATTACAACTGACATCTCTGACTGCTCTACTTTTAATATATATTTTTGGTAATGAATATAAACAGTGTTTTCAACTTGACCAGCCTGCCTTCTGGAAAGAATTGATTTCTTACTAAAGGAGCACTAGAGTTCACAAAAATTCACATACTAATAGCAACATTATTGAGAAGCCTATTATTTCTAGCTAATAAGAGATTTATAAAGAGGGCCAGTATGGAAGACTATATTCAGAGCTAGGTAAAAGTGCCTTCTAACAAACTGCAGGCTAGTTAACAGATATTTTTACTATTTTTGTAAATATCATTAAAAAGAATTTGAAAAGATAATTTGTGTTATTTTTTAATTGCACATTGTGTGATGGAAATGGTTAGCGTCTAGCACAGTAATGCATCATCTATGCGTTATCTATTAGGGCTCAGTCACACGGGCGTTTGTACGCATGTCTGACAGCTGCGTTTGTGATCTGCATCTATATAGACCCAATGCTTTGCAATGGGAGCGGTCACATGTGCAAATTTTTCATGCGCACAAATGCATGTGGCGAAAATTATAGGACACGACGATTCGCAGAACGCATGTAACTGTGTTCTGTGGCAAATCGGTGTTCTGTGTATGTGCGCTCAATGGGGCCGGCGGCAGCAGCGCCAACCCCATGAGAACATATTCTAAAGATCATTCTCCTCTGCCACAGCTGTGCCACAGCTGTCAGAGGAGCGCGATGTTCTCTCATTGAATTCAATGGAGCTGTCAATACAGCCAGCTTCATTGAAAGCAATGGGCTGCCAGCAAGCGCTATAGTAATTTTTGGGGAAGGGCTTCAAATATAAGCCCTTCCCTGAAAACCATCCTAAAAGAGTGTAAAAAATAAAAAAAATCTATAGTCACCTCTCTGCAGCTGCCGGGGCTCAGCCGCATCTAGCCAGCTCTTCTCCTAAACTGCTCTCAGTAGTGTTCAGCAGGCAGGGATTTAAAATCCCCGCCTGCTGAATGGGCTGCCTCTGATTGGCTGAGCACTGTAACCAATCAGAGGCACCTCTCAGCTATTAAATGACAGCTGAGAGCTGCCTCTGATTGGTCCCTGCTCTTAGCCAATCAGAGGCATCACTCATCCATTCATAAATTCATGAATGGGTGAGTGCCGCCTCTGATTGGCTGAGATTTTTTTTTATTTTTTACACTTTTTTAGGATGGTTTTCAGGGAAGTGCTTATATTTGAAGCCCTTCCCCGAAAATTACTACAGCGCTTGCCGGCAGCCTATTGCTTTCAATGGAGCTGGCTGTATTGCCGGCACAGCTGTGGCAGAGGATAGCGGACAGCGCTCTTTTTGAGCGTCAAAATGCCCGTGTGACCAAGCCCTTTTGTGCAGATAAACGCTGCTAGCAGCGTTTTTTTCTGCTGTGACACCGGCTTTGGTCAGACGATTTTTTGAATGCATCAGTTATGTGCACAAGGAATCGTGCGACTAAACACCCATGTGACCGAGCCCTTCATAGTTTTCACATTAAAAACATATATAGATTTTTTTTACCTTCTGATAACACTGGACAACAAAAATGCACTTTGAAATTTTTTCCTCTTTCAAAATAGTTAAGCTACCTTAATTTTGGTTCGAGAAATATGAATAGGACATTAGATTTTACTTATTAGCTCTGGTATTTAAAATATACTAATCTTAAATCAAAATACTAAAA
Organism: Eleutherodactylus coqui; assembly: GCF_035609145.1. NCBI lineage: Eukaryota > Metazoa > Chordata > Amphibia > Anura > Eleutherodactylidae > Eleutherodactylus > Eleutherodactylus coqui. The sequence goes on from NC_089838.1 coordinate 32,982,603, forward strand.
ATACGCTTTGAAGTTCTTTCTTTTCTCAAAATAACTAAACTACCCTAATTTTGGGTTGAGGGAAATGAATGTGACATTATATGTTGTTTAGTAGGCCTAACTCTGGTTTTATAGATACACTAACTTCAAATAAAAGGGCTTAATCACATGAATGGATTCTCCTGGCTAGTCGCTTATACTCCTTTTCTGGGGCATCTCTTGTCATTGTCCAACCGATGTCCGCAAGCCGAGAAGCGTTCCATTTTCCCCAATACCTTTGTTCCATTTTCAAAATACCCTGATGGAATCGCTCGCCATGTTCTAACCTGAAAATTAGAAAAAAAATAAACAAGTTGGAGAACACTTAATTGCATTTTTTTATTGTAATATATGCATATCAATTCTAAGATTTAAGCAGTACGGTATCTGATTTACATTTTAGTTATTCAACTAATTTACTATATATACTTTTGTTTGTTTAATGATTTCACTCCTCTAACCTTGTGGATCTGAATAAAGGTACATATGTTTAACATAAATGGGCTATATCTCAGAGCCAAGAGCCAACTCAAAGTTTTCAATGTCATTTTCTTTTGTTCCATGATAAAATGATTAAGAAATACTGCGTTTCCCCTAAAGTAAGGCCCTGTCTTATATTAATTTTTGTGCCAAAAGAGGCGCTAGGTGTTATTTTCGGGGGGGGGGGGGGGGGTGTCTTATTCTACTTCCCTAGGCGGCTTGGTCCAGGTCCCTTCCACTGCTCTCTGGAGCACTGACGCGCTTCTTGCAGTCCTCTGCCACCCATAGAAGATCCCTTCCTGGTTAAAGGATTCATAAATCCCGCCTCCAGGAAACAATGGCTCTGATTGGTTCACGAGTGCTGCTCAGCCAATCAATGCAGTGCTCGATGAACCAATGTGATGGCTGTGAGTGGTTCATTGAACACTGCATTGATTGGCTGAGCAGCGATCGAAGGACCAATCACAGGCATTACATTGTGGAGGTGGGATTTATGAATTGGCTGATCTGTGGCATTGATCAGCGAATTCATAAATCCCACCTCCACAACACAATGGCATTGGTGGGGCTGTGCGAGGGCTTGTTTTTTTTTTGCAGTGCAATCTGTGGTTTTCATTGGACCATTTTAGGTTTTATATAACTTTTAGATCACTTTTTATTAATTTTTTTGGGGGGGGAGAAGATTTTCACTATGCAATGTTTTAAAAGTCAGGATTTTTACAAATAGTGTAGTAACCATTTCTTTTTTTTTAATTGTTTAAAGGGGTTGTCCCGCGAAACAAAGTTGGGGTATACACTTCTGTATGGCCATATTAATGCACTTTGTAATGTACATTGTGCATTAATTATGAGCCATACAGAAGTTATTCACTTACCTGCTCCGTTGCTGGCGTCCTCGTCTCCATGGTGCCGTCTAATTTTCAGCGTCTAATCCCCCGATTAGACGCGCTTGCGCAGTCCGATCTTCTCCCTTCTGAATGGGGCTGCTCGTGCCAGAGAGCTGCTCCTCGTAGCTCCGCCCCGTCACGTGTGCCGATTCCAGCCAATCAGGAGGCTGGAATCGGCAATGGACCGCACAGAAGACCTGCGGTCCACCGAGGGTGAAGATCCCGGCGGCCATCTTCGCAAGGTAAGTAAGAAGTCACCGGAGCGCGGGGATTCGGGTAAGTACTATCCGTTTTGTTTTTTTTTAAACCCCTGCATCGGGTTTCTCGCGCCGAACGGGGGGGCTATTGAAAAAAAAAAAAACATTTCGGCGCGGGACAACCCCTTTAAGTGTTTTTTTTTTGACAAGGCAACCCATTTAATAAATTTTGACTATTTAAGCCAAATTTGTACCTAGTAGTCTTTATACACCAAAGTGTTCATCGTATGACACTGTAGATAAAGGGGCAGCGTTGTGCTTTATTCGTTTTACATGGTGTCCGGTATTCTGGATGTTGGCATAGTTCTGTTATCTCTAGCACAGAACGGTTGTTACTGGCTGGTTAAAGATCCTGTTTGCAAGACCACACAAGCCTCTTCTACACGCCATCATTTTCGAATAGATAGAAAAACATTAATTACAGTGATATAAGAAGAGAAACACTTTGGCTCAGTGGAAAAATGTAAATATCCAGGAAATAACACTAGGAGTGTGAAATGTCTGAAAAACGTTAATTGGTGTTATTATTAAAAAAAGAAATCGAGCATCAGAATATAAATGAGGGGAACATTACTACTAGTATCCTACTTTGGCCACAAGGATGCAATGATTTTTTGGGAAATTTGCATCTTCACTTTTGAAATATAAGCCCTCCCCTGAAAATATGCCCTAGCTAGACTACATGTAAAAAACCCAAAAGAATACTCACCTAGCAGCCGCGTTTGGGTCCCTCATGATGGTCTGTGGCGCTGCTGAAGGTTTCCCTGTCCTCCTTCATGCCAACAGAGCAGTTTTTCCTGGTAGCGTGGCTTGAATACCCCACTTCCAGCAAGCTAATGCTCTGATTGGTTAATTGAACGCCGCATCAGCCAATAAAAGCTGGCACTCAATAAACCAATCACAGCCATTCAATGATGTCATTCACTGAATGGCTGTGATTGGTTAATCGAGCGCCATCTCTCATTGAATGACGTGGAGCTCGATTAACCAATCAGAGCATTAGCTTTCTGAAAGTGGGGTATGCAAGCCCCAATATCAGGAAAAACTGCTCTGTCGGTGTAAAGGAGGACAGGGCAGCACCGCAGGCCATCGCGAAGGGCCCAAATGCCGGCTGCTAGGTGAATATTATTAGACACCCCCCGAAAAAAGACAAAATTTAATATAAGATAGTGTCTTATTTTTGGGGAAACACAGTAGTACGGTACTTTATCCACGTGCAGGGGCCTGTTTAAAAAGACTAGCTTAATAAGGTCCAGATTAGAGATAAGCGAGCATGCTCTTCCGAGCTTGCTACTCGTTTGAGTATTAGGGTACTTGAGATGCTCGTTACTCGAGACGAACACCATGTGGTACTTGAGTCAATTTCATTTCCCTTCCCAGAATGTTTAGTACCATTTTCTAGCCACTAAACATGTGGGGAAGGCATTACCACTTCCTGCTGTGACGTGCCAGCCCTCTCGCCCCCCCACAGTAGTGAGCTGTTGGGATGATCAGGTGACCGCCGAGTACTTAAAGTGATCCCGTCTGAGGCGAGCCGAGCATGCTGGCAGAGGTTAGGGAAAGTGCTGATGCTTATACAGGGAAAGTGTTAGAGTGGGATCCTCTCATCAAGAACCCCAACGGTCCTTCTTAGGGCTACTCATCATGTGCATTAAAGTTGTGGCTGGCTGGGAACAGCAGTGCACCCTTTTTTTTAAAGCATTTAGGCCTGTACAGAGCATTATAGCTATAGCATTCTCAGGCTGCAGTGCATTACGCAGAGTTTAGGGACAGAGCTGCTGAGATAGGGAAAGTGTTACAGTCTGGATCCTCTCTACAAGAACCCCAACGGTCCTTCTAAGGCCTCCTTCCCACGAACGGATTTCCGCCGCGTAATTCGCGGCGAAAATCCGCTGCGTTGCCCGCAGCTATTAGGTTCTATTGAACCTAATAGCACAATGCTCACGATGCGTAATTCCAGCGCGGAATTACGCACCGCGATTTCTCCCGTCCTCACCCGCAGCATGCTCTATTTTCTGCGGGTGAGGACGGGCTGTACGCACTGACGGCTTCCATTGCAGTCAATGGAAGCCGTCCGTTCACGCTATCTCCCGCTGTAACCAGCGGGAGATAGCGTGAAAAAACGCTTTCCCGCCCACCGCCGCGCGTCATATGACGCCAAATGACGCGGCCGGCCGCGTCACGTGACACGGCCGGCCGTGCACGTGACACGGCCGGTGACGCGGCGGTGGTGGGCGGTGACGGGCGGTGACGCGGCGGTGGTGGGCGGGGAAGCGATTTCACGCTATCTCCCGCAGGTAAGTATAGGGGCTCTGGGGGGCGCCGTGACGGGCTTCACTGCGTAATATTACGCGGCGGACCCCGTCACGCTCGTGGGAAGGAGGCCTTAGGGCTACTCCTCACCATGTGCATTATAGTTGTGGCTGACTGGGAGCTGACTGGGAACTGCGGAGGCTGACTACCACTCCACTGCCCATGTTGCAGCTGGTATTCCACTATTGCTCTACGCTGCTCGTACAGCCTGGCCAACATGTGCAGCGTAGAATTCCAGCGTTTGGGCGCGTCACACAGCAGTCGGTGCTCTGACAGCTGAAACCAATGCTGCAGGGTCTTGAGGGTGGCAGTGTCTGTGGTGGACTTGCAGAAATGTGCGCAGATGCCGGGCACCTTGCCAAGCAGGTCAGACAAGTGGGGGTAGTTTTTCAGAAACTGCTGAACCACCAGATTGAAGACATGGGCCAGGAAAGGCACGTGTGTGAGGCTGTCAAGCTGCAGAGCCGCCACCATGTTACGGCCGTTGTCACACACGACCATGCCGGGTTGGAGGCTCAGCTGCGAAAGCCAGAGGTCAGTCTGCTCTGTGAGACCCTGCAACAGATCGGGGGCCGTGTGCCTCTTGTCACCTAAGCTGATTAGTTTTAGCTGGCTTGCTGATGCTTGCCCACCGATTGCTGGCGACGTGCTCACACTTTTTAATTGAGAGATGGAGGTGGCGGAGGAGGGAAGAGGCTTTGGAGGAGGTGGCATAAAACACCGCAGATACCAGCACCGAGGTAGGACGAGCTATTCTGGGTGTGGGTAGGATGTGAGCGGTCCCAGGCTCTGACTCGTTCCCAGCCTCCACCAAGTTCACCCAATGTGCCGTCAGGGAGATATAGTGGCCCTGCCCGCCAGTACTTGTCCACGTGTCTGTCGTTAAGTGGACCATCCCAGTAACCACGTTGGTGAGGGCACGGTTATTGTTGCGGGAGACGTACTGGTGTAGGGTGGAGACGGCACATTGGGAAAAATAGTGGCGACTGGGGACCGAGTAGCGCCGGACCACCGCCACCATCATGTTTTTGAAAGCCTCTGTTTCCACAAGCCTTTACGGCAGCATCTCCAGGCTGATTAATTTGGTAATGTGCACGTTTAAAGCTTGTGCATGTGGGTGGATGGCGGCGTATTTCCGCTTTCGCTCCAACGCTTGTGTTAGCGACAGCTGAACGCTGCGCTGAGAGACATTGCTGGATGGAGTTGAGGTGAGGATGTGGGTGCAGGCCGGGAGGCGCTCGTGCCTGCGTCCTGGCAGGGGGGATTGGATCTGTGTGGCAGGTTGTGGCACAGGGGAAGAGGCAGTGGTGTGACCCTGAGGTGGTGAATGGCCTTCATCCCACCATGTGGGGTGCTTGGCCATCATATGCCTGTGCATGCTGGTGGTGAGGCTGGTAGTGGTGGCTCCCCGGCTGATCTTGGTGCAACACAGTCTGCACACCACTGTTCATCGGTCGTCCACGCTCTCACTAAAAAACATCCACACCTTTAAACACCTAGCGCTCTGCACAGATGCTTGCCGCGAGGACCTGCTTTGGGAAACAGTTGGGGGATTCTTTGCTCTGGCCCTGCCTCTACCCCTGGCCAGTACAGTGCCTCTTCCAACCTGTCCTCCTGCTGCTGCACTTGCCTCCCCCTCTGAATCCCTGTCCTCAGTATGCTGAGCAAGCCAGGTGGGGTCAGTCACCTTATCGTCCAGCAGCTCTTCCTCCGAATCCTCTGTGTGCTCCTACCTCGGACTTACTGCCCTTACTACTACCTCACTGACAGACAACTATGTCTCATCATCCTCATCCACAAAAAGCTCTTGAGACAGTTGCCGGAAGTCCCCAGCCTCATCACCCGGACTCCGTGAACTTCCCAAAGGTTGGGCATCAGTCACGATAAACTCCTCAGGTGAGAGAGGAACCATTTTTTCCCACTCAGGGCAGGGACCTGAGACCAGTTGCTGGGAGTCTGCCTGCTCAGAATCTGTCATTTTCATGGAGTGAGGAAGATAGGGGGAAGGAGGAGCAGCCAGAGGATTCAGAGTTGCAGTCTCTCGGCCGGGAGTAGTGGACTGCGTAGAAGACTGGGTGATCGATACATTGCTGGACACGTTTTCTGCCATCCACGACAGGACCTGCTCGCACTGCTCTGTTTGTAATAAAGGTCTACCACGCAGACCCGCAAATTGTGATATGAATCTGGGGAGCCCAGAAACGTGGCTCTCTCCTAATCCCTCAGCAGCCGGCTGTGATTCACCCCGCCCAGGAACTCGGCCTGTGCCCACACCCTCATTTGGAAGCCTGCATCCACGTCCTCGACCCTTACCATCAACTCCTCATTATGGCGGATTAAGGATAGAGCAGGGCCCAAATAAATTACCACACTGTACAGCACTGACAACTGTGGCTAATTCACCGCACACAGAGTTGTAGATAGCGGAGGCTCTATGCTGTGACTTGAAAAAATTAACCCGCTGTCTTGCGCTGATACCTAGGTGTAGTTTACCGCTCACAGACACTTGTAGATAAGAGGGGCTGTATGGAGTGGGAGAAGACTCTAAAGCCAGTGGATAGTGCTGGTAACTGTGGCTGTCTCAACCCCCCTAAAGAAAGAGTATTGTGAGACGCTCTGCACAGTGGCAGAGCTGAAATACTTTGCAGTGGCCCAGGAAATATTAAAGTACTTTTTCGCGGTGAGACCTCTGTCTAATGCACTGCAGACTAAGAACAGTATAACTAAAATTGTTTGCAGTGGCCCAGGAAATATAAGAGTACTGTTTCATGGTGAGACATCTGTCTAATGCACTTCAGACTGAGAACGGTATAACTGAAATGGTTTGCAGTGGCCTGTAATGCTCTGCACAGGCCTACATGCTTTATAAAAAAGCCAGCTACCAGTATAATACACACGGTGAGGAGTAGTCCTAAGAAAAACAGCTTCCTGTAGAGAGGATCCTGACTGTAAAACTTTCCCTATATCAGCAGTTCTGTCCCTAAGCTCTGCGTAATGCACTGCTGACTGAGAACAGTATAACTGAAATGGTTTGCAGTGGCCTAGGAAATATTTGAGTACTGTCTCACGGTGAGACCTCGGTCTAATGCACTGCAGACTGAGAACGGTATAACTGAAAGGCTTTGCGGTGTCCTAGGAAATATTAGAGTACTATTTCATGGTGAGACCTCGGTCTAATGCACTGCAGACTGAGAACAGTATAACTTTAATGCTCTGCATAGGCCTAGATGCTTTAAAAAAAAAAAAAGGTGCACTACTGCTCCCAGACACAGCTATAATGCACACGGTGAGGAGTAGCCCTAAGAAAGACTGTTGGGGTTCTTGTAGAGAGGATCCCGACTGTAACACTTTCCCTATCTCAGAGGCTCTTTCCCTAAACTTTGCCTAATGCACTGCAGACTGAGAATGCTATAGCTGTATTGCTCTGCACAGGCCTAAATGCTTTAAAAAAGGGTGCACTACTGCTCCAAGCCAGCCACAACTGTAATGCACACAATGAGAAGTAGCCCTAAGAAAGACTGTTGGGGTTCTTGTAGAGAGGATCCTACTCTAACACTTTCCCTGTTTAAGTATCAGCACTTTCCCTAAACACTGCCAGCATGCGTCTGAGGTGAGCCGCGGGCGAGACCAGTTTAAGTACTCGGCGGTCACCTGATCCTGCCAGCCAATCACTACTGGGGGGGGGGGGGAGGGCTGGCACATCACAGGAGGAAGTGGTAATGCCTTCCCCACATGTTTATTTGCTAGAAAATTGCGCTAAACATGCGGGGAAGGGAAATTTAATTGACTCGAGTACCACATTTATAGTTGAATGGCTGAGGTCCACCTCATAGCCTCAGGCCATACAGAGCCAATATTTTGCCAAAAACACAGCTCCATATGCACTGCAGTGGCGGGATGGAATTGCTGGAATAGTTTCCATTGAAGTGAATGGGAATTGTGCTTGCAATGCTATCCCAGGCCTCTGCAGTGTGCAGAGCTGTGTGATTCCCGCAACACTTTAACTCCATGCACTAGTGTAGCAGCACAGCAATCAGCTGATCGGTGGGGATTTTGGGTGTTGGATGCCCACCAATCAACTACTGATATCCTATCCTGAGGATAGGTCATTAATAGTTCAGTCTGGGAAACCCCCTTTAAAGTGGTTGTCCCATTTCTAGCAGCTTTGCTGCAGGACGCAGACAGCCCCATACAATGAGCAGTGGCCCAGGTTGGTACTGCAAGCTGAGTCTCATTCACTTCCATAGCATTCAGACTATAGTACTAAACTGGGTCACTGCACAATGTATGAGCTATCTGCTTCCTGCAGCAAATCAGCTAGAACCTTTTTAAGCATTTGTGGAGGCTAAATAATATAAAAATCAATACTTATCTCCTGTTTCCCATGGCTGCTCTTTGGCTCTGTTTCCACTGTTTTGTTCTGTCTGATTTCTGTCATACATGCTGGAACAAATTGGTGACAATTTTCTGATGGAAGCCTCAACGGAACCCATTATAGACAAAAAGTTCCATCAGGCATCGCTGTTTTTTGTCATTTGGCAGATCCGGCATGGTGTTTTTTTAGGTCTTTTTGTTTCATGAAAGAACAGAAGAGCGGAAAGGTGACTAGAACCTTAAATCTCCTAGCTGGATTGAGAGCAGGCCACTACTCATGTATATTAAAGGCTTATGTTGGGTTTCCATAAGCAAAGTTCTCGCTCAACGTAATATGTTGATTAGCATTAATTTTGTCTTACATGGGCGGAGAATTGGCTTATGGGGACAAACAATCTCTAATACATCTCCCTGTTCACATGCTAAAATGTACTACCAGTCAGCGAGCAGAGTCAAGAGGTTCTTCGGTCCCTTTAGGCAACCCTATTGTCAAGTGAATAGGCGCTCTGAGGAACGATGGGGCCCGATATCAACCACTGTAAATACTCCATTAGACTACCACCATATTACCTCCAAGAATTGGCATCATTTTTAATCATCGTAAATTTTTGAGACTTTGCAAAACCCCCCCAAACCTCATTGTAAAGGGTCATAGGTGGTGCCTTATGTTTACATGCATGCCGATCCCTCATATGCTCATCTTTCACCCTACCCAAAGGATTGAATAGCTGTTGTGTATTGAATTTCAATCTCTTTAGCTTAGTATTCAATGTCAGTTTTACTATTTTTTAACATTTCTCCCAGTTGCTATGTCTAACTGAGCTATATTAACCATCTATCTGCAATGCAGAAGCAGCCTAATGAATGGCTACAGTGTTTGCAGGATGAGTCTTGCTCTTGGCTGCTAATTGCTATCAGGAATTGCATCTTGGTACAGTAATTGTGACCTTAACTAGCCTTATTGTTTATGTCAATTAAAAATGTCCTCTTTACCTTGTTTATTTTCTTTTTTTTTTTTTTTTGCCTTTTCAGGGTCCATTTTCTCCCTCCTCTGCCAACTAGTGGATTTTAAGCACTTAATTAATCAAATTACTGGGATAAATTGAGGCTTCTCTGGTTTTGGACAGCAGGCATTTATTCTGCTGCATAAATGGTTGTACCTGAGCCCGCATAGCCGCATGTGTTTTTAGCTATTTGGTATATCAGTGACTCATAGCTCACGGTTCTGATTGATGTATCATCGGTAAGTTATTAATACAATTTTGGTGCTGACAACTGATTGATTGAAGTGCAGTACTTTCCTATAACCAATAGATGGTGATACAGCCCATAGGTAAAATGATGAAAAACTATATCTTAATAAAATAATTAATACTAATATCTGAGAACTTTTAATTTATATAATCAATATGCTAAATAAACAATATATTGTACATGGCTATTGTCAATCAGTCTTGTTTACTGTGAGATAATTTGGGGCATGAAGAGTTTTCTGAAACTACACAGACATAGAAAGGCAGAGATGTGTTTACAGGAAGATGATTAGTGCTGGGATTTCCTGCTGTGAGAGAGTCAGATAGAACGGCTTCATAAGGGGTTTGGAGACAGAGCTATAGAAGGGAACACAGATATAAACACTAATGAAATAACAAGTTTGACAATCATACATGGGATTGTGAATAATTCACAGGATTTTGTTCTTATTATATGAGGAAAAGTTGTGTTGTTTACAACTGCCTAAAGGGGTTGTCCAAGGACAAAAAAAAATTATTTTAGGTTCGGTGACTTCGCTCACTTTTAGGTAGCATAGTTAGTACGTGACCACTGTGGCCAGTGGTCACATGCTTAGACGGCAGGAATCGAGCTATCTGGATATGAGTAGAGATCGGGGAGATCAAAGTAGTGGGGCTCAGAGGTACCATGGTAGGGAATGAAAGGGGTAAGTATAGGCTTGTTAATTATCTTATAACCAGTCAATAGAGATGAGTGAGCATACTCACTAAGGCAAACTACTCAAGCGAGTAGTGCCTTATTCTAGTACCTGCCTGCTCGTCTCTAAAGATTCGGCTGCCGGCGTGGGTGAGAGGTGAGTTGCGGCGGTGAGCAAGCGGAAGCGGAGGGGGGGGGGGAGGGAGAGATCTCCCCTCCGTTCCTCCCCGCTCCCCGCCCCCCGCTGGCAGCAGAATCTTTAGAGACGAGCGGGCAGGTACTCGAATAAGGCACTACTCGCTTGACTAGTTTGCCTTAGGAGTATGCTCGCTCATCTCTACCAGTCACTAATGCTGCATTTACAACGGCATGATTAACATTCAGAAAATCATTCAAACAAGCAAAACTGAATAATAGTTCAGTTTAAACATGAGTCAATGACTGAATGAAGAACGAGAGTCGTTCGCTTTTCATTTGTCGTTCAGTTTCAGCCGGCCTGAAAATTAGCGCTGGCTTTTGCACTTATCGTGCAATTTAAACACTGTGTGCAACACTGAAGGATTAGTGAAGGCGAATTATTAAGCATGCTGCCGTGTACGAGTGAGCTGGTGATGACGTCATCAGCTCGTTCGTTCAGGCAAATGAGAATCATGAGATTCTTGTCCCATGTATTAGACTGGGGAAAAATATGTTAGTCCTTAGATAAGCCTTTTAATGTTAAGGATAGTCACAACAGGGTACATTACTGTTAGGTCATAGTTGGAATCCAATTACTTGAAGATGGAAAGCTGAGCACAGGGATGATGTTTGGCAAGGGTATTCAAAAGAGGTAGTTTGCAAGGTGATCACTAGTTAAAGAGCAGGTGAATGATGAGCAGGGTTATGGGAGTAGTCTGGGAAAGAGGGTTCCCTGGAATACGAGACTGGAACTAGGCAAACAGAGCTTAGTCACAATACTCAAGCAAAGACTAGGCTTTCCATGTGAGCTTAAAGCAATCCTTCAGTTCTGGCCAAACCGCTTCTTTGATTATTTGATGCACACTGTGTATTAACATGTCTTTGATTGACCAGTGCTTTCCACATGAGCAGTGCTAGTCAGTTAGATCACCATGTAGTGTCTTAGGCTACCAATTCATATTAATGCACAGTGTGCATCAGGTAGTCAGAGAAGTATTTTAGCCATCTTTGCCTGTTCAGGAATGGAGAGTTGCTCTAAGTAGGTCCAAAACAGGAAGCAAGATGGCTTATACAAGAGGCGATATTAGCCATCTTGGTTAAGGAAAAGTTTAAAGGAAAATAGTGCCCTCCAGTGATAGGGTGTAGAGATGAGCGAGCATCCAAATGCTTTGGTCCGCATTATTCGAGTCGAGATTTTCATAAAATTCGAGAGCTCTACTCGAGTAACGAACCCAGTTGACTACAATGGGAGACTCGAGCATTTTTGTATGTGGGAAGCCGGGTGCCGAGCCTTTTTTTTTTCCTGGTTCTCTCTCTCTCTCACTCTCTGCCTGCCAGCCCAAAAATTTGCCGTTGACGAGCGCGCTGCATTGCGGCGGTGGAGGGGCCAAAAAAGGCACGTCACAGCGGGGAGGAGCCAAAAACTGGGGCAGGGTAGGAGACGGCTTGATGCTCATTCGAGTAACGAGCCCCATCGAGTATGCTAATACTCAAACGAGCATCAAGCTCAGCAGAGTATGTTCACTCAACTCTAGTAAGGTGTAAAAAAAATGTATCAAAACACTTTAGAGGGGTTATACAAGATAAACCAAGACAATAAGTCTGATTGGCGAGAGTGTCACTGCTGAGACACCCACCGATCTTGAGAACAGGGGTCCCATGTCTTCCTCTTCTCATCACTGCGGGCTGTCTGCATCCACCCACAGTGATGTCGGATTGAATTGAACAGTGGCTGAGTCTAAGTGGCCACCACTCCATTTATTTAATTGGGGCCGACTTAAATAGCCAAATACAAGCACTCACCTATCTCGATTAGCCCCAGTGATGATGGAGTGGCACCACATATACACAACTGCCACTGCATTCAATCTCTTTCTTACTGCAAGAGGTACAACAAATCTGAAGTGAGGAGGTGAGACCCCTACCAATTAGACTTTTATTCCCTATCGCATAAAAGTTTATCTTGGGAATACCCCTTTAAAGTTTCAATCAGTAGCCAATAGGGCTGATTCCTGAAACTGCAATAGAATCCTATCAAAGGGGTTTTCCTATGATAGATATTTATGGTATATTAAGCCCCACCGATCCCAAAATACAGAGTGCTCAGGCTCCCGTTCCAATCAGAGAGGTGGCTACTTTTGAGTCTTGCTTTAATGAGTTACTTCCTTTAACACCTGAAATACCTTTTTTGTTATTTCCAATGCATCTATTGTAATCAAACTCCTTTAATAATTTATAGTATGTAAGGACCAAATGAATGTTCATCATGATAAATCCATTTGTATAATGCTCTGAATGTTCGTTCGGTGCCTTCCATTATTAGTCCATTGTAGTCTATTGACTGCCGAGCTACACAAATAGTGTAGGCGAGAGAAAACGACATTCCATGCCGCACTAGTCAAATTAAGGAGAAATACAACAGTAGGTGGTACATTTTGCCTTATAATACAGACCTCAGCTACTACAAAGCCTATTATTTAGAGGGCTGTAAGATTAATTTCAGTCATTGGTTGACGCATGAAGCTGTAGCAGCAGAGGTATCTAGCGCAATGCTATGGCACAATGCTGTAAATCTTACAAACAAAAATTGAGGCTCTTTGGTGTGAGTTTTAGGGAGTCATTGTTAGGTATCATTGGTAGACAGAAGAGGTAAATTCCTCTATGGTGTTGACGTTCTACCGTTTCCTTTATTTTGGGTCTCGGAGGTCAATGCACACTGAAGTACTGAAGAACAAGTCAACGTGGTACTGAATAATAATAAACTTTATTTGTATAGCGCCAACATATTCCGCAGCGCTTACATAGACAGGGGGAATACAGAAAGACAAAAAATACAAACATTACGGTTACATAGTAATCAGTTGATGGAAACAATAGGGGTGAGGGTCCTGCTCCAACGAGCTTACATGCTGCAAGTAATGGGGGGATACAGAAGGTAAAGGGGCTGGAGGTGTGCACGGTATGGCGAGGTGGAGAGTGAGGGGTGATATACAGATAGACAATGGTCAGACATTTAGCCGTGTGACGGCAGAATCGGTATGACTGCAGGAGCGGTTTAAGATGGCTAACAGGGATTGCAGTCACTAGGGCAGAGAGCATGTTATCAGGCGGAGAACAGAGGGGGTTGTTTAGGGAATGTGGTATGCCTTCCTGAAGAGGTGCGTTTTTAGAGCACGCCTAAAGTTCTGCGAGTCCTGGATTGCTCGGGTAGCCTTTGGTAGTGCATTCCAGAGGACCGGTGCTGCTCTGGAGAAGTCTTGGAGGCGGGAATGAGAAGTTCAAATTAAAGGGGCACTCAGTCTGGTTTCATTAGCAGAGCGGAGAGCCCGGGCTGGGTGATGGATTGACATGAGGGAGGCAATATATGGGGGCGCTGTGCTGTGGAAGACTTTGTGGATGAAGGTAGAAAGTTTAAATTGAATTCTGTATTTAACAGGCAGCCAGTGCAGTGACTGGCACAGGGCAGAGGCGTCCGAGTAGCGGCTGGACAGGAAGATGAGCCTGGCTGCCGCATTCAGGATGGATTGGAGAGGGTAGAGTCTGGTGCAGGGTAGGCCGATCAGCAACGAGTTGCAATAATCGAGCCGAGAGTGCATGAGGGAAACAGTGAGCATTTTTTGCGTTTCCACAGTGAGAAAAGAGCAGATTCTTGCGATATTCTTGAGGTGCAGCTGACATGTTCGGGAGAGAAATTGGATGTAGGGGGTAAAAGAGTCGAATGTGACCCCAAGGCAGCAGGCATGTTGTCTGAGAGTTATGGTGGCGCCACACACTGAGATGGAGATGTCAGGATGAGGTTGGTTAGTGGAGGGTGGAAATACCAGTAAGTCAGTTTTAGAGAGGTTTAGTTTTAGGTAGAGGGAGGACATGGTGTTAAAGACAGCGGACAGATAGTCGGTGATGTTTTGGAGGAAAGGTGCAGAGATGTCACTGGAAGAGGTGTATAGCTGGGTGTTGTCAGCATAGGGGTGGTATTGGAGGCCAAATATCCTAATGGTTGGTCCAATTGGGGCTGTGTAGATAGAGAAAAGGATGGGGCTGACGACCGAGCCTTGGGGGACCCCAACAGCAAGGGGAAGAGGAGGGGAGGTAGAGCCAGCAAAGGAGATGCTGATAGAGCAGTCAGATAGGTAGGAGGAGAACCAGGAGAGAGCAGTGTCCTTCAGGCCAATGGAGCAAAGCATACTGAGGAGGAGTTTGTGGTCAACAGTGTCAAATGCTGCAGAGAGGTTGAGGAGGATCAGTAGGGAGTAATGATTTGCCAAGACACATGTTTGTTGTTTACTTCAATACCCTAACATTTTAGGAATAAATAGTTTGCTGTCTTCTGCTTCTGTCTTGGATTCATTCTTGCTGATGTCCAAATGAAGATATGCCCAAATATCAGAATACCTAATTTTAAATGCATTGTTATATTTCCTCATATAAGTTTGGGCACTAGTAACTGATAATGCCTGATTCTGATACGTGACCCAAATATATATCTACTGTATATGACCTGATATCTGACATATACGTGATTATGTTATTTGGTTCGGGCACCTGACCTAACATAGACAACGTTCACTATAATGTAAAGAGGTCACTCACTTTCCTTTGTTCCATTTTCTCCTTCTTTGTCTTGCATTTCCATATCTTTCCCCCCTTATCTCCCTCCTTCCCCCTGGCTTTGAACAGTACATGTGAATACAGGACCCTCTCATTTCTTAGTTCTGTTGTGTTATAAAACAAGCAGATAGCAGAGGATAATTATTAGGTTTTTGCCACGTCCCATCAAGCCAGTAATGACATACTCACCGCCACTAAACCTTTGCATTGCAATAATGTGAAGACGACTTATGTAGCTATTGCTCTTTATTTTAATGAGCCGTTACTGTCACCCAAAAGAAAAACTCACAAATGCAGGGCTGTAGTTAATTATATTCTATGGATCTTCAACATCTTTTCTAGAGATTTTTATGTTAAGGGAAAAAAAAAATCACGGCTGGACTTTTATTTTTACATCTCTTCCTACAGCAAATGTTCTACATTGGCAAGATCTAGTAGACAATGGAAAGTTGGAATGTCTTTTTTGACACCATCTGTTTCATGCATTACTCACGGATTCCGAATTCCGAATCTATCTATCTATCTATCTATCTATCTATCTATCTATCTATCTATCTATCTATCTATCTATCTATCTAATATCTATCTATTTATCTATTTATGTATCTCATATCTATCTATCTAATATCTATCTATCTATCTATCTATCTATCTATCTATCTATCTATCTATCTATCTATCTATCTATCTATCTATCTATCTATCTATCTATCTATCTATCTATCTATCTTTGTGGCTTATACCTATAACTACAATCTCTGCTGACCAGATAATGACTTTTCATGCACATGCAGTATTTTCTTACAATTAACTCTTTGTCCCAATTTGTTGTGCTGAGTACAGTAGTTGAGCTAATCTACAGTAGGTTTACATTTGAATCAAGTGGGGGCATTTTTTTTTAACTTACATTTGTACAATAATTAGAGATGAGCGAGCATGCTTGGATAAAGCAGTTACTTTGGCGAGCATCGCTCTTCCCGAGTAACTGCTTACTGGTCCAAGCGTGCTCAGGGGCGATGGGGGTGATCGGCGGGCGGCAGGGGTTAGCGGGGGGGGGGGGGGGGAGATCTCTCTCTCTCTTATGCTGCTTCTTGCATTTCCATATTTTCCCCCCCTTCTCTCCCTCCTTTCCCCTGGCTTTGAACAGTACATGTGAATACAGGACACTCTCATTTCTTAGTTCTGTTGTGTTTTAAGACAAGCAAGATAGCAGAGGATAATTATTAGGTTTTTGCCACGTCCCATCAAGCCAGTAATGACATACTCACCGCCACTAAACCTTTGCATTGCAATAATGTGAAGACAACTTATGTAGCTATTGCTCTTTATTTTAACTGTCACTCAAAAGAAAAACTCACAAATGCAGGGCTGTAGTTAATTATATTCTATGGATCTTCAACATCTTTTCTAGAGATTTTTATGCTGCTTCTCTCCCCCCTTTCCATTCTGCTACTCTCCACCTGTCTCTCACTCTCTCTATGCTCCCCCCACTCCATAGAGCTTCTCTCTCCTCCCCTCTTCTCTTCATGCCACTTCTCTCTCCCTTTACCCCTCTCTATGCCACTTCTCTCTCCCTCTATCTCCATGGTGCTTCTCTCTCCTTCTTCTCTCTCTCCATGCCACTTCTCTCTCCCTCTCTCTCTATGCTGCTTCTATCTCTCCCCCCCATGCTGCCTCTCTCTCCATGCTGCTACTTTCTCTCTCTCTCTCCATGACCCTTCTCTCTCCATCTCCCCCCTCTGCCCCTTCTCTCTTGCGCTCTCTCCATGCCACTTCTCTCTCGCTCTCTCCCCATGCCGCTTCTCTCTCCCTCTCTTTTCATGCCGCTTCTTTCTCCTTCTCCCCCTTCTCTCACTCCCTCTCCCCCTCCTCCTCTCTCTTCATGTTGCTTCTCTTCCCCCCTCTATGCCCCTTCTTTCTCCTACTCTCTCCATGCCACTTCTCTCTTTCCATGCTGCTTCTCTCCTTCTCTCTCCATGCCTCTTCCCCCCCTCTCTCTCCCTCTTCCCCACTTCTCCCTTTCTCTTCATGCCGCTTCTCTCCCGCCCATCCATGCCGATTCTCTCTCCCCATAGTCGCTCGCCACCACGAGAGTATTAACGTTGGTCAGCAATGCTTGAATCTCCATAACAGCACTTGCCACTATACTTAACATGGGAACTTTGACATGGCCCGATGGGGCACTCAATGTACCCACTTCAAATTTTAGGATTTTACAGCAGCGGTAAGGATCTAAGGAATCAAATTACACCAAAATCATCCTCCTAAGGTGAGGCAAAGTGCTTGAAGAGTGGTGCAAAAAGACCAATTTTTATATTAGATATGATATCAGTACCAAGCTTATTGTATAGATATAATATAGACCCAAGTTTACTACATGGATATGGTATCATAGTATATACATTTGCACACACATGCTGCATTTTTATACATACACGTACACAGTTATACCTTTACACAACACACATTTCACATATTATACATACATACAGAGACATACACATACCATAATTACCATATGCCACTGGAGTATTCAGTCTTAGTGAAGGATTCTGACAGCTAGAGCCCAGAAGAGGAGAAAAATGGATGATTCTTCTTGATTGCCATCTTTGAAATGCTGCTGTCTTGGGAACTCTGTCTGCAAGTGGCTGATTAGAATACATTTTCTGCTGGGAACTCTGTTGCTGCCACCACCAGGAACACATCTGCCATCGCTGTGAGATCTGCTGGTTCTGCTAAGAGGCAATGCTGCTGCCTCTGCCTGGTTGTTTATCTAAGAGCAGCCTGCTGGAGCTTTAATGGCAAACAGGTTTTAAACCGGTTCTAACGGCCATGGACACCCTAAGACCATCTGACCCCAGTAATTGCCAAAGACATCTATATCCGCCATTGGTCCTGGGGATAGGGTAAAGTTTAAAACTTGGCACAGCCCCTTTGAAACTTGAAAGTATCTCATTGATACGCCATAAAAGTCACATCAGTGAAGATTCTACCACTGGGAGGCTTATAAATTGAGAACACAGTGCCAAGACCCTGTTCTGAGAGGTGACATAGCTTTGCGTGATGATCACTTTTCATTATACTCCATTATGTGAGATATGGAACATTTGAGTGAGCATCCTCATGATAAACTGATATAGAAGATCATCTCCAATTATGTGGCTTTTATGGCATTTCTAGCACAACATTTTGAGCTAGGTAAAAAATATCAGGATTAAGTGGTGTTCAAAAAGCAAAGGACCCTCTCCTTCTCCCAAATTATTCCAACAGATTCTACATCTTAGGACAGGAAGAATTGTCCTATTTACTCCATTATTATCCTTCCTTGCCAGGAAGAAGTTTGGTATCACAATTGAGCCAACTCACCTCTAACTTGTTTAAGTAGCTGTGCGAAGAGGGGACATTCAACATAAGCTCATACCATCCATGAAGATGAAGGATCTTGGACTGCCTCATTAGTTCACATTGTGATGTTTGATTCCTTTTAGGTTTCTAATATTATGGCATATGTTAGTCTGACCAATCTAATTGTGGCAAATATAAAAATAAATCTTGGTATTTGTATAGCGCCAACTTATTACACAGCGCTTTTCAGGTAATTTTTATTTATTACCCCCCACCAAGCTGGGTACTCATTTTACTGACCTTGGAAGGATGAAGTCGACCTTGATCCGGCTCCCTGAACTATTCGGGGTTTGAACGTGCAACCTTCAGGTTGTGAGTGAGAGCTTGCACTCTACGCCACACAAGGCTCTATATA
Source organism: Eleutherodactylus coqui (assembly GCF_035609145.1). Lineage (NCBI taxonomy): Eukaryota > Metazoa > Chordata > Amphibia > Anura > Eleutherodactylidae > Eleutherodactylus > Eleutherodactylus coqui. The sequence continues at coordinate 33,001,406 of NC_089838.1, forward strand.
TACAATAACAGTGGTCATAAAAGGCATTGACCATGATTGTTAACTTTTAGTCTCCTTGTAAAATGTGTATGACATTCCTGGAAATCACATTGAAGCATATCAGTATCAAGTCAGCACTTTATGGTAACCAATATGATTAATATACGTTTCTGGAGAGTATTATCATCCATATATGTCATTTCCTATGGGTCATACCGGCAATTTATAATCTACTAAGATAAAAGATGAAATTTAAAGTAAAGCCAGACAAAATGACACAAGGATTGCACATTTTCCAATATGTCTGCATTCAGAATTGATGGCCAATACTTGTCTAATTTATTTTCATTATGTACTATTTGCACATTCCCAGCGAGAACTTACACAGTTTAGATTGTCAAGTTCAACGCTAATACTCTTTAAACCCTTCACCCATAAATTGTCCTGACAGGCATCACAGGGTGTGTTCTTGCATATATTTGCATCATCACTTAGTAATATGCATAAAAGCAAGTCCATGCATTAGTTCACATCAATTTGGTTTTTCAAAGCCATGCATTTTTATACATCGTTAGAATGACAGACAAACTTTCCAGAATATATTATCCTTTAAAGGGGGCATTGCCTGATCCACATGGAGAGACTGTCACTGCAGATATCCATTATTGAAAGTGTTTGGTTAGAGTTGCTCATCGCACTTAACCACTTCACTGCTCAGGAGGCCATGTTGCTTTTCATTATATTATAAAAAGGTAGAAGCTTTTCCAGCTTACCTCATTCTTTCTTCTTGAGGTTATTCAATGGAACCTGGACTGATTACTTAATGGAGATAAAAACCAGTCTTGGTCGTGTAGGGAGTGGAGGAGCCCATATCAGTCAATAGAGTGTGTAAAAGGGAACCTGTCTCATTCATCTCTATAGATGCCCAGGTGGAACGGGGCACCTGGTGAGTATGAAACACAGCTCCCCGGACTCCTCATTCCATTACCTTTTGAGCCCCAGTTTATGACGCTCAAATATGGTGGCAGGTTCCCTTATAGCTTCATTGCCATGTTTTATCATACTTCATTTCCTGTGTGTGTTTGTTTTAGAAGAGGAGTTTGGGGAAAAATGTATGTTTTTAACCTGAGTTTCCATCCACGTAGGCTGCAGAGACCTACCTCTGTGTGTAATGTGATGTGCAGTTGCCCTCTGGAATTTAGTTATACTGTGCCCTAACCAATATGGCAGTGGAGAGTAACAGCTGCCATGATTGATCAAGAGTCCAATGGTAACTGGTCATGACAACGTAAGAATGTAAGAACATGGATGTGCCTTATTGCTCATGTGGGCTATGCTATATGTATATATAGGGGTTTCTCATGAAGACGAGAAGCATGTTGTGTAAAGATTGTTGACAAAAGGGTACGCTGCTGTCAAGGCAGGAATGTATGACACAGTTACCCAGAAGAGTAAACTTTTTCTCAAGTCATCATTGGTCGCACATCCTTGCTGCATGCATCTTACATTCAGAGTAGTGGTGTGGGATAGACAAATCATCTGTCAACAGTTTTGACCAAGAATAGGTCTGCCACTGTTAGGAGGCCAAATTCGTTGAGACTGTGACTGGGGCTGTGGGCAATGTCTCTGAGACAGTGAAGAATGCAGGAACCACCAGCTTGGTACCAAGTAACTGGGTGCAGCTGAAGAGAAGGGATTGTATTGATGCCATCACTCTGAGGATGAGTGTGAAGCAGGTGATGGTAGTGTTATAGCATGGCGGTGACAGATAGAGGTGGAGGCAAGCACTTATTTACTTTAAACTTTACATATTTTGAACCAAAATTCACACTTATAATGTATACATTGATGAGTCCAAATCAGCGATCCATCTTGGCGAGGCTAGACACTTCAATCTTGTTAAAATTATTACTAACCACTGTCCTTGTAGTACTCCATATTCAACATTGTACACTGTACTATATTCCTGAAGGTCCACAGCACTTTAACCTCATGGCCTCACGCCGAGTAGGGGCCAGAATACATCACCACTTTAGGAATTCCACGCCACTACAGACTTAATGTACCGTAGGTGCAAAAGGACATCTCCTCTACACCTCTGTCTCATATATTCTTATCTGCACATAATGTAGTTACTCATAATACTTGGTCCCCATCACACAATGTTTTACACATCAAGTCACATATTAACCAAAAATCGCCAAACTCTCATTATGTAACATTACATCTTCCAATTAAGTTTCCAATTCACTACAGTCCCCTCAGGGTAATATTCCTCCAGTCCATACTTGTTCATCATAGTCCCTAGTATGTGCACACTAAACTGTTGTCAGACCGGTCTCACATATCCTGCAGCTGTTGAGATCCATAGCACCCATTTGCCCCTTCAAAGACCATGTCCCTTGTGGGAAGGGAATCTACCTCTCTTTCAACGTGGCATGGCATTGTGTTTGGCCCCAAGTCATCCAGGCCTTTCACCAATGCGTTGGGCTCCTTGATCGTCAGGGCCTTTTTGTAAACTGTGTTATTTATAGGGCTCATGTTACTTCTCTCCACTGCAACTGGCCAAAGACTGCTCCCCAGCATGTGGACTTGGCCACCATTCCACTCAGTGGCAGCTGGCCTCCTCCACTTCTCTGCAGTCTCTGGTAGCTGGCTGCTCTCACATGGCCCCATTATCTGCTGCATCTCTGCCTTGTTCCGTCTCTGCTACTAATAGACTGCTCTATATATTCATAAAATGCCTGCAGGTGCCTAGTGACTTGCAGGACATTTTTTGGGGTCAGGACTTAGCTCTGTTTTACAGCCCTAGCATAGGAATTCACAAATATGGCACCTTGTGCCATTTGCTACCTCTGACAGGGTAGTGAGAACTTAAACCAGGCACCTCACAGCATAACCCTGACATAGTAACATAGTATGTGAGGCAGAAAAAAGACATTTGCCTATCCAGGTCAGCCTATTACCCCCCAATGCTGATCCAGAGAAAGGCAAAAAAAAACCCCCAATAAGGTAGAAGCCAAGACATGTGCATATCACTCCCAGTGCTTGGCCAGTCTACTCTTCTGTCCCATCCTCCTCTCCGATCAGATTCTGGACCGGAGGGGCCTGCGCTAAATTCCATGACTGCTGGGCCTTATCTAACAGTGGCTGAATAGCTGTATTCTGTGAGGGGGAGCCTTGTAGCCCAACCCCCTAACACCTACACTGTATGAACTGTGAAACAAGTATTGTGCCTCTCTTGCTGTAGAAGAATAACATTTGATTGGACTGAAGTTGGCACTAAGTGACTGTAACGAAGTGTCTGAATATACTGATATTGAGACACTCTCCCCAAGTTAATGAAACAAGCCTTGGAATCTTCCTAGCATTGGTTAGTTTTGGTTGTTCCATGAGTGTTGTCAGTAAAGTTTATAGCAAGTTGTCCCCTTTTTCGTGTGTGTTATTCAATCCATGACTGTCTCAGAGGGTGCCTGTCCCATCTTGATGAAACCCTTGCAACTTGATCATCACACAAGTGTATGGCAGATAACAGTTACAACTGAGCCATGTTCGCAAATGACAAATTTGTTGCAGACTTTTGTCGCATCCTTCACTTTGATCTCCTGAATACATGAGGTCCAAGTCAAATAGGATAGTATACAATTAGATCTGGTGGGGTTAGTAAACGGGGTAGTTTTAAATCACTGGATTTATGCACTTTTTCAACCCATTTGCAACATAACTGGAGGATGTTGATACTAATACCTAATGCCCAAACACACAGAAGCGTTAGTTGGTTCCCCAGTAACCTTATTGTGGATATGAATGTGGCTCAGTCAATACCATTCTTGCTTTTTAGTACTTTGGTCCTAGGTTCAAATGCCATCAAGGATAATAACTGCGTGGACTTTCAAAAACTCCATTCAAATGGTGCCCTTGGCCAGATTTCAACCTAGAATTCAAGCACTGCAAAGGAGCAGTGCTAACAACCGAGCCACCACACTTCTTCTTTCTTCACCCTTTTCCAGAAGAGGAGAAGATGGAAAAGAATATGAGTAGTGAACTCAAAGAGAACATACAAACTGTTTGCAGATGTTGCCCATAATGAGCCGTGAAACTAGAACTCCAGCACTACAAGGAGTTCTAGTCTCTGAGCCACCAAGCTCTTTCCTTTTTCTTTTTCAGAGGAGATGGAAAAGAAGAAAAAAGAAGTAGAAGTTGTTTTTATTCTCCTTCATTTCCCTCTTCCCTTTTCTTCTTCTTCTTCTCTTGGATGTTTTTTTATGTTCTCTTTGTGTTTATTCTTGTTGTCATGTAGAGTACAATGGAGAAGTGTGGTGACGTAGTTATTAGCCCTGCTGCTTTGCACTCTTGGAATTATAGGTTCAAATATGGCCAAGAAAAACATCTGGATGGGGTTTTTAAGTTCTCTTTGTGTTTATTCTTGCTGTTCTTCTGCAGAACAAACAAGTTTAATGGTTCAGTTAGTGGTAGTGCTGCTTTGCAGTGTCGGAGTTGTGGGTTCAATTCTGAGGGAAACTTCTATATGGAGTCCTTCAAAGTCTATGCAGATGTTATCCTTAAAGGGGTTGTCCCGCGGCAGCAAGTGGGTCTATACACTTCTGTATGGCCATATTAATGCACTTTGTAATATACATTGTGCATTAATTATGAGCCATACAGAAGTTATAAAAAGTTTTATACTTACCTGCTCCGTTGCTAGCGTCCTCGTCTCCATGGTGCCGACTAATTTTCGCCCTCCGATGGCCAAATTAGCCGCGCTTGCGCAGTCCTGGTCTTCTGCTCTCTTCAATGGAGCCGCTCGTGCAGAATGCAGGCTCCGTGTAGCTCCGCCCCGTCACGTGCCGATTCCAGCCAATCAGGAGGCTGGAATCGGCAATGGACCGCACAGAAGAGCTGCGGTCCACGGAGGAAGAGGATTCCGGCGGCCATCTTCACAGGTAAGTAGAGAAGTCACCGGAGCGCGGGGATTAAGGTAAGCGCTCCGGTAAGCTTTCTGTACGTCCCTGCATCGGGGTTGTCTCGCGCCGAACGGGGGGGGGGGGGTTGAAAAAAAAAAAAACCCGATTCGGCGCGGGACAACCCCTTTAATGGGATTTGAACCTAGGACCCCAGTACTGAAAGACAAGAATAACTAAAATTCAGACACATTCATAGAAATACACACAGACACCTCTTTATAAAATGATTTCTTGTCAATCTTTGTTAAAAATTGGGTCAGGACGACCCGATCATATTTTGCAAAAATTAAGTTGATTTTAAAGCCTGGCCAATCATGATGAACAACACTAGCGCTAATGCATCTTGCATTAGTGTGGTACGGCTATGCTATTTACCTGGCCAAAAAGTTGCCCTATGCATGTAGCGTAGCAGCATACCTGTGCTAAGACTGTAGTATGCCAGCTGTTACAGTTGGAACTGCTACATCAGTACATGGGTCATTCCAAGATTTTAACTGATCAGTATCTGATCTATGTGAATCCATTTGCTGGTGCCCCCACCAAGCATGAAAACTGGGTCCTCATGGAATAGCGGCCGAGCACGCTTGCAACTACTCCCTTCATCTCTAGTGTTGTACTCAACTTCTCTTCAGTAGCCCCATAGAGAAGAATGGAGCAGCAGCACACATACTCTACCACTGCTTCATTCATATGAGAGGATGTGCATTCCTTGTTCTTGTGGTCAGTTGGGTCCCAGCAGCCAAACCCCGACCAATCAAAGACTTATTCCCTATCCTTTAAAATAACATTCCAATCCCCATTGAGGACGAGGACGGTTGTTAGTAATGATGGCGCTATAGAATATATTGTCATATAAATAACTTGAGTTAGAGAAGAACAGAGATGCATCTCAAGCTTCTTACAATGTAGGATTCCCTATGGACACTACAGTCTTCTGTCACATTTGGAAAGTCAGCCCATGTATCACCATGATAACTGAAGAATAGCTAAATAGCATATTATACTATACAAGACAATATCTCGGGGTCTTATGCTTCAAGGTAATTTTTTCTTTAAGGTAAAATGTTCTTTAAGGACATTAGCTGGTGTAATTGAAAATAATGGTGCGCTTAGTAAAGCTTCTCCGCTTCCCCAAAGTAGAGCAGACGTTCGACAGCCATTTATCTTGTCATCATTGCACTCACAATGCAAGATGGCTGACAAGTCTAAACTGAAATCTCTTCCAACTCCCCTGTAATCTGCTGGAGTTGTCTTATTATGTAGAATCCTGGACACGGGCAGAGCAGCTTCCTCATGTAATCTTAGAAATAGCACATTATTCCGTGCGTCAAGCTGTATACCAAAGTTTACACGACAAAATAACAAGTTATTGCGCGAATGTCCATCAAATGCTTAGGTTCCCTTCTTCCTTGTGGCAGAAGCACTGACGGCATTGAAACAAAATAAAGACATGACAGAAAAGAAATCAGGAAATGTAAAATATTCTTGTTACTCGGATACAGATGTCTTCTTTCTCCGACAAACATAATCCTCCGCTTGTTGATTGTCATATGCCGTTTGGCTCCCCGCACTATGATTCAATTACTTAAATGGATAGCGCCTTGCATCAAAGTGGACTATTCTTATTTATTATATAGGTTCAGTGAATGCATTCTCATTTAAATGAATTATTGACTCATTTATCAGTTCCGTTAGTGTAAACGGGTCTTGTATAGCGCAATGTGACAGAATGGTTAGTCATAAGCTACTCCCCGCCCCCATACTTCAGCTGAAAAAGTCGCACAGCCTGTTCTTAGAGAACATTATGAATAGGACTATTGTACAACCAATAGGCATTTGATATGGAAAAGCGCACTACAACAAAGCAAGAACATTACAAAGTTTGATTGAATATGCCCAGGTGAGAGAAAGACACCGGCTGCGGCTCAGAGATACTGTCCTGTCTGTATATAAAATGCTCCTATTATGTAAGGCAAATGCAGACGACAGAAGTCATGATTTATTATAGGGCTTAATGTATACTTTACTATAAAACTCCGTAGTCTTTCTATTTCTCGCGTTCTGGCTCATTGAAAATGAATAGAAAATGAGAGCTAGAAGTAGAAAATAGAGATTATTTTGCCCTTTTTCATTACTGTTTAGGGTTACAAATGTCCGATATGGTCATCATGCTAGAAACCCAGTTCAAGGATCTTCACCATCTTGCCTTCTGATTTGTCTTAATGGAATGTTTTATTCTTGTATTGTAGCTAGGTTATTCTGTTCTGAAAGTGAATGTCTACTCTTGTAGGAGTTAGCAAGATTTAAAGGGGGTATTATGTCTTTAATAAATGATGGCCTGTCCTCCTGATAGGCCATTGGAATCTGAGTGGTCTGCCATTTGGGACCTATGCCGATCAGCTGGGGCCATGGGATGAATGAAATGAATGGGACAAGCCTGTAGTACTTAGAACACACAGCATTCTGAGCACTGACAGAATCATACACAGAAAAAAAAATGAATAGGCTGAGTGCTTCCATTAGTGCTGCAGTAAACAGGTGGATGGTGGGGTGTTATGGTGTGGCGGAGACAGACAGAGGTGGAACATATAAAAAAATGGAACTTTACTTAACAATGCTTTGCTAGTCACTCCATATACTTAAAGGGGTTGTCCCGCGGCAGCAAGTGGGTCTATACACTTCTGTATGGCCATATTAATGCACTTTGTAATGTACATTGTGCATTAATTATGAGCCATACAGAAGTTATAAAAAGTTTTTCACTTACCTGTTCCGTTGCTGGCATCCTCGTCTCCATGGTTGCCGTCTAATTTTCGCCGTCTAATGGCCAAATTAGACGCGCTTGCGCAGTCCGGGTCTTCTTCGTTTCTCAATGGGGCTGCGTGTAGCTCCGCCCCGTCACGTGCCGATTCCAGCCAATCAGGAGGCTGGAATCGGCAATGGACCGCACAGAAGCCCTGCGGTCCACCAAGGGAGAAGATGCCGGCGGCCATCTTCAGCCGGTAAGTAAGAAGTCACCGGAGCGCGGGGATTCAGGTAAGCGCTGTCCGGTGTTCTTTTTTAACCCCTGCATCGGGGTTGTCTCGCACCGAACGGGGGGGGGGGGGGGGGTGAAAAAAAAAAAAACTGTTTCGGCGCGAGACAACCCCTTTAAACTTAAGCTGTTTCACAATACAAATGTGTCTCGATCTTGGATAAACAAGAAACGTTTAGTACCCTGTTAGCCAGTAGAGCAAAGTGTGATTGCTCTCAGTAAGAGAAACCAAGTAATCTTGTAGATATGATAGCTTTTATTGGCTAACAAAAATACAGGATGTTATAGAGAGCTTTCCAACCTCTCAGGGTCCTTCCTCATAATGGAACAAATCTAAAGATGTATTTATATTAAAGCCTACGCATGTGTATATGTTTTAATATAAATATGTTTTTAGATTTGTTGGATAATGCCTGAGGAAGAACTCTGAGAGGTTCGCAAGCTAGCTATAACATCATGTATTTTTGTTAGCCATATCTACAAGATAACTTGGTTCCTCTTACTGAGAACAATCACACTTCGATCTTGGGCAGGCACTTTGAATTCTGTTCTAAGCGTATATCTTCATTATAATACCGCTTTTTTTGTTTTTTTTTACGAAGGTCACAATGCACCACAAGTGCAAAACATTTCCATTTAGGCTTTACTGTCTCACATTCACTATAATGTGTGCATAGCGCTGTTAATCAGAACTGCCTCATCACCCCAATGCAAAATCTGCATATTATTTTGGTACACAGCATTACTTCACACGTTACATGGGTCTGCATTCTATAAATGTTCCAATATAGACATAACCCAGTTTCATGCATCTTAGTCCATTTCCCCTTATTCCTCTTATTGCAGACTTGTGAGCCATAATAAAGTCTCTTGGATGTGCATAACTTTACATTGGAGCCCCCTCTTAATCCTCATTAGGAGGAGGTATGCATCAACCACATATGGGTCTCCTTGGTGCAGCTCTTTACATCAGCTATCCTCTCAGTCCTTCACAGTCCATTGCACCTTACATGTATAGGATCTCTGTAGCAGCTGCAATGGCCCAAAGTTGTGGTGTGAATGTATGTGACTAACTGTTGGGGATGAATCCTGTGTGTGTCCCTTTCACTGTGTGACGTGATTGAAAGACTTGGGTAGTTGAGGGGCAGAGTTTAGTGAAAGAGAGAGAGTTGAGAAAATGTAGTTGGAGGTGGTGGACGTTCCTGCGCTGAGTTGGGCATAAAGTAAGGGGTCTCCTGCCACTACAAAAGGGAGAGAAGCAACTTAAGAAGCCGAGAACCAAATAGAAAACTTTAGCGAATGCTGTTAATGAATTTGGAGTGCATATCCCACGGACGGGCTATCATCTGAGACTGCAGATGTCTAGAGTCCGAAGGGAAGAGTGTCTCCTAGAAAGCCTGTAATATTGAACATGCGGAAGAGAAGTTAATATCTGTAAAGAAGATTGCTATGTCTGCACAATTTACTACTTGTTGAAGAATCCAAGCTGAAAAGTAATGAGTAAAGTACAACTGTGCAACTGTGGCTGATTTCATGAAAAACATATTATTGGACTGTGGACTCTTTATTTTGTGCCATGTGAATAGCCGCCTAAAAGAGTTGCTGGCGACACGCGGCATTCAGATTCTTTAATACTACGTTTATGTACTACAAGCGTCTAGGCTTGGCCAAGCTGGAACCGCTGATAGGAAAAATCGCCGAGCCACCCATCACATTCCCTCTTGTTTCCCCGTGGTCGCCCCCATCATGGTGGGCCTCCCACTCAGGTCACTACACAGCTCTTTCGTGGCTCCAGGCAGGCTCTGCTGTTTGGCCCCGGGTTATCATGGCTGGTAGCTTCCCTGGTCCCTTCCCTGGCATGGTGACAGTGCTGCTCCAAAATCAATGGCCGCTGCCATATCTCTGCAGGTCTCTCTTAGTTGCTGACCCCTAGAACTGAAGCTGAGCAGCACGCATTACTGCTCCTTGTGCCTCAGGTGCTGCTATTCCAAGTTGTGCTGTGCAACATACACATGATGGCACCGTCCACTTATTTTGGCCCTCATCTGCACCAATGTGCCACTTACTAATATAATATAGTGAAAGGGATTGGAGTTGTAAGCACCCGGCTGCTGGTTTAGGACTTGTCATGACATTACCATCATTGCTTACATGCGCATGCCACACACACAGCTCTGCTACATGCACATCATACACACACAGCTCTGCTACATGCACGTCTCACACCACACCCACAGCTCTGCTACATGCGTGTCTCACTTACCACCCACAGCTCTGCTACATGAGCATTACACACACCAGCCGCAGCTCTGCTAGATGCGTGTGTCACACACACCACACACAGCTCTGCTACATGCGCTTGTCACACAAACCACACACTGCTCTGCTACATGTGCTTGTCACACACACCACACACAGACTGCAGTTTGCCGCAGCGCTGCCAGAGACCATCAGGACGCCGCAGAGCAGGTGAGTATTGATTTTTTTTTATGCAGGTTAGCTAGGTCGAATTGAAATATAAGGCCTCCCCCGAAAACTGGGGTAGGTCTTATTATCGAGGTAGGACCTATTTTCGGGGAAACACAGTAGTAATATTAGAATTAAGAAGGCCTATAGTTGATGGAATGGGCAGTCACAGATGTGTTACTGTGTCTAGAGCACCACAGTCCCTTTAGTTAGTATTGCCAGTGTCCAGTCTTCTACTGATCAAATATGTGTACTCTATTCAAGAGATGGACCATTAATGCAAATTTCTGGAAATCTTTGTAAATGTCATGGCTTTTCCAACTAAACAAAAATGCATGAGGTTTACCCAATTCTAAAAATTGAAGCATATCTTAAAGATTGCATGGTTTTTAAAATAAGTGAATGATATAATTTTACATTTTGACACAGTTAGGAGGTAGTTGCTCATTCTTAGTTACTATTGACACAAATGGAAGCTATAGAACACCCCGAGGACCTGTAAACAAAGATTCTGTAACTTCTATTGCTTCTGTAGCTGTGCAACCAATTAGTAACTAAGGAAAAGAAACCCAGTTTTTATAAGGCTTCCAGCTGCTCTATAGCTACTGTGCCATTGATTTTAGTAGAGTTATAGTTAGTGATGAGCAATTATTGGAATAATCGGGTTGGAAATGATTGGCCCGATTTCCTCCCAAAAATGGGGATTTAAGATAACCTGATCCTGATTTCCATTAAGGCCAATGGAAATAAAAATCAAGTTCACTCATTTGGCCTCCAGAAGGTTTCTAATGCAGCCAAATTACATGACAATACAGCCACATATAATGTTGCCTCTTCAATGCATGTGTCTCAGTGGTTAGCAGTATTACCTTCATTGCTGGGTTCCTAGGTTCAAATTTCATCAAGGACAACATTGATATGAACTTTCAAAAAACTCCAAATAGATGTTATCATTGGTAAGATTTGAACCTAGACCTCCAACACTGCAAAGCAACAGTGCTAACAACTGAGCCACCTCACTTCTTTTTCAGTCTCTCTTCTCCAAAGGAGGAGGAGGTAAAGAAGTATAACCACAAAAAGAACATACAAACATCATGCAAATGTTGTCCATGGTCAGACATGAACTAAAAATCTCAGTACTACAAGGCAACAGTATTGGCAACTAAAGTTCTTCTTCCTCCTGCATCTTTCTCCTGCAGAGGAGGAGAATAAGGAGATGATCTCCTCCTCCTCATTGTCCTTAATCTTGTTCTCCTTTTCATTTAATTTTGACTTCTCCTTCTCCTCTGGCAGAGGAGGAAGAAGGAAGAGATGAAGGACAACTGGAGGAAAAACAAGCATGGCAGGTCAGTCATTAGCACTGTTGCTTTGCAGTGCCAGGATCCTAGGTTCAAATCTAGTCAAGGGTAACATCTGCATAGACTTTGTATTTTCTCCTTCTTCTCTTACTCCAGCGAAGAAAGGAAATAAGTAAGTACAAACTTGGTGGCTCTGTTGTTAGCACTGCTACTTTGCCGTGCTGTAGTTCGAAGTTCAAATCTGACCAAGGGAAACATCTGTATGGAGAACTGAAGGAAGCAGCAGAGGTAATTGCTGAATCACTTGCTGCATTCTTTGAAAATTCCTGCAGAAATCCCAGAATCCCAGATTGGAAAAGTGCAAATGTTGGGCCTATCTTCATAAATGATTAAAGAAGGTGGATCCAGGAAACTACAGACCTGTGAGCCCGACTTTTATACTAAGGGCGCCTACCCACTGGCGTTGCCGATTTTCGTGCGTGAAAAACGCAGCGTTTTCCGCACGGTTTCCGCGCCTTTTTCGCACCTTTTTTGTTCATTTCCATTGACAATCATGGGTGCATTAAGAGAAAAATAAGGAGACATATGCAACTGACAGTTGCTATTTGAAAAATTGCAACGAAACAAAAAAAAAAAAAACAAATGGACAAGAACACATTCTATGCTAATTGCTCTTCAGAAAAAATGCAAAACGCAATTTAGCATCGCAGGAAAAAAAATCGCCAGTGGGTAGGCACCCTAAGAGAGAACTTTGAACAAATTATTAAACAGCATGTATGCAAGTATAGAGAATGGAGTAATTAACCGGAGCAAGCATGGGTTATGCAGGACAAATCTACTTTCATTCCATGACAGAATCACTGACTGGGTTGATCAAAAAAATGTGGTAAATATAGTATATCTTGACTTTAGTAAGGTTCTGTCTTGTACCCAGTATTGTTCAACACTTTTATAAACAATGTCACAAAGCTAGGAGGAATAGCTAACGCTGGAGAAGAGAGAGAGGATGAAAAAAGAACTGGACAAGCTTGAATAGTGGACAGCAACTAATAGAATGGTATTTAACAAGGAAAAATGCAGAGTCCTACATCTGGGCAAGAAAAATGAACAAAGCACATACAGAATGGGAGGAACTGAGCTAAGCAGCAGCACATGTGAAAAAGACTTGGGTATACTAATAGATCACAGACTGAACATGAGTCAACAGTCTGATGCAGTAGTAAAAAAGGCAAACCCAATTCTGGAATGTATTAAGAGAAGCATAGAGTCTAGATTATTTGAGGAAATTATCCCCTTCTACTCTTCCTTGGTCAGACCTTATCTGGAATACCATGTTCAGTTTTGGGCACCACAATTTAAAAAAGACATTGATAAACTAGAGCAAGTTCAGAGTTATTAAGATGGTGGGTGGTCTGCAAATTGTGTCCTATAAGAAACGGTTAAAGGATCTGGGAATGTTCAGCTTGCAAAAAAAAAAGGCTGAAAGGAGACTTAATAGCTGTCTACAAATATATGAAGGGTTGTCACAGTGCAGTGCAATGCCCTGCTCTCACTTGCAAAAGGAAAGACTAGAAGCAATGGAATGAAACTGAAAGGGAGGAGACACAGATTAGATACTAAAAAAAATTCTGACAGTGACGGTGATCAATGAGTGGAACAGGTTGCCATGGGAGGTGAGTTCTTCTTCAATGGAAGTCTTCAGAGGCTGGACAGACTTATGTCTGCCATAATTTAGTGAATCCTGCATGGAGCAGAGGGGTTGGACCAGATGACTCTGGAGTTCCCTTCCACCTCTACAATTTTATGATTCTATGTTGTCCTTGATGAAATTCAAACCTAGGACTGCAAGGCAACAGTGCTAACCACCAAGTCACATTCATTGAAGATGTGGCACTACCACTGTCGTTCAACATGCATTATAGGACAGCCGATTTTCCATCGATTTTTACTAAAAATCTGGTTAGTCTGACTCAATCTAATTCTGCAGAAATCAGACGGAACAATTTTGCACACTGAACAATCACAACAAGCAAGCCCAGTTATAGTTACTGATATAGAGATGTAGCAATAGGTGGGGGTTTGGAAGTGCATGTATTCCAGGTGCTGAATGTGAAGGAATCACCAAAAACCTATTCTTCTCTGGACAGAACACTTAAAGCGGACCTGTTGTATCCTCACGTCAGCAGGCCTGGCTTGGCCCTGATTCTGTTGATTCTACAATAGATTTTATTTTCCTTCTACTCCCCCTGTTCCCCCATACCAAGTGCCATTAGAGAATCTGTTAATAGATGGTCTTCACCACTAATTGTCAATGAATGTCTTCAGATTTGATCAACAGTGAGCCATGAAGACTGCCCAATTGACATATTTGACTTTTGGGACTTGTAATCTAAGGGACATGTTCCAGGTGAATGGAGGGAGTAGGAAGAAAGTAAAAGCTGCTATAGAGTCAGCTGGGCCATGGCTACAAAGCTGTGCAGCCAACTCCACTTACTCTAGGACATGCCAGGTCCTCTGTCAAAAATCGAGCCTTCACAGCTTGTATCGTGGATGTGACTGCACAGGATTGACTTCCTTCCACTTCCAAAGCCCTGCAGTCATTGCAAGATAAATAACACAATTTGCCTCACACTGTCCTATCCACCCCACAAAATAATTGCTGCCACCACTGACCATTTTACTCTAGGAAGGTCAGCCACCTAAATTCTGGTCATGTACTGGGTACAGGCACTCACATGCACTAGGTACAGTCAAAATTACAACACTTATCGGAGTCTATGGGTTTTTTATATAGATTGACAAGCAGTGAGCTTAATAAAGTTTAAGGCTGTTTTGCAAAAAGTAGCAATGTTTATACAAATTATATAAAATATATAATATGAAAAGGAACATACAGTATATACAAGACTGTTATAAGAATAATAGAAAATAGGATACCAGTTCTTACTGATCTAAATGAGAGATAGGAGAGAAGCTGAGGACAGACAGATCCTGTATCTGGTATTATCTCTTTTGGCATTTTGACAAGGAGGTTCTGCATTCCTGGGGTCTTAATGGCTCCACTAGACACATCTTTTACCTTTCCCTCATGACTACAGAGGGGGGGCAGGTTGATTGGATGCAAGAAACTTAAGGAAGAAAATACAGTTCAGTATTTTGGTCATATCTCCTCAGAAGGGACTCCTAGGGACAAACTATGACCACCATATTTCTGTTAGAGCGTTCTGCTGCGATCTGTTGTTGTACATGGTTTCCCAACAGCTCAGATTCTCAGGTGCGGTTGATTGAGCTGGCTGGGTGTGGATTTCTCCAGTCAGCCAATCCTCTGGTTTTGCTGCTCATATATACCAGCTCCTCTGCTGTGGCTGCTGGTCTTTTCTCTGTTTGTTCAGTATGTTCAGTGTGACCAATGTTATGTTCCTGTGTGTCTGTGCAGCTTTCAGTATGTTCAGTGTGATCAGTGTCATGTTCCTGTGTGTCTGTGTTTGCCTTTTGTGTAGTGTGAACTGCATCCTGCTGTGGATCCTTCATCATCTAGGATGATGTAGGTCCCTAGGTGGCAGCACGGGGTTGTCCCTGTCAGAAGATTGCTCCACATGCAGGTAGGTTTTCTGGGGTTAGTTGTCTCATTAGAGTAGGGGCCCGCAAGACAACGAGGATCCATGAAGTGGGCTTGCAGGCTTAAGTATCTTAGCCAAAATATGAACTAATACCTCGTACATCTTATAGTCATTCCATCTGGCTATGTGTGCAGGTCAGTGTTTTGTTGTTCGCTTGGCATTTTTTGGTTTATGCCTGTCCGAGAGTATATAGTCCGTCTCTCAGTTCTGCGTTTCTGTCTGAGTTCGCCAGTTGGCGAGTATTAAAGTCTGTCCATGAAGTTTGCCTAGATTCTGAGTTCTGTCTGATTCTGAGTTCTGTCTGTTTCTCACTGTCCATATTCTGTCTAAGTTTCTAATTTCTGCATTGCCGTCTGAGTTCTGTCTCTGCATCTGAGTTTGGTCATTTGGAAGATGTAACAATTTCATAACACAATTTTATTGATTTACAGACACTAAAAATGGTGTTGGAGAAATTATTATAGTAATTTATCTCAGCTTTGACCTCTTGCTAAGGCCACAGAAAGATGGAAGTGGATGAGTTGGATTCTAGAGATATTGTCATCTTCAGTTTATTTCCCACAGATAAATCGTAATCTTAGTTATTAATCCCCCAAGTGTTCTAATACAGTTCTCCTCTCCTGGGGTAATCTAGAGACACAAAGTCTGGATAAGGACAGGAAACGTGTGCAGGTGAAAAATTCTGGAAGCAAAACAGAGGAAATCGGATCAAAATCCCATCCAGGACGTGACCAAGAGACCATTAAATATTAACGAAACTGGCTTGTATAAAATGTGTTAATACAATAATATCATACTTTCATAACAGGATGGATGTGTAGATACAAAAATATTATACTTCCATAACACTTCTTTGAGCTGGTTGTCCAGTGGGGGTAAAAAGAGTGGAATGCATTAACCCAACAAACTAACTTATACCCACCATATTAATGCCTTGGGAATTCCAGTCTTCTATCACTCTGGTCCACTCCGGCCTCTATCTGCTTCCAGATAGCGTGGTTATGAACCATCCTAGTGACCACTGTGGCTAATCACTGGCCTTAGAGTTAATCCTGTTCCATACCCACTTAGTGGACGACTCCTGGTGAAGGATAGCCTTACTACAACCATGACTGAATAGCAATGACTCCACTGTCTCCATAACTCCACTGAGTTCCTGAGCTCCATCACTATGAGTTTTGGAAATGCGTAAACCAAAGCCTTTTGAAAGCTAGAGCAATCTAGCCATTTATGATGTTTCTGGACCTCCTCAGATTGAGTTGTCCACCAAAATATTTCATAGTCCCTTTAAGTAAAGCCCCGGTACTTTAAATGAATTAAATGAGCATTATGAATGTATATTAGCTATATGAGCTAAAAAGATGTAATTGTATTTCTGTCAGCTTTAATTGACTTTCTCTCCTTTACTTTTACTACTAGAGAACAAAGAGTATTGCTGTCAAAGAAATAAATAAATATAAGCAGACCATCTATCAAGTGCTATTGCTTTGTTAGCATGATACATTTATCTAATACTATACAGATATTAAATTTGTCAGCTAAATATCAGATGAGAAATTGGAACCATTATTGATGTGTATAGACATGATTTGTTTACTTTGCATTAACTTCAATACTTTATGAATATGAAGCTCCTTTTTATTTTTCCCTTATGCTTATAGCAGCAGCTAGAGGTGCGCGTACCTATGACTGTTTACTTTATTGGCATGTCGCCCATAAGTGACTTTCTTAATAAAGAGTCCACAATGGAGGATGAAACAGTAATCTATATAGAGTTTTAATGCAACTTTATGTTATTAGTCTGTCATTTTGCAGTACCCAATACAGTGATATCCATAGGCTCAGATCATTTACATAAATGTTCTGTAGACTGCCAGTGATGGCCTATCTTAAGGCAGCAGACGGCACCATGAACATTTATTGGTGGTCGGAGTACATTTCTGCAAGAAGGCATACACAGATTGATATATATTAATATATTTACATTGATAGAGCTGCTGCAGAAATGTTTTATTTAACATTCAAAATATTATTCGCTTCTGCTTTTATGTTTTCGTTCTGTTTCATTGTATTTTGCACTATGAATCCCCAGTGATTTTGAAAACCTGCTGCAGCACGGCATTGTCTCTGACAGCTAGGGGGATGTCTGCTCCAGTAAGATGGGGGATAGGAGCACAGGGCAGGCTAGACAGGTTCTGGCAGTGGGTGACTCAATTCTTAGACTCAATTTCTCCCTAAGGAGAAAATATAGTGTTTCTGACCCACACCATAGCCTCTCTCTAGCAAAGTCAGAATCCTACTGCACACTGATGAAGGGCAAACACCCTGTATGTGCATGGGCTCTCACTTTCAAATCCTGGTCATCTTTGCAAGGCTTGTATAAAGAGTCTCACATTGACTTTAGGTATTGCTTACAAGACCCAACTTTTACAGAACCTTGATAGCTTTTACAGGACCCAACTAGAGGGGCGGTCATTTTGGACATAATATTAAGCAACATTCCGTACAGAAGAACAGGGGTGCAAGTTGAGGGGCACTTGGAAAACAGTGGCTATAATATAATAGATTTTCATTTGTCTTTCAATAGAGAGTTTTATCAGAGAGGTACAAAAATACTAAACTTTTGGAAGGCAAAGATCGATCAGCTCAGAGATGCTCCTAATTAGAGATGAGCAAGTGCACTCGCTAAGGCAAGCTACTCGAGCGAGTAG
This sequence comes from Eleutherodactylus coqui, assembly GCF_035609145.1. NCBI lineage: Eukaryota > Metazoa > Chordata > Amphibia > Anura > Eleutherodactylidae > Eleutherodactylus > Eleutherodactylus coqui. The sequence continues at coordinate 33,019,478 of NC_089838.1, forward strand.
CGCCTTATGCGACTACCTGCCCGCTCATCTCAAAAGATTCGGGTGCTGACGGGGGAGAGCAGTTAGTTGTGGGAGTGAGCAGGGAGGAGCGGGGGGGGGGGGGTTAGAGTGAGAGAGAGATCCCCCCGCCCCAATTCCTCCCAGCTCTCCCCCGCCACTTCCCGACCCCGCCAGAACCCGAATCTTTTGAGACGAGCGGGCAGGTACTCACATAAGGCTCTACTCGCTTGAGTAGTTTGCCTTTGCGAGTACGCTCGCTCATCTCTACTCTTAATCTTATGGACTGAGATAATGTCCTTAGAAATAAGAGTACAGACAATAGATGGAAAATTTTTAAAAACATCTTAAATATTTTCTCGGAGTGGCTCATACCTTACAGGAATAAAGGCACTAGGAATAGGAGAAAACCAATGTAGCTCACTAAAGAAGTGTTGGCCCTTTAATAAATAATGTTGGTATTCACAAGATGAAATGTCAGATGAGATCCAGAATGATAAAGTAAACTCTCCACCAAATGTCACAAGCTTAACCCAGTAAGAAGTGAAGAGATGCCATAAAAATAATTAAAAAGACAAATTGCCAGTCACAATAGCACATACCCCCAGGTTTTAAGTGAATTAAGAAATTGTTTCTTATAGTTAAGGACTCTATAGTGATGGGGTCTGTTCCACTGGTTTGGCACATCACCAATGTGGTTCTGATGTTCAAAAAGGGGATTAAAAGTGAACCTTGAAACTGCAGGCCAGCAAGTCTTATTTATTGTGGGTAAAATGTTTGATGAGTTTCTAAGAGATGCTATCCTGGAGCACCTCAAGGAAAATAGCTGTATATTTCCATATCAGAATGACTTTATGAGAGATCGCTCCAGTCAAAGCAATCTGATCAGTTTCTATTGGGAGGTATGTTCTGAACTGGACCAGGGAGAGTCATTGGATATTGTGAATTTGGACTTTTAGAAGGCTTTTGATATTGTGCCACATAAAAGGTCGGTATATAAAATGAGAATACTTGTTCTGGGCAAGAATGTAAGTGGGTAAGTAACTGGCTCAGTGATAGAAAGCAGAGGGGGTTATAAATGGTATATAATCTATTTGTGTCACCATTACTAGATGGGCATGACAGGGGTTAGTATTGGGCCTTAATCTTTCTAATATATGTATTAATGACCTGGTAACAAAATTACATAGCAAAATAACAATATTTGTAGATGATGCAAAACTATGTAAAGTAATACAAGAGCGGGCAGAATAGAGCTGGAAAAGTTGGCTGCTTAGGTGGAAAAGTGTAAAATGAGATTTAATGTAAGGGGGGATATATGTCACTCTCACACACTAAATGGGAAACCACTGGGTAACACTGACATGGAAAGTATTTAGGGATTTTAGTTAACTGTAAACTTAACTGGAGCAACCAATGTCCACCCACCTGCTGCCAAGGCAAATAAGATCACGAAGTGCATCAAAAGCGGTATAGGGGCACATAATGAGAATGTGCCTGTGTTATGGGTAAACTGCATCAAAACACACCAGAGCTACAAGGGGCTGCCCTTCCTAAACAGGCCCAAGAAGCTCATATAACATTGATACATAAGGAAAATAAGGACCCGGAAGCATGTGGGAGCTGCAGGCCCATATCCTAAATCAACTTCGATATAAAGTTATGGGCGAAACTCCTGGTTAAGAGAGTAGAAACATATATTCCCACCCTAGTCAACCCTGAGCAGACCGGTTTCGTCAAAGGAAGAGAGGGCAAAGACAATAGCTTGAGGCTGCTTCATGCAGTAAGATATGCCCAAACACATAACATTTCCATGGCGCTAGTAGGCTCAGACGCCGAAAAAGCCTTCGACCGGGTAAGCTGGCTCTATATGTATCGGGTTCTCTCTCACTTCAACTTTCCTCCTGCCTTTATAACCGCAATCTCTTCCCTATATTCAGCCCCCTATGCCAGGTTAAAAATAAATGAAATCCTATCTCCTCCCTTCAATATAAGCAACGGCACCCGACAGGGCTGCCCTCTCTCCCCTACCCTATTCATCCTAGCCCTCGAACCATTTCTGCAGAAAATTAGGGTTGACCCCATCATCCAGGGACTAAAGATTGAACAAGCAGTCATTTCAACAGCAGCTTATGCTGATGACATAGTCTTTTTAGTTACAGACCCGGAGAGAGGACTGCCCCGACTTACCAACCTCCTAGAAGAATTTGGAGTCCTATCCAATTTTAAGATAAATTATTCTAAGTCTACTACTCTTAATGTCTCGATACCCCATGCCTGATGTAATGCCCTGAAAACTAGCTCTCCTTTCACTTGGTCCAAGACGGATATGGACTTCCTGGGCATAAAACTCACAAAAAAAGCCGAGGATCTCTACTCAGCAAACTTACTTCCACTCCTAACGCAAATAAAAAACCTTTTGAGATACTATGATCTACCATTTATTACATGGCTGGGCAGAAAAAACATATTAAAAGCATACGTTCTCCCAATTATCTTACACAAAATTCGGCTCCTCCCTATTTTTATTCCACCCCCTGTCTTCAAATCCCTACGGTTGGCCTTCTCTAATTACATATGGAAGGGGAAGAAACCGAGACTGGCTCACTGCCTTCTGGTCAGGGGCCGGAACGAAGGAGGAGTGGACATGCCATGCCTCAGAGAATATTATCGCTCCGCCCAGATGATACACTGGATGGAGCTGGTTAAACCAACTAAAGACCCACTAATCCAAGCACTCGCAAGAGGATCATATGGCCTTACCTTACTCCAGAACCTTTGGTTCCCTAATCAGATAACACGGGTAAAGAAAAGGTCAAACCCTCTTCTCAGAGGAGCACTAGAGACCTGGAGTGAATTAAGAGGGTCTCTGGCCCCTGACCCTTCCCCCTCACTCCAATATGCGCACTGCATAAAATACTCGACTTACGCCTGGACCCATGTACAGCGGGCACCTGGCAAATTTTCTCAGATAAAAACATCTCCGAAGTCTTCCTCCTGTCCCACAGAACCCCCTCAGACATACTGGCGGAGCTTCTCCCCAACCACTCACTACCCCTCCTAGTAACTACCCACATAACCAAAGTACTCAAAGACTTTTTAGTTTTACACAGGTCACCGAGGCCTTTGACTGACTTTGAGACGACACTTGCGGGAAGCAGCCCAGTCAGGAGGAAGATGTCCTATATCCGTAAGCACTATATAACCCCTCCAGCGAACTTCAGGCCCGCTTTTATTACCTCTTGGGAGAGGGAACTCCGGATATCCCTCACTCAGAGCGACTCCAAACTTATACTCAAGACGGCCTTTGGCCTCTCCCCATGTGTCGTCTCCCAAGAGTCACATTTCAAACTCTTAGTGAGATGGTATAGGACTCCCCAGTGGCTCTACGACCATAAATTGGCCTCGCAGAACTCTTGCTGGAGATGTGGTGTCGCTCCCGGCTCGTATCTACACATTTGGTGGGATTGCCCACAATTAACCCCCTTCTGGAGAGACGTCGGGTGTGTACTGGAGAAACTGTCTCCGGGCCTGGTCCTTTCCCCTGAGGTGGTTCTCCTGTGGAGGCCTTCTGCCACCTTCCACCCTCTGAAACAAAAACTGATAGCATACTTACTTGACGCAGCTAAATCGCTCATCCCTCGCTTGTGGCGCCAAAAGGACCCCCCATCACTGTTGATGTGGAGAGATAAGGTAGATCTCCTCTTTAATCTCGAGGAGCTGCACAGTTGGTCCCAGGGTACTCACGAAACCTTCATACAGGTATGGAGCCCATGGCGATCCATTAGAGACGAGGTGGGCTTGGACGCTGATTCCCCTTCACTGCAATCTGTGTGTGGTGATGTGTTGGCAGCTCCCTGACTGCCACCATGGAGTGGCAGTCAAAGCCGAGTACCATTCTTGAGATGTAGTGTCTCATTCCCTCTCTTACGCCTCCTCCCTCCTATGAGAACGGAGACCCAGGATTAGCTTAAGCCAAAGTGATCTATTCCCCCAAGGAAATCCCGGTGGGGATCATCCCCTACTCCCCCCCCCACACACCTCCCCTTCCCCCTTTTTCCACTCCCCTTCCGTTTCCCATGTATTGTTCCCCTTCTTTCCTGTGTTGATTCATTGTTTCCCCAGTCTCAAACATACTGGGGCCGTGGGCCTGTCCCGTTGTGGAGACCTTCTCCCCGACCGGGCTTACCCTGGTCCTAATAGCCACGTGGTTGCGCTGTTTTCTGCTGATGTACTTAAGTACTATATTTTAATGAGACTCTGAACGATTTTGAATGGTCTTGCATCAGACATTGTAACCAAATCTATCTTTTCATGTCTGTACTTGTTGAATAATCAAAAAATTTTCAATAAACACTGATTATAAAAAAAAAAAAACACACACCAGAGAACATTAAGAATTTCTGCAGCATTGGGTTGTAAGTGAGGCCCGCCTCATTTAAAGCTGAACCAAGCTCATACTAATAGTTAAGCAAGAGGAACAATAATATTTGGGAATCTAGTAATTGTAATATGGCTAGTGTAATTAGCAGAGAACTGTGACTAAGACATTTAACAGGATTAATCGTAGAAACTTATGGATGCTAGTATTGGACTTTCTGCTAACTGTTTTAGAGGTCTGCAGGGCATGGAAAGTATTTCAATTATTCACAAACTGTTTGCATTAAGTTGCAATTTACTGTTCCACTAACCAGTGATAAAGTTCAAGTTGCCTTAGTAGAATTGCGTGTTGTAACTGCCTTATGCAAAGTTTGAAATACTATTAATGCTGCTTGTGCATAAGATTATTAAATTACCTCTAAGTTAGTCTTAGTTAGAATCAAATAGCAGTAACCATGACAATTATTTGGTTTCTGAACTGTTCTCTGTTAACTGTTAATTGTCAACATCGTTCTACTACAGTTATTGTTTTAGAGTAAATGTTAACTTTGTTTGTGGCACGAACATCTGCATCATATTCTGTAATTTGTGCCTCATCGTATCACCTATGACTAGTATTGCTTGCTGTGATCAGCTGAGCACTAAAATTGCACTGATTTTCGCCAAATTAGATTGGCTAAGTCTCACCCGATTTTTGTTGAAAATAGCGGGAAAGTCAAATTTCTCAAAATGCTGACTACAGCGGTCAGAGAACCTTGATGATGTCTCCATATGTGTCTTTCTTCTTACATATGGACAGCAGTTTGATTGGACACACACATGATCACATGGACTATCCATTAATGTAAACATATAACTAGCGGCTATTTTACAGATGATCACAGGATAGAGAAACTGCATCATGTTTACATGCCTCTTGTAGCAGGGCAGTATCAGGATGGCCTACAGAGGGTGCTAAAGAGGTATTCTAATACCTGTGAAGAGGAGTAGAGAGGGTTAACAAATGATGGGTGTAGCAGGAATTGGTTGCATATAAGCCAGGTCCTGCCAGAAGCAAAGGTGAGAGACAGCACAGCATGGCTGAGGTGCTGTAGGCTGGTGGTCAAGCAAAGGACCGAGTTTGATAGTTACGACAACCCTGTACTCATACCCAAGTCGGGAAGACATTGGCTGAGAGAGCCAGAGAGACAGCTCAGTGGAGCTAGAAGGGCTGCTAGCCCAGGGTCCAGTGTTGACCAGGAAAGGCGGGAGTCAGACAGAGACGACAACCCTTGACTCACACCCAGCTGTGGTGCTTATATGGACTTTATAATTTGCTAAAGGATATCATATGGACTATGTTTACGATGATGCTGTGAATAAATGTTGGCAGGTGCCAGATGATAAAAGAAAGTCCACGTCTCAAGAGTGTTTCTACACGGTTGGTTCCCATTCCAATATCAAAAGTTGGTGATCCAGTAGCAAGTGTACCCTCTGCTTGCTTACACTCTATAAAACATGCTCTGTTCTTATGGAGATATATTCTGTAGACCATATGTTACTTTTGGTCTGAACTCTTGTATACCAGCAGAGAAGTTAAATGGGTTTATATTAAAGAGATCAGAGAAACAGGCTGCATCATTTGGAGAGATATACTACAGAGCTATATTTCTGCTGAGGTCACTGGATATAGCAGACAGACAAACTAAACTACACATTGGCGTGGGGAATACTGCAGTTCTGTGTTGAAGCCTCAGACATTGCTCAAAGTTGCAAATCTGGCCACTGCAAATTATTTGTAGTCCTTAAGCAGCTATCTGTGGGGTGAGGGGAATAAAATTGTGGTGCGCAAAACAGGGACAGTTCAAAATATAGAAGTTAAAAGCTGTGATCTTCTCATATAGCATGCCACCCAGGGGTTGCAGCCTAGTTAGATGGTGGTGATTTTTTGTGAATATACAACAAAAAGAAACACAAACAAGAAAAGAGAAAAATACACAATGCATGGTAGCAGCGGCAGACGTTGTTCAAAGTCCAGCCACAACAAGTTATTTGCAAGCTTTACGCAGCTGTGGTTGGCTGCAAACTACAAAGTTAGCTGAAAAGTTAAATACAACTAAACTAAAACATAAAAAAAAAGAAAACTAATTCAAACAAAGAAAAAAAGGAAGGGGTAGGTGATGTGTCGGTAGTGGTGGTGGAGGTGGTAGAGAAAGAGACAAGTTGGCCCTTCAAGTGACTCCCATTGAAGAAATGGCCTCACGTTCTGTTGTAGGTGATAAAGTCGGGGACATACAAAAATGAGATAGTGCCCCTGAAGAAGAGTAAAGGGAAATGAAATAAAATGGAACAGAATTACCTAGGTGTTGGGGGGAAAATCACACCCCCAATATGGGGGATCACTCTCTAATATAGACATTCACTTAGGAAAGCATCAATCATATCTGTCCATCTCAACCAATTGTCTAGGGTCAGCGAAATTTGTTTAAAAAGAGAAAAACAATTGACAGAGAGCGTTCAAGGTCAACCTCTGTGCAGTAACCAGGGAGGTGCGTGGTCCCTACATGGACCTCATGTTAGCTCAGTGCGTCCAGATGTGTATAAATGCACAGAGGTGTTCCACAAGGCAGAAATACACAATGCAAGTGGACTGTAGACTAGAAGTGTTTATTGATAATAATGTCAATATATAAAGGGTATTAAAAATGCTATTAAATAAAATAAATAAGATGTTAAAAGTTTTAAAAGGCCACTTCCAGCTTTTAGAACGCATTGGTGGTGTTAAAGGGGTTGTCCCGCGAAAGCAAGTGGGGGTATACACTTCTGTATGGCCATATTAATGCACTTTGTAATGTACATCGTGCATTAATTATGAGCCATACAGAAGTTATTCACTTATCTGTTCCGTTGCTGGCGTCCTCGTCTCCATGGTGCCGTCTAATTTCAGCGTCTAATCTCCCGATTAGACGCGCTTGCGCAGTCCAGTCTTCTCCCTGGTGAATGGGGCTGCCCGTGCCGGAGAGCTGGTCCTTGTAGCTCCGCCCCGTCACGTGTGCCGATTCCAGCCAATCAGGAGGCTGGAATCGGCAATGGACAGCACAGAGCCCACGGTGCACCATGGGAGAAGACCCGCAGTGCATCGTGGGTGAAGATCCCGACGGCCATCTTAGTAAGGTAAGGAAGAAGTCGCCGCAGCGCGGGGATTCGGGTAAGTACTAAACGTTTTGTTTTTTTTAACACATGCATTGGGTTTGTCTCGCACCGAATGGGGGGCCTATTGAATAAAAAAAAAACCTGTTTCGGCGTGGGACAACCCCTTTAAGGTAGTGCGCCTGGGACCTGTGGCTCTACAAGTTTTCTTGTGCACACCTTCTCAGGTAGGGGTTAATAGAGCTGGCTGGGTGTGGTATTCTCCACCAGTCAATCCCTGTTGTCTGCTGCAGATAAATACCAGCAAACTCTTCTGAAGGATTGCTGGTCATTTTAGTGCTTTATTTACCACTGTTAATCCCACTTAGAGGTGGCTTGTGCATGCTTGTCTGAAGTGTCTTCCTCCTTCCCTGCAGACGGCCTGGACACCTGTTGTCCTTGTCTGTATCATATGCAGACCCCCCTCTTCCCTTTCCTTGGACAGGTGCGGCCTCCAGATGTCTGATGCCCTATGTGTGTGTCAGATGGGTGATGACCCATGTCAGCATGTTGGCTGGCTCTCTATTTCCTAGTGAGAGGACACTTGGACTAGCTATGGTTTACTATCTGTATGCATGTGGGCTCTGGGTGGGGTTCTCGTTCTATGTTGTATGCACAACCTGGTATGTTGGTGTGAATAGTGACGTGTGTGGTATGCCTGTGCAAGTGTCTAGACATGTGCTCTTTGTGCAGTCCTGTTCTGTTTTCAGTGTGTGTGAACAGTGTCGTGTCCTATGTGTGTTTTGTGCATGTCTCCTGGTTCCTAATCAGGGATAGCCATGTCCCAGAGGAAGACAGTGGGGCTCCCCTTATCGGGACAATCACCCCTTTTTTAGGCAGGGGTGCCCAACTTTCCCTGATTAGTGAGGAACAAGGGTCCTTCCATCTTGCCTGGAAAGGTGTAATTTGTAAGTGCAAATACTATATAAGTGTGTTTGTGGATTTTAAATGGACACGCTTGCATCTGTACTTAGTAGTGGCACTTCAGTGCGCCGAGCAGACGTAACAGGCTGGATTTTCTCTTGCTGATGCACACGCCTTGTGGAACTCATTGGCTGAACCTCTTCCTGCTGATGCTAATGCCCACTTCCGGTTTTGCGGGTGCTGCCTCAGGAGTGAGCGTTGCTTCTGGTAAATTGTCACTTCCAGTCACCTCTCACTTCCAGTTATGTTAGCATGACATTTTCCTGCCATTTCTGCATCAATTCAATTGGCTCCTTACCCCTACTGTCTATAAACCTGACACATTTTTCATTTCTGTTAGGGACAATGGTCTACTCCTGAAATGCGTTGCATTGTTACCCCCATATTTATATAGTTTATGTACCATTTTAGTTTCTTTTAATACTTTGGACATTTTATTTATGTTTATTTTATTTAATACTAGTATTTTTAATACTGCCAGTCACAGGCAGTCGGTTTGCACCAGTCAACCATGAACATTTTCCCTCTACTTCACCATGTGCCAAATCCCCGGTACATTCTGAAGCAGTCCAAATGAATCAGTCTGAGGTGTTGCTTGATCATTCAATGTCATGGATATCAATGTGGTTGTTCAAACAACCAAAGGGAGAAGACTAGGACATTAAAGCCACTGATTCCCAACCATTTTATTTTCCTCTGAAGAAGAAGATGAAGGTGGGTCAATGAGCAGGGTTAGCCCTTCAAAGGTAATGTGTACTCAGGAAGATGCAGAAACGGAGGTGACAGTTTCCAGCGCTTACTGTGACATAGAGTCCACTCAGGAGTTTTGTGTAGTGGCAGTAGCATGCCTACTGTAGGCCTCTACTCCAGAATTGACTATCGGGCTGCAGGCTTCAGAGCCAGGGGTGGGAAATGCAGAAGTTGAGCTGCCACCATCACCACCACATTCACAGACATTGACATCTACACCATATAACAACATGTCCCAGGTCAGCAGCCAGCCCTGCATCCCCTAGTCATGGAAATGAAAAAATACCACCCCACCTCTCCACAAAAATAAAGCCTGAATGCAAGCATGGCACAGCCGCCTATTGCCTGGCAGAGGTGCAATGGCAGTTCAGGCTACCACCCAACTGTTTCATCTGTGACATGTCTACACAGTAGAATTCCACATTGCATATGTTGCAGAGGCTAAGCCAGCAGCACAGAGCGATCATGGAGCACCATATCGTGTATGCCATTAGCAGGCACTGTATGGAGATCGTTAACGTAACGTCTGGCTACAGATGAAAGATATGTTTGCACCTGCTGTGAGGAAGTGATCAAAATGGTTAGTGGTGATGATGCACTGATCAGTATGACCATCCCTGTTGTCTTCCTGCTGGAACAGATTCTACAGGGCTTCATGGATAATGATGTATTGTTGTCACAGGAGAAGAAGGAAGTGAAATCAATCTCCCAAAAGTCTGGACAGTCCGCCATTACTCAGGGAAGGTGCCTTTTTGCAAGAAAGGAGGGCGTCTTCTCCAACACGTTTCTCCACCCATAGGAGAAATATAGAGGAGGAAGAGCAGCAGGAGGGAGAAGAGGAGGAAGAGGGGGATTATATAGGTCCAGAGGCAGGAGAGGGGAGAGTACTCAGACATGGGGTTGGCCCATTTGACTTCTGGGTGTCTAAGCTGGATGAGTGACTGGAACTTGCACAACATGATTTTGAAGTGCTTGCCTGCTCTGCAGCCAGTGTGCACTCTGAAAGGTTGTTCAGCACAGTTGGGGGTGTGAAAACTTGAGCATGCACCTGTCAACAGACAATGTGGATTGCCTGATTTTTATAACAATGAACCAGGCATGGATTTCACCTGCCTTCTGCACCCCACAGGACACTGGTAATTTTTAACTGCATATTACTGAACATAAATTTATATCAAATACCACACTGTGCCCTCAAAGTGCTGTTGCTGCTGGTGGTGGTGCTGCTGCTCTCCTCATGCTTCCACCATGTTTCCTCCTCCTATTTCCCTTAAACGAAAAATATGTCAATATAGGAATACGGAGCTACAGCTCTCATGTTTCCACGAGGAGCACATTCTATCCTCAAAGTGCTGTTGCTCCAGGTGGTGTTAGTAGTGCTGCATTCCTTCTTCTACTACTGCCATATTTCCTCCTACTATTCGCCCCCTTAAATGAAAAATCGGTCACTATGGAAATATGGAGTTATGGCTCTTTTACTTTCATGAGGAGCACACTCTGCCCTCAAGGTACTGTTGCTGGTTGTGGTAATGGTGCTGCTGCTCTTCTTATCCTGCTTCCGCCAAGTTTCCTTCTCTTGATTCGCCCAAGAAGAAAATTTTCTAAAGCCCAAGAAACCACTGTAGCTGTAGAGCTTTTCCTTTTGTTTTCAGTGCCACCCGTGTGCTACAAGTGATCCCCACACAACAGTACACTATTTTTAACAATTTTCCGGAGGAACGTAATGTTTCCCAATTGTGTGGCTGTATTGCCATTCAATTTGGTGGGCTTTCTCTACATTGAGAGGGCAAATTATTGAACATGATTTTTACTCCTATTGACTTTAATGGGAGGCGGAATCGGCCATCACGATTCACAATGATTTTGGTGAAATCGGCTCGATCCCAAAACAAATCGATTATCTCACTAATCGCTAATCACTACCCATGACAAACTACATATAAACATACCATAAAAAGGAGAAAATCAGTTTATTATTTTCCCTACTGATACTTAAGACATAACAAATAGAATAAGAAAACTACAAAATCTGTTAGCATTTTCTCCTAAAAATTAGTAGAAAAGTGGTGCCCTAACAAAGTCCACATGCTGCAGAAAAGAAAGCCTCATACAGCCATGTTAGAGTAAAAAAGACAAAAGAAGCTGTAACATAATATGGGAAGGCAAAACATTCTTTGTCTTTGATTCCTTGACTCAAAACTGGCTCAGTTCTGAAGAGGATGTATGAAATATTAGTCCATATAAGGAAACATCTGCACTTAATTATGTATCTGTTTGTTTCTCTCTGGTTGCTACATTGACATATTTTGCCAACACTTCCCGAACACAAACATGTAGCAATAGTAGTAGACTTCACAATAAAGAGAAACCACCAGGTAAAGTAGTAAATCAGTAAATGTCATTGTTTATAAACGTGTTCAACCACTGGAACATTTTTACTGCTAGGTGAACCAAGTAGTCAAAGAGCTGCATTCACTGGATGCACACAGCAGTCTACCAATAATGATAAGTATACTTGAGATGCTATTCTGGTCTGGCTGAAGAACACTTAATGATGCCCCCCCATAAAAAAAAAAGAGTTGACAGCTTGTGACTAAAACAGAGCAGAAAGTAGCTCTAGTGTTCGACTTGACATACAAAAGATGATTTTAGGTACTTTAATGATCACCAAGATGGCCATTGCTATGAAAGGATTCCGATTTTAATAGTCCGCTGAGATAGTTTAGAGGATTGTAACGTACAGCGAGATGAGCATTGGAAGAGTTAAGCACACTGAGTGAATGTAAAGGTATGGGAGGGAGAGGAGGAGGAAAGCATTGGAGAGATGGACGAGTGCTACACAAAAGGAAATGCAATTTATTTACGAACAATAACTGAGTAGCAGAACAGCTCTGAACAAGATAAGGAGCCAAAGCTAAAAAAGCCATTGTGTATCCAGAGATAACAAACTATTTACTTGGTCCAGCAGGGGAATGTTTAGTGTGGCTTAGAAGAACACTCATTCTGTAATATTCTCAAGCCGATAAAGCCTGGAGAGCCCCAAAACTTTTATTATTGTGATTATTATTACAACAACTATTTGTATTATTATTGTTATTCATAACATTGCAAGTCACAGTTGGGCGCCAGGCTCTGCGGCAGCTATGTACAGATAGTACAACGGTAATCATTGGCTTTTATAGAAGAAGCACACCACAGCTCTGACCTGCTGATTCATTCGCGAGGAATCCGGGTAGTCGTAATTTCAATGTCTTGCATCGTCCTTTAAATAGAGAGAATTTGCTTTTCCACCCCCTTCTATGCATAATGGGTCAGAAACAATTACCCACAAACCATTTTGCAAGTACACATATGGGACACCTTTGTTGGAACACTGCAGTTAGAGGACCAACAGCAACTTGCTTTCAGAAGCTAGCACAGTGGATTCTACAAATCAAGCAGGTTTTAATAATGAGATTGCACATATGAGATAAAACAAAGATGTGGGAGGTATCTGATGGTCTGCCGTGAAAATTGGAACACAATTTACGGTGTGACAAGAAAAAGTAACTTTCAACTACTTTTATATAAACACTTATTGGGGGTCATTTGCTAAATATATTGTCAGTCGTAGTCAGGTATAACCTGAGTTTGGTACACAGGGATTGGAAATCAGCCATAGTCAGATATAAGTGAGGTTTGAAGCACAAGAATTGGAGATCAGGTGGAGTCAGATATAAGCAGAGTTCTGTACACAGGAATTGGACAACAGTGTGATTGTGAACATAATGCACTAAACAACCCGGATACTCAGGCATAGGAAGTCCAAGCGTTTAAAGGGATGCTGTCATCTACTCACAGCACCATAAACTAAGTTACAGTTCTGTTAGGGATGTGACGGAAAACTGCGTGATGCATTTTTTATACTCACCCGCTCCCACTATCCAGTGCTGTCGCCCTCTAAAAATCGTTTGGCGCTGAAAAATCTGACTCTTTTCATCTCTGACTTCTCCCATACGCTTGAATAAAAAAGTGTGCACACTGGGCTCTGCAAAGAGTCAGATTTTCCAATGCCGTGCGATCTTCAGAGGGCGACAGCGCTGGAGTGCGAGAACGGGTAAGTATAAGGCCAGCTTCACACGGGCAAGATGCACAAATCTCCGAAAAATATAGACCCCATTCTTTTGGGCTATGATTAACGGTCCCATATCACGCTCGCCAGTGTGAAGTTAGCCTAAGGGCGGCTTCAGACTTGTTTTGCGTGTGCATTGTGCAGAGAATAGAGCCCAATGTTGTCAATAGGTCTATTCTTACTGTTCTTTTTTGCGCACGCATTAAAAAAAATCATAACATGTTCTATTTTTCTGCGCACCTAAGACAGCATAGGAGTATATGGAGGTGTGCACCGGAACACCGCGAAATTGTTGAATGAACTGTGCAATTTGCGGGCAACTCGATAACACCAGGGGCTAATTATGCTGCACAGCATATTGAATCACGGCACAGCTATGTCCCTCACCGATGCGAATGGTCCCCATGCAGAAAGCACAATAAAATGTGCTAAAACACGTGCGATAGGGTGACCTTCACAGCGCAAAAAGTTGAGCTACTGTGAACGTTTTTGCATTTATGGTCATCTGAAGCCGGCCTGAAAAATACATTTACTTAGTTGTATGGGACTGTGGGAACATGACAGCTTCTCTTTAGATATAGCAACAACCAATGTGATTTGGCCATATAGCAGATGGAGTCAATAATCCTAAGTAGGTGCATCAAAAAATCGTGTCTATTAGAACCAATAGTTTCCTATAGATTCCTTTAGATGAACAATTTTTTGACGCGCCTAAAAAAAATTGCCCCGCAAAAGATAGAGCATAAGTTAGTTATTTTAATGACAACATTTCTTGCAGCGTCAAAAGATGGGTCTTGTCCTATCTTTTTACGGCACAACGCAGGAGACTCCATAGACTGCTATGGGAGTCCATGGGAGCTGTCTGAAAAAGGGAGGGGGAGGGAGTTTAGCAGCTGTGAGCACTGCTAAACAATGACAGGTGAGGCATTTAAAGTAATTAAATAGTAGTTCTGCCGTCCGAGGGATTTTGGCGCTGTGGCATTATTTCACTGCAGACAGGCGTGTGAATGGACGATACAATCGCAAAGAATAGCTCCGACTTGGTCATGGCTACAATCCATTTATCCAATTTTTGGCTTTGTAGCGCGGCTAACTCACCGTCAAAATAACGTTTGTGTGAAAGAGGCCTAAGGCTTCAGATAGCATGGTGGTCAAAGTTGCAAACTCTACCTGAGAAGACCAGGGTTCAGTTTTCAACATGGATGCTTTTTCAGAACCTAATGAACCCACATCGAAAACAGAAGATGGTCTACCTTTAATCAAAACCAGTTAGATTTTTAGGCTATGGCTTCATGAAGTCATCTGAGGTTCAATAAAAATGCCATGATCACTTTCCAGATCCCTGTTTCATGGATCCCTAATGTGGTACCCATAATGTGGCAGACCGAGATGTGCCTAATGTATGAAGAGGCCCTACGGGGATCATTTTTAGATTGGTGTTTCACCAGCTGGTTTTAATAAATTCCACCCGATGTGCCTACAGCTTGTAGTATGTACAAGTAAGCATCTGTTACGTTCGTGTGGGCAAACAAACACCAGACCAAAACGAACATCACCCAAAAACATGGGTTGGAGAAAACTGACCCTGTGCTGCAGGGAAGATGACTTGGCCCTACCTACAAGCAGAGCAATTGCCTCCATAAAGGCGGCCCCATGCTGGAACCTCGGCCCTGCTGTCCCTGAAAGGGTGATACTCGCAGCCAGGTAAAACCAACACATTAAATAAACAAACTCACCGCACAACCTCGCACACTAAAGCAGATAATAAAGCTGAATATAAAAGCAAGGTATTAGTTTGTACATTGGCCAATGAACTTAAGCTGCAAGGCCGCGACAAGGCTTCTCGTATCTTGCAGTCCCTACTCTAGCAAGGCAGCACAGGACACTACTCATGCAGCAAGCTGCGAGCTGTCCAGACACTACTCACACAGCAACCTGCAAGCTGACCAGGCACTGCTCACACAGCAAGCTGACCAGACACTTTCAAACAGCGAGCTGCAAGCTGACATGACACAAACATTGGCAGGCAAGACTAAGGAAATACAGCTTCCTCTTGCAGAGGGGCTTGGGTATATATCTACACCCAAACCCAAGGGATTGACTGGCCAGAACAACCACACCCAGCCAGCTCATTTAAGCCTCACCTGTGCAGTTGTGCTCCTGGAACCCAGAGTACTACAAGTCCCAGAAACACAACCTAATAGTATCTCCCCTTTAGAAAAGGGACATCTGGACCATTAAGGCATAAACAAAATTTATGCAACTCCTCCAAACCACCCATGTGTAGAGGATTTACAAAGGCCTTAACACAAATGTCAAAGCTGAAAAAAGGGGACGGAGTAAGGAATAGTGCACCAGAAAACAGGACTATTACGCCTTACACTACCGACCTCAGTCACAGTAGCCTGCAAGTCAAAATGCACCAGTCCAGAGGGAAAAAATAGCAACCCCCCTACTGACATAACGTGCACAGGACTTATCACTATGGGCCTGATGCTGACGTCAGCCAGTCAGCAGACGAAGGGATAAAGCACTCAGGTACATAGTGCACAGGGCTCTGCAGCAATGGTAAAGACTTGTCCTTGATTATGTCCACTGGGCGCACCTCGCCGCAGCACGCACACGGATCCAGAATCGTGTTCTTACAGAACGCTCTCGCTGGAACATCCCTCAGACGACATGCATGCCACTGAAACTGTATGGAGCCACCACACCCACCGTACAAGGGAAGGAACACCAGAACACCCATCTGGTCTATAAGGAAAATCATTGTCGGCATCACCAGCCGAACCATGCAGAAGAAATCAGATGTTTGGAGGCCACACCTGCCAAGGGAAAGGAGAAGCCTGCAAATGGCTGCACCTATGCGGTCACCGTACCACACACTACTGGGTGCACCACCCCAGAACACCAGGAGGGAAGAACAGCAGGTGTCCAAACCATCTGCGGGAAATACAGAGGAACTCGCTCCAACAACCACATGCAACTACACCACAATCTGAGCACCACCAGGAACAAATGCGTAACACCACATACCAACACAGCAGGACCACTGCTTCCTATGCAAAAGGCCACTGGACAGTAGCCTGCAAACATACCACAACATATGCATACAATAAACTCAGAACAGGACCATCCACAGCTGATGTCTGGCCACCTGCACAGACACTGGACCTGACACATGATAATCATGCATACGCACATAACATGCTGTAACATATGCATACAACATAGTCCAACATACTCCATAACAACATACACCAACATAGTGCATACAAACACAGCATACAACATTATGCATACCATGTTACGTTCGTGTGAGCAAACAAACACCGGGCCCACACAAACGTGACCCAAAAACACGGGTTAGGGGAAACTGACCCTGTGCTGCAGGGAAGATGACTTGGCCCTACCTACAAGCAGAGCGATCGCCTCTATAAAGGTGGCCCCATGCTGGAACCTTGACTCTGCTCTCCCTGAAAGGGTGATACTTGCAACCATGCAGAATTGACACGTTAAATGCACAAACTCACTTACCACACAACTTCGCATACTAAAGCAGATGGTAAAGCTGAATATAAAAGCGAGGGAATAGTTCGTACATTGGCCAATGAACTTAAGCTGCGAGGCCGCGACAAGGCTTCTTGTGTCTAGAAATCCCTACTCTAGCAAGACACTAAACAGGCAGCACAGGGCACTTCACACACAGCAAACTGCAAGCTGACCAGATGTCAATGACACAGCAAGCTGCAATTTGACCAGACACTACTCACACAGCAACCTGCAAGCTGAACAGACACTACTCACACAGCAAGCTGCAAACTGACATGACACAAACACTGGCACACAAGACTGAGGAAATACAGCTTCCTCTTGCAGAGGGTCTGGGTTATATATCTACACTCAAACCCAGGGGATTGGCTGACCAGAACAACCACATCCAGCCAGCTCAATTAACCCTTACCTGTGCAGGTGTGCTCCTGGAACCCAGAGTACTACAAGTCCCAGAAGCACAATCTAACAGCATCTTTTTTTTGTACTAAAGGCCCATTTATACACAATGATTATGGCTCAAAATTCGCTCTAAGCCATCTTTTGAGTGATAACGGTTGCGTCTAAATGCATGAACATCGTGCAGTTTTCATGCACGATTCATTCCTCGCTCAATTTTAGTTTTCTATAATTGAGCAATGAACTCTTATCAGTGGTGCAGGCTGTTATCACAGTTCAGAGCGCTGATAAGATTCTTTCAGCTCGTATCCCGCTGATAGTTCACAGCGTGACATAAGCTGTAAGAGCGGAGTACAATGTTGCTGTTTGCTTATGCAAAACAGCTGTATTTTTCACAGAGCGATAGTGGCGGTGTCCCACTCTGCCTGCGTAGCTCATAAGTTGCTAATTAGCTACTATAGACTATGCAAAGATGATCGCTCAAAACTGTCACTCAAACTGTCGTTTGAGCGATTCATAGAGCGATTATCTATCAGTGTAAATGGGGTCCAAGTCCTTTTACACAGAGGAACTAAAGGAGTACGGACTCCAATCTTTGTTGTGTCCCCATATTTGAAATAGGGGCACATAGTATTATAATATATACTTATGTGAGGTTTGTAATTTCTGAAAGAAATGTTGTAATGCAAATAGGAGATGGTACAATGCCTCTGCAGCACCACTTATTATAAGGTAACATTCCAACAAGTCAACGTCCGGCCTTTTAACAAGCCATGTAGCATGACTGGGAATGTAAAAAGCCTGTTAAAAGGTCAGATACAGAATGTTACCTTCTAATAAGTGGTGCTGCAAAGGCATTATGCCCTCTCCAAAATTTCTCAGAGGAGCATCACATGGCCTTTAAAATCTCCTCACACCTACTAGAGGGTCTCCACAAGGGGGCCTTTATTGATGTCCTGATACTTGTAAGCTGAAAAATCCATTAGTCATTTTACCTTGTAACATTGTATCAACAGGAGTTATTGACAAACAATCTTAGGTTGTGAAAGGACCAACATTTCAACTTCACTTCCCAAACACCAACCATATTAAAATCGTACCCTGACAAATGTGGACCTTGTGGGATTTTTAATACCTGTCTAGAAGCAGATCTGACCCTTCTAGATTGATTCATAAACTTAAAGGGGTTGTCCCGCGATGACAAGTTAAGTTAAGCACTTCTGTATGGCCATATTAATGCACTTTGTAATATACATCGTGCATGAAATATGTGCCATCCAGAAGTTATACACTTACCTTCCCTGCGCTGGCGTCCTCGTCTCCATGGTGCCGTCTAATTTCAGCGTCTAATCGCCCGATTAGACGCGCTTGCGCAGAAGGGTCTTCTCCCTTCTGGTCGGTACGGGCACGAGCAGCGTTCTGGCTCCGCCCCCTTCTACGCGTCATCGCGTAGCTCCGCCCCGTCACGTGTGCCGATTCCAGCCAATCAGGAGGCTGGAATCGGCAATGGACCGCACAGAGCCCACGGTGCACCATGGGAGAAGACCCGCGGTGCATCGTGGGTGAAGATCCCGGTGGCCATCTTGGAGGAAAAAAAGGAAGCAGTTGCAGAGAGGGGATTCGGGTAAGTAAATATTTTTTTTTAATTTCAACACATCTCTTGGGTTTGTCCTGCGCTGAACGGGGGGCCTATGAAAAAAAAAAAAAACATTTTGGCGCGGGACAACCCCTTTAAAGGGGTTTTCCCACAACGTAAAGTTGCTTCACAACCACTCTAACCTTCTTGGTTTCTACTGAGCAGGACATGTGACCACTGCAGCCAATCACTGACTATAAAAGGTCACTGCTGTGGCTAGTGATTGGCTGCAGCAGTCATGCCTTGGTTAGCAGAAACCAGGAAGAACAGAGTGGTTGGAAAGCAATTTACAGTCTTGGAAAAAGACATTTACAAGGTTTATATAAGAGTTTGAAAAAAGAAAAAGAGAAGCAGCAAATGTGCTAAAATAAGACAATCAGTACTCACCTCTTCAATCCCCCATGGATCCAGCACACTTTCTTCAATGATACCCCACCGCTCCTTGTTTACAAGTATAGCACCTTACTGCTGAGGCCAATGATTGGCCATGGCACTCATGTGTGTGTAGCAAAATGTAACCCGCTTCTGATACCGCACCGCAGCAAGTTATCTAAACACAACAAAACTATTGAAAAGCTATTGAAATAGCAAGAAAAAATTCTGTGCCACAGTTTGTTTAATGTGTTAAGTGTCAAATTAAACTGTGCTACATCTGTATAGCATGGCGATGCTGGCAGCAAGGAACTGTTAGAACATCTGGGCTGATTCAGTTGGGGAATGAAGACCTGGGAACTAATTATTCTATTGTATTTGTAACAATGCCAGCAGGACGCAAGACAACAGAACTGGACTGTGACTATAGAAGTTGCCTTTTATAGGTACAAGCAGTGTCTCCCAGCACTCAGATACCTCCAGGACTTACAGTAGAGCCAAATAAAGCACTCTCCAATAAATGAGAGAAACAGAATAGTGATGGCTGCTAGATGATGGCAAGAACAGATGATGGTAATAACAGTCTGATAATAGAACACATGGTTGATGGCGATGATGGTTATCAGATAATAGAGCAGATGGGTGAACAGATAATATCAAACTGACATTAATAAATCTTTCTCTAATCTATCCCTGACACCAGACTCAACTCTGCCTGAATATCCCTAAAGCTATCCCTAATAGGAATCTTATTGGAAACACTGACCCTGATAAACAATGAGAGCACCAAGACCTGGAGCAAAAAATAGTAAACTAATGAGAGCAGAATTAAGAAACAAAACAAGGCATTAGTGTTGAGTGAACTGAACCAAAGGAACCCTTTTTTGGGTAGAACTTTGCTATAAGTTTGCTATGGTACAAACCTGAACCAAGCTTTTAGGAAAGTTCTACCTGAAATAGAGTTCTCCTAGCGCAGTTTACTTAACACAAGTCCTGAACACTGATGTATAACACTGTCTAAGTCCTCTTAGTTACAAAGGGGTAAGGGGGTGGAGCAAAGCAACAGAGAAGCAGCGACTGCACTAACCATAATTACAGGGAAAGAACTACATCAACAAGAAGCAAAGTTAGACTAGGAACAAGATAATTGAAGCATATAAGGATTACTGGATTTAAACATTCATATCATATCTATAACCAGCAACACATTACAGAAGCCAAGAAGCTGTGAGACAAATGCATAGCAGCTGCCCCAACAACAAACTACTGTAGTATGCAGATGAAAAAACAGCAAAATCACCTGCTGATAGTAACAATTTTAGATTATTTGTTTTCTTTTTTCTTTTAAAAATTCTTGGACAGCCCAAGAAAACAAACAAATAAAAACTACCAAAATACATCATTTTAAATTAAAGGGGTTGTCCCGCGAAAGCAAGTGGGTCTATACACTTCTGTATGGCCATAATAATGCACTTTGTAATGTACATTGTGCATTAATTATGAGCCATAGAGAAGTTATCAGAAGTTATTCACTTACCTGTTCCGTTGCTAGCGTCCTCGTTTCCATGAAGCCGTCTAATTTTCAGCGTCTAATCGCCAGATTAGACGCGCTTGTGCAGTCCGGGTCTTCTTCTTTTATGAATGGGGTCGCTCGTGCCGGAGAGCGGCTCCGTGTAGCTCTGCCCCGTCACGTGCCGATTCCAGCCAATCAGGAGGCTGGAATCGGCAATGGACCGCACAGAAGCCCTGCGGTCCACCGAGAGAGAAGATCCCGGCGGCCATCTTCAGCAGGTAAGTAAGAAGTCACCGGAGCGCGGGGATTCAGGTAAGCGCTGTCCGGTGTTCTTGTTTAACCCCTGCATCGGGGTTGTCTCGCGCCGAACGGGGGGGGGTTGAAAAAAAAAAAACCCGTTTCGGCGCGGGACAACCCCCTTAAGACATCCAATAATTTCCCCAGCCTTTGTGCTACAGACTGAGCTTTGCAAAGTATTTTTCAATAAGCATCATGAGGAATTCTCATTTATTGGAATGTAGAGTAATTTTATCATGTTGTCACTATGACTGCAATGGTGGTTTAGACAACCTTGTTTTCTAAGCAAGGAACGCTATTACACTATTTCCATGTGATATGTGAAGTTCTCAGATATTTTATACATATGTAATGTTGTAAATGCTTAGAGCTCTATGGTGATGACTATAAATTAAGGGCTCAGTCAGATGCTGGAAAAAATAAATAAATACATTACCTAGAAGGGGTGTCCGGCACGTCTTCTCCCCAGGTCTGCGGCACTGTTCTTCTACATTTTTTTCTGGATGGGGATTGAAAAAACCCAACCTCCTGGAAGCACTGCCTCTTATTGGCCGAGCGCTTTGACCCATCACAACCGAATGGAGGCGGGGATTTTTCAATCCCCATCCAGAAGAACAAGAAGAGTCAGGGAGCACTTGTAGGTGATGTGTGTATATATATATATTATTTTTTCCTACAGCTAAGGCTTCTTTGGGGGTAGGGCTTATATTTCAAGCTCCCCCCCCAAAAAAAATTCCTGTTTTCATCCCATTGCTTTCCCATTGCTGCCACTGGCCCTATTGACAACAGTGCTGTCACATCCAGGGGTTGCACACCCAAGGAATCCCCTGCTGAAGCTGTCACAGCCGCAGCAGGGGATAGCAATCCTCTACCATTGCTTTTAATAGGGCCTCACTATATGTGCAAATTTTAGCTTCATGTGACCGCACAGCAAGTGCGAATTAGA
Organism: Eleutherodactylus coqui; assembly: GCF_035609145.1. NCBI lineage: Eukaryota > Metazoa > Chordata > Amphibia > Anura > Eleutherodactylidae > Eleutherodactylus > Eleutherodactylus coqui. The sequence goes on from NC_089838.1 coordinate 33,041,523, forward strand.
AACATGTCTGCTGCATCGGTCACACGTTTTTTATACGTGCGTTTTGCGTTTCGATTTCACAGACCTCTACATCCGTGAAAAAAACACTTGTCTGACTGAGCACTAAAGGGGTTGGACAACACCTTTGAGAATGTGGGGTCCAAGGCAATCAGCTTTCGAAACCCCTGACAAACGGCTGCAGTGACATGCAGTATTACAGGATGGTAGAAGGTTCAACAGGACAGGAGTCACTTTTACTGAATGACTCCTTCAGTTTCATTCAATAAGCCTGACGAAGGGGGCGATATCCCGAAAGCTTGCTGTAACATCATGCGTTTTTTGCCATTAAAAGGTATCATATCTACAAGATTACTTGGTTTCTCTTACTGAGAACAATCACATTTTAATCTACTACGTTTTGAGCAGGAGACCTCACTCTATGCCCTAATAAGTTTCCCAATTCTTTATACATATGATACATTTACATAGACATGCATAGAAGAGAGGGAGCACCATGCCAGATACTATAATGCAGGGGTCCCCAACTCCAGTCCTCGGTGACCACCAACAGGTCATGTTTTTAGGATATCCTATGGTAACACCACCTGTGGCAATGTGTGAGGCACTGACAATAATTACATCACCTGTGCAACACTGAGGAAATCCTGAAAACATGACCTGTTGGTGGTCCCTGAGGTCTGAGTTGGAGAACACTGCTATAATGGATCCCCCATAATATTACAGGGTTTTTCACACCAGAGCAGAAAGATCTGGCACTTATTTACTTCTTCACATGTTTTACATGGCTCTTGGGTCAAATCTTCACACCTAACAATGCAGTTCCTTTGGAGAGAGGAGTCCTGCATAGGTTCACTCTAGAATTTCAAAAACATGACTGCTTTCTTAGAAAGACAACGCCACAACTGTACATGGGTTCTGAATGGTACTGCAGCTCAGTTCCAGTAAATAAGGCTTAGCTGCAATACCACACACAACCCCTGACACTGTTTTTGGAATAAAGCAGCCTTTTTTTTTGTTGCTTCAACCCTGGCCAATTCCTTTAACAGCAGAAGAGGTGGAAGAACTGTGCAAGTCACTTAAAGGGGTTGTCCCGCGCCGAAATGGCTTTTTTTTCTCAATAGGCCCCCCGTTCGGCGCGAGACAAACACAAGGGATGGGTTAAAAAAAAAAGTTTAGTACTTACCCGAATCCCCGCTCTGCGGCGACTTCTTACTTACCTTGCCAAGATGGCCGCCGGGATCTTCACCCACGATGCACCGCGGGTCTTCTCCCATGGTGCACCGTGGGCTCTGTGTGGTCCATTGCCGATTCCAGCCTCCTGATTGGCTGGAATCGGCACACGTGACGGGGCGGAGCAACGCGATGACGCGTAGAAGGGGGCGGAGCCAGAAAGCCGCTCATGCCAAGACCCAAGAGAAGGGAGAAGACCCTTCTGCGCAAGCGCGTCTAATTGGGAGATTAGACACTGAAATTAGATGGCACCATGGAGACGGGGATGCCAGCAACGGAGCAGGTAAGTGAATAACTTCTGTATGGCTCATATTTAATGCACAATGTATATTACAAAGTGCATTAATATGGCCATACAGAAGTGCTTACCCCCACTTGCTTTCTCGGGACAACCCCTTTAATTCCAATTGCCCTATAGTACCCATATGTTCTATCTCTATAATTCACACACCTTTGTACTTTTATTTTTCGACTCCATATCTAACTCCATCAGTCTTGATTGATATGCCCTACTCTGTTCTCTGAATTTATATATTCCATTTTCACACTTTCCTACATATCAATTAGTAAAATACACATTTAAAGGGAATGTGTTATCAGAAAATGATCTATTGTATAAATCAAATTTTTCGGTTACGCATATTTTTATGAATTTCTTTTGATTTTTAAAATTCTTTTGATATCAACCATCTATCTAGAAAAAAGTGTTATAATCTTGCCCTTGTCATACTGACCAATGAGCCTGATATGAGTCTGACACTTCCTGTTCTTAGAGAAAACCTTTCAGAGGCAATTTCAGTATCATCACAAGCCGTATTACAATGAAAAGTTATATATATATATATATATATATATATATATATATATATATATATATAACACAGCTTCACACCATTTACAATAGGTGGTGGTCACATCTCACCTCCTCCCCCTCCCTGCACTTTGACCTCTGCACAGATTAAAGAGAATGCCAACAATACTCTCCCAAAGGAGTCAATGGCTCAGCTCCTTTCCCTTTTATCTAAGGTCCATGAGCCTGCTGTACTGCATATCTTTAAACGCTGTGAATCTGCCCCAAAGTCATGTACAATAAAATAAAAAAAATCTCAAATCGAGAAAATAAAGGCATATTAGAAAAATAATATATATGTCTCATAATCTGGTTTTAACAATTTAAAAAATATACACATTCCCTTTAAGATATATAATTCCTGTTAGTACGCTGAAATATATTGTCAAGACTTGCTTTTTTACATTATCTAAGCTCCCCCTGATCACACTTGTTTCATATATTCTGTGTGTTCTCTGATTTTCCTGGTGTAAGTAAAGAGGCATTTGGCCTTGCAGTGAGGGAATCTGAGTTGTAATCACAAGGTCCTCCTTGATTCTCGCCTAAGGCAATAAAAAATACTACAGCCTATATGTGCAAGGGAGAGATCCTGCCCTTAATTACTTCTGCTGTGAGCAAGAATCAAATGCTGTGACCTTGTGTTCTCCATAGCTATGAAATAATGCACTATACACAGTAATCCCAAACTATTTTAACCTACGCTGCACCTGCCTGGCAAATATATTCACAAATTGTAAGTCAGAGAATCTTAGACTGCAATTGTGGAGATGCATAAAATCTTAAAGGAGATGTCCCGAGGCAGCAAGTGGGTCTATACACTTCTGTATGGCCATAATAATGCACTTTGTAATGTACATTGTGCATTAATTATGAGCCATACAGAAGTTATAAAAAGTTTTATACTTACCTGCTCCGTTGCTGGCGTCCTCGTCTCCATGGTGCCGACTAATTTTCGCCCTCCGATGGCCAAATTAGCCGCGCTTGCGCAGTCCGGGTCTTCTCCTCTTCTCTATGGGGCTCCGTGTAGCTCCGTGTAGCTCCGCCCCGTCACGTGCCGATTCCAGCCTCCTGATTGGTCCATGAAGACAGAGGATCCCGGCGGCCATCTTCAGCAGGTGAGTATGAAGACGCCGGACCGCCGGGATTCAGGTAAGCGCTGTGCGGGTGGTTTTTTTAACCCCTGCATCGGGGTTGTCTCGCGCCGAACGGGGGGGGGGGTTTAAAAAAAAAAAAACCCGTTTCGGCGCGGGACATCTCCTTTAAGGATGGGTTAAAGACCAAAGTTAGTGGAATAAAAGGTTTTTTTTAACAGTTGTGGCAGGGGTTAATAAAAAAACAATGTTAAGCCAAAACCTATAACTTCTGCCCCATAGACTAAGAGACCATCACCATATACAGAAAGGAAGTGTTTGTATTGCCTACCAATGACTACTGATGTCTATCTATGTACAAATGTGGAAGGTTTAACCTGATACTAAAGGTACCTTCACAGGGGCCAATGATCGCCTGAATAATCACAAATATGTTGTGCCTGTGTACATAGGGCCCCCAACAGGGCACTGAGCAAGAAATGCATGATACACAGGAGGTGTCAGCCACCTCTGCTACTATTGCATTGCTTTATGTACAGAGCTGTTATTTGGAAATTCTTGAGCACATTATGGTATTTATTGGCACTACTACTAGAAGGGAACTATTCATGACCTATCATTAAAAGGTGATTGGTGGAGGCCCGCCACTTGGATTCCTCTCTGATCAGTTGATTGAAGTGACAGTGGTGCTCTGGAGAGTGCCAATGTCACTTCAAGCTATAGGAGGCACTGATCTTCGCATAGCAGTGGTGCTCAGTATAGCAGCTCGATCCCATTCACTTAAAGGGGTTGTCCCGCGGCAGCAAGTGGGTCTATACACTTCTGTATGGCCATATTAATGCACTTTGTAATATACATTGTGCATTAATTATGAGCCATACAGAAGTTATAAAAAGTTTTATACTTACCTGCTCCGTTGCTGGCGTCCTCGTCTCCATGGTGCCGACTAATTTTCGCCCTCCGATGGCCAAATTAGCCGCGCTTGCGCAGTCCGGGTCTTCTGCAGTCTTCTATGGAGCCGCTCGTGCAGAATGCAGGCTCCGTGTAGCTCCGCCCCGTCACGTGCCGATTCCAGCCAATCAGGAGGCTGGAATCGGCAATGGACCGCACAGAAGAGCTGCGGTCCACGGAGACAGAGGATCCCGGCGGCCATCTTCAGCGGTAAGTATTGAAGTCACCGGAGCGCGGGGATTAAGGTAAGCGCTCCGGTAAGCTTTCTTTACCTCCCTGCATCGGGGTTGTCTCGCGCCGACCGGGGGGGGGGGGGTTGAAAAAAAAACAAACCCGTTTCGGCGCGGGACAACCCCTTTAAATAGGACTGAGCTGCTCTCAAATCATGAGACTGACGAATGTGACGTCACAGGCCAGAGAAGAGGCCACAGTGCCCATACGAGCGCCACTGCCTCTTCAATCAGCTGACTGGTGGGGATTCAGAGTAGCAGACTCCCACCAATCCACTATTGATGAGGATTTCAATAATTGTTCAAAAACTAGTGCTTATAGGACATGACAGGTTTTTTTTTAACAACTAGGCTTTCTACTGGTACAGACTAAATGGTGAATTCAAATTTGATTCCAGATAGGTAATTCAAGCCAGAAAGTAGAACAGACATTTCAGAGGAATGCTGCTGACATATCTGTTATAATAGATATAGCATGGTATGGGACTAAGGGTATTTTGGTTTGCCCTAGTAATCAAAGTACTTATACTGCTATTGATTTGGTCTCTGCATGAGGTTATCAATATCAGCATTGTATGTAACTAATTGGACATATTATTGAGCAATTTATTTGGGCATGGCACTAATGTTGTGCTATATACACCAGCCCCTTCAACACTGTGGGACATACAGTTATGTGCTGCAGCATTGGGGAATGTATGAAGGAGATCGCAGGGTGATCTCCCTCCATACATCGCAGCTGGCTGTTTCTTATAGCAGACACCCACCAGCAACAGCTTCGATAATGCCAGAGCGATCAAAACATTGCAAGTTGTTGTCCCCTCTGGGGCTAAGAAAAAAAGGTAAAAATAAAATAAAAAGGTAAATTAACAAACTTTTACTATTATTAGGCCTCATGTCCACAGGGAAAATCAGGCCTGCCGCGGATTCTCCATGCAAAATCCCGCAGCGGGTCCCTCCTTTCCCGCGGACATGAGGCCTAAAAATAAGAATTTACTTACCTGTCCGGACACTGCGGATTTTCCCTCCATCGCGGCCAGTGTCACGCGCATGCGCCGGGCACATCCACTGGGCCGAAGAAAGAAGATCCAGCCGCGACAGAGGGAAGATCCGCAGCTTCCGGACAGGTAAGTTTTAATTCAGGTACGGGTGTTCCGCGGATCCGGACAGCTTCCATAGGCTTCAATAGAAGCCTGCAGAGCCGTCCCCGCGGGAGACCCACACGAAAATGGAGCATGTCACGTTTTTTTTCCCGCACGCGGATCCGCGCCTGAGGGGAAAAATGACATCCGCAGGTATTTAACTACCTGTGGGTGTCCAATGCATCCCTATGGGGCGCGGATCCGCGTGTGGGAAAAACGCTGCGGATTTTAAATATTAATTATTCCATGGACATGAGGCCTTAAAAAGAAAAAAAGTAACGCATTATTTACTCCACATGATGAACGTTATTAGAAAAAATAAAAAGAACGTCAAGAAAGCCCTTTTTTGGTCACTCTGTCTCCAAGATAAAATGCAATAAAAAGCGATCAAATAGTCGTATGTACTCCAAAATAGTACCAACGTAAACTACAGGACGTCCCACAAAAAATTGAGCCATCGCACAACTATGTTGACAGAAAAATAAAAAAGTTATTGCGGTCAGAAGATAATCTTAGAAATATCTTTGAAAAAAAATAAAAGTAGTACAGCAAAAACATACAACTATATAAATTTGGTATCGTAGTAATCGTACTGACCCATAGAATAAAGCTATCATGTCATTTTTGTTGCACTTTGTGGGCCATACAAACAAGACGCATCCATTTTTTTTTTCATTTTACTCCACTTAGAATTTTTTAACGTTTTTCAGTACATTATAGGGTACATTAAATAGTATCACTAAAAAATTCAACTCGTCCGGCAAAAAACAAGCCCTCATACATCTATGTCGATGGGTAAATAAAAGAGTTACGATTTTTAAAAGGAGGGAGGAAAAACTGAAAATGGAAGAAAAAAAAGAAGGGGCCATGTCCTTAAGGGGTTAATGAGGACACTTTCACATCTAAACTAGGATTGTATGGTACTATTGATAAGGGCGCTATGTGGGATTATTGCTATGACTGTTGCATAGCACTATTGATACGGACACTATAGAAATTATTGATGTAGTCACTGTGTGACAACAAGATACATCCCGAATCCGCATCGACCTATGTGTGCAGACGACACTGCTGCATTATAAGCGACAGCTCCAGTCTACGGTCTGGTGTTGTAGTCCTGTTCAGGGAGAACACTAAGCACAATGCTATCATCAGCATTTACCGCATCCTTTTTGCGTGCCTATGATGATGATTATGATGATGACGATGCTACAGGCTTGGTGAAGTAATCTCCATACTTCACAGCACAAGATGTAATACACACTTATAGCAACAGCTGCAACAATCTCTAGGAGCAGCCACGGGGCCGAGACGATCAGCACTGTTTAATCTTCATGAACTTGCTCTACTCTCAACTGCATTTCTATGACGAGTTTAGAACAGATGCCAATGTTGAGAAACTCGGCTAATTGGTCAAAAAAGGTTATTTTAATGGTCTGAAGTCTAGTTGGTAACTCTGAAAACATGGATAGTTCCCAGTAGGTAAATAGCCTGCTTCCTTTAATGTTTAGGCATGTAGGCTGCAAGCACTCTATGTGTATAGAACTATATGTCTGCAAATTATCTGTGAAGATGCCACAAGAATGCCCATCTGGGAAGACCATAATGCAAATCCATACTACTCATCCATTGGTAAGAGAATAACCAGCCCTGCTCCCTTCGAAGATACTTGAGTTTGGCCTCTGTTTTTATCTGGATACAAGTGCCAACCACTGGACGTTGGATGCCTCGTGTGCCGCAGAGTGTAAGCTCTCGCCTATCACCTGAAGGTTGCAAGTTCAATCCCCGCGTGATTCATCCTTCCGAGGTTGGTAAAATGAGAACCCAGCTAAGTAATAATTACCTGAAAGTGCTGCGGAATAAGTTGGTGCTATATAAATACCAAGATTTATTTTTATTTTTTATGTATCGCCTCTGTTTTTTTTCTTAATTTACGGATTATGGTTTCATCTGTTCAGATGGGGGGATCAATTTCTCTCTTTTCAGGTGTGCAAACTTTTGCCCCCTGGACTCATGTTAATGGCTTCTTACTCAGCTAACCAGAACCCTACTACAACAGATGAGGGGCAGGAACCCAGAAAAGCTGTTTATACTTGGGTATTCTAGTTTAGTTTTCATTTCTAGTCATGTTTCAAGGCCTGTTGAAATGCCAGATATTGACAAATAGGGTAGCTACTTTCCAATACTTGACGCTATGGAAGATCCATCACTCAATTGTATAGCTTTTTTCCGGAAAGCATTGCATGGCCTATAAAACTCTTTACACTCTTTTGGGGATCTCTCCTCTACAAGTAGAAATACCCCCCTCCAGGACTCTCTTTTCAGATAGAAGCATGTTGATGCCATATTCCATCAAGCTTTCTACATATGCAAGTTGAGATCATAGAATCATAGACTGGTAGAGTTGGAAGGGACTCCCAGGGTCATCGAGTTCAATCCCCGCTCAGTGCAGGATTTACTAAGGCATCCCGGACAGATATTTGTCCAGCCTTTGCTTGAACACTTCCATTGTTGTGTTCCATTTAAGATCTCAGGATGCACTCCCCACCCATGGCTCCTTAAGGTCTGTAGGATAACTGTCATTCAATTCATTTTTAGCCACTACCCTAAGGGGTAGTGCTAATGAAGTTTCAGAACTTACATCATTATGAGTAGCTCAGATATCACATCAAATTGGTTGTATAAAGAAATGTAAAGGCTGAACAATGTACCTGCTCAATGGCTGCCAACTCCGTCTATAGCTCATCCCGGGGGTAAATGGGTCAAAAATTCAGGTTAAAAATTGTTTTTGTGACTTTGCCATTCGTGCCATTTCACCACCAGGCACTGGTCACATTGATCGTAATTAGTGGGCAGGGCTGCGTTATGTCATGGGCCACAAGTAGTCTTCACAGTACTGAAGATTACTTTTCTTCACTATTCTCTAGTGGCTATACAACGGACATTTTTATTAAACTTTTATGACGTCTCCTCAGTTACTGTCGCTGTGTAGCACTGTTATTATGCAAGGAATCATTACATATTCATTACATAACTATATTAAATGGGCACTCTATGGTATCTAATTACTTGGAAGTGAATAATGGAGTTATTTAACGGTTTTTCGTATAGGCTATAGGCACTTTTATTGGGCAATTTTGTTTCTTCACTTAAATAGACCACTTCGGACTGACAATCATTTTGGCAATAGAGTGTAATTTAAAATGCTGCATGTTTTGTCTTCCACAGCTCCTACATATAGAAACTGCAGTCTAATAGTCTTTTAATGTAGGCTGTACATCTCCTCATGTGAACAAGGAGATGGACAGCCGGCATATGGGAATGAACGGTGGCATTAGCGATCACTGGCCCCCATATACCAAATGAAAAATAAATGAAACGAGCACCAAGTGACATGAGTGAAAATTGACATCTGTTACATCAGATCTTGGCTCATGTATAAAGACCATGGCTCTCACGGCTCTTACACATAGGCGCTGCGAAAATCGCATGAACGATTGGCAGCCTCGACCAAGTCGCTGCTGCATCTCCCATTTTCTCCCCATTCAGATAACTGGGCTGTTGCGTATATACACCATATACACCCGGAATACTGATGGATGGGGAAAATAGTTCAGCTCTGCTAAACTCCCTCCCCCTCTCCACCCCCTGCCGGCAAAGGGAGGGGGTGGGAGCTTAGCAGAGCTACTGCACTAAACTCCCTCCCACTCTCCGCTCCAACGTGTGGGAACTGCTGGCAAGGGGCAGGACTTTAGCAACGTGAGCTGCTACTAAACTCCCTCCCCCTTTCCTTTTCTGACAGCTCTTATGGGCTTCCATAGGAGTCTATGAGAACGGTCGGCATATTCCAGCAAAAGATAGGACAAGTTCTATCTCTTCCGGTCATGCGTAAAAGCAGATGCAATCTTTTCCGGACGGCCAATTTTACAAGCAGGAAAATTGCCCATCTGAATGGATGCATTGGAATCCAATGCTGTAGATGGTCGCAATTTTCGGCTGGCGTTTTATCGCAGCAAAATAGCGTATGGTCCTTTTAGACAAGCCATTTCTATATTGAATGAGTGAATGACGTCACCGGTAATTCATGCAGCCTATTTAGAGCGATACAATTGTTCAGTTTAACGCCTTAGTGACGAAGGCTGTTTTTGGAAATCTGACATGTGTCTCTTTAAGGGCTCAGTCAGATGGGCGTTTGTTTTCTGCACATTTTTTTGCACAGAACACAAATGCACAAAAATTTGCGTGACCGAAGCAGGCGTCTCGCTTAAAAAAACGCACTTAGCTGCGTTTATGCACACATAAAGTGCGAAACCGAAAGAAGCAGCCGGTGGCTTTCAGAACAGACAGTTTGCTTGAAGGTGATTTAGGCCCCATTGCCCACTTGTAGAGCCCTTGAGCAGCCATGACGACCTAAATGACCTCATTTTGAAAACTAGACCCCTTAAGGAATTAATCTAGGTGTGTACTGCATATTTTGACCCCACAGTTTTTGAATGAATCTTAGCAAAGCGGAAGGAAAAAAATTACAATTTTAATTTTTTTGCCAATTGGGTCATTTTAAAAACAGTTCTTTTTCTGTACAGCACACATAAGAATGAAGACTTTCACCACAAAATGGATCCCCCTATTTGTCCTGTGTTCAGAGACATTCCCATTGTGGCCCTAATCCTATGTCTGTATGCATATGGGGGCCCAATCCGGTAGCTAAGAGCAGATGAATTTGCTTGGGCGTGAGCCCCTCTATGTATTCGCAGATGGTGACTTCAGGTCCCAGAAGACCAGGACATCGCGGAGGACGGGGGTGAGTATTTTCACCTCCCTTCTTGAAACTTGAAACTTTAACTTTATTTGACTTTTTAAAACCTTTCAGTGATTGCCGCTATCCACCACTGTCCCCAGGGACATCTCCTTGTTCCCGCCTACCGTCAGTAGCCAGGAACCAGGCGATTTCAAATGTCCCGCGCTGACCTCCTCTTCTGCGCATGTGCCACCATTTTTCCTTTGGCGCACATGCGCAGAAGATGGCGGGGGGTCCGTTCCAGATCAGATCATTGTGTGACATCATGGAGGAGGTTTCATGACCGGCGGTTCTCAAGGTCTCCGTGCCTGCACCGCTGGTCCTTCACCCCGGCTGCGGCGCAGGGGAGCCTCGGTCTTTGTGGCCACCCCTTGTTGTCGTAATCCCGAACGTAGGCTCCAGGTGCGTGCTCCTGTGCTCAGGGAGCGGGTACCTAGGTAGCCGGGTTGCTGGGGTCACGGCGTGTGGCGTCCCGTGCCGCGTCCCCATTGCCATGACACCCGGGCAAGTTTGCTCTGTCTCTGCCTGTCTTTAGCAGGCTCTGGGGGCTGTTTCCCCCAGCATCCTGCTGCTGTCAGGCTCCCCGCCCCAATCAGCTACTGGGGCGGGAGTTCTGACAGCATTTAAACTGCTTAGTTACCTTCTGACCTTGCCAGTGTATATTTAGTTTCCAGCTACACCTGCATTACCTTGTATTGATGCCCTGTTTGACTCACTTGCTTTGGACCTAACTTCGACTTCTTCGCTGACCCATTGTACCGTGTTCTCTCCTGTTTTCGACCCGGATTGCCTGACGTGCTTTTGTGTTTGTTTGTTTTCCTGTATTTGTCTGTGAGTCTCACTCCTGCCCCATATCCCTAGTTAGCCTAGGGACTGTCAACCAGTTGTCGCCCTAGGGTCTAGCCTAGGAGGGCAAGTAGATAGGGACAGGGGTTGCGGGTAGGACTAGGGACTTCCACCTGCCCGGACTCCAGTTGTGACAGGAGGGAGGTGAGTAGTTTCAGCACTCCTCATGGATGGGATATGTGAGGGGAGCTGAAACTATAACTAATTAAAACTTTTTTTCTTTTTACTTTAATGCAATCGGCGTCGATTGCATTGCTGGGGGTGGGGGTGCTCCCCGCGGCCTGGGATAATAGCTCCAGGTTGTCGGCTACCTCCAGGCACCGATAGCATGGAGCTGTCATGTCCTCAGCCCACGGGGCTTTAATCCAAAGAGGATGCCTGTTTTTACGTCCTCTAGGATTAAAGCCCACTTAGCTAGGACATAAAAGGCAATGTGTCCGTCACTAAGGGGTTAAGCACAGCCAACGACCAAACAACAAACGATCATCATTCACTTGTCATCGTCATTCATTTTATGCAAGCATAAAACTCATCATTGGCTCGTTCACTTATTGTTGGTTTAAGTAGTGCTCGTTTAGTCCCTCTCATTCACCTATATAGCGAATGTAAATGACTGAAGGATTTCTCGTTTGAATGAGCCAATGTTGTATCTAGGCTACATGAGTGAACGAGCTGACTCTGATGTCATTCGCTCGTTCGCTTGTTCAAATGATAATCGTTTGGTGTAAACAGACCCTAAGGGCTCCTTTACAATTGCGAATGCGTTTCGACGGTTGTCCGCACACGCACCATTAAATTGCGTGAATAAGGAAAAGACGGGATCAAGTCCTGAGCGTTTTCTCGTCCATTCACAGGACTAGGAGCGAAGTATTAGCGAAAAAATACGCCGCAGCCCGGAAATCCCTCACTCAGCATAAATCCTGGGAATTACTTCAAAAGCCTAAATAGAGGCACTTGTAAGCTCTTCCCTGCGTTGGATGCTGCTAAACTCCCTCCCCCTCCCTTTTTTTGCAGCTCTCATAGGAGCCGCCAGCATATATCGGTCGAAAGATAGAGCAAGACCTATCTTTTCCGGCACTGTATGTGCTATTTTTTCCGGCTCAATGTTTTTACGCAGTTTAAAATTAGAGATGAGCGAGCGTACTCGGATAAGCACTACTCGCTTGAGTAATGTGCTTTATCCGAGTATCGCTGTGCTCGGGTCTGAAGATTCGGGTGCCGCTGCGGCTGACAGGTGAGTCGCAGCGGGGAGCAGGGGAGAGCGGGCGGGAGAGAGGGAGAGAAAGATCTCCCCTCCGTTCCTCCCCGCTCTCCCCTGCAGCTCCCCGCTCCGTGCCGACACCTGAATCTTCAGACCCGAGCACAGCGAGACTCGGATAAAGCAAATTACTCGAGCGAGTAGTGCTTTTCCGAGTACGCTCGCTCATCTCTATTTAAAATAACTAATCTGAACGAATATATTGGAAGCCAAACCTTCAGATGGTCGCGATTTTCGGGCGACGTAAAAGCACTGCTAAAACGCTCGCATGAATAAAGCCTCAGGGCCGCTTTACGTGGGACAACTGTAAGCAATGCTCACTCCTATGCTTGTACAGAGGACATATCATCGCTCAGCGAATGAAGGTGGAGCGGGACAGGGATAATTTCAGCTCGCCTGCCTCTATTTACAGTAAACAGGCAGTGGTTCATAGATGAACTCCCTGTTTACATGGACAGATCTTTGTTTGATTTTTTATTAGGGATGAGCGAGTATACTCGCTAAGGCACTACTCGCTCGACTAATGTGCCTTAGTCGAGTATCTCCCTGCTCGTCCCGAAAGATTCGGGTGCCGCCGCAGCTGACAGGTAGAGAGATCTCCCCTCCGTTCCTCCCTGCTCTCCCCCGCAGCTCCCCGCCGCGGCACCCGAATCTTTTGGGACGAGCGGGGAGATACTCGGCTAAGGCACATTACTCGAGCAAGTAGTGCCTTAGCGAGTATACTCGCTCATCCCTATTTTTTATGCCTGCATGATCCGAACAATGCACGATCATCGTTTGTTGTACAGACTGTGCAGCCATTTGCAGTGAACGATTATCGATCTGATTCATGAGATCCAGTGAGAATCTGATTGCTAATTGTTCAGTGTAAAAAGGTCCTAAGCCATCAGGCCAGCCTCACTTACGGATTTCCTATTGAGGCTTAGACTGCAGTGTCTACATACAGTGATATAAAGAAGCGGTAGAAGAAAAACTGCAACATTTTTACTAAACTCTACTGCAGAAGTGATTGTCAGTACAAAATACATGTATTTAAGGGCTCAGTCACACAGGCGCCGATCCACCCGTGTTTCTGCATGATAAGACGACGCACTGTGAGTGGACGACTCTCTGCATGAGAGTCCATTGCCGGCCATATGTTCTTTCTTCCGGCTGGTGCGGAGAGTCGTCCGTACCTGCAGTGCAGCGGTCTTATCATGCAGATACACAGGCGGATCGGCGCCCGTGTGACTGAGCCCTAAATGAGAAAAAAAAATCACCCCACAAACATGTGCATAACCTTCAAAGATTATTGGTAGGCTTAAGCCTCAGTAGATGAATAAAGTAAAACATATGGATGGGACAGTAGGTCAGTGGTTTGCATATTGCCCTGCACCATAGGGGGCCCTGAGCTCGAATATCGACAACATCCGCTCTTGTTTCTGTGAGTTTCCTCTTCTGGGTATTCCCCCATTGCAAAGAGCATACTAGTAGATAAATCGGCTTCTTATATGATATTGTGTCTTAGTGGGAATAGGGAAGGATCCAATTCCTCCATGCGAAGACTGCCTAGTAGGCATGAAGAGACTTATCCCTCATGTCCATGGGCGGATCAGATTCCGCATGCAGGAGCCCGTAGCGGATTCCAACCCTGCCCGCGGCTGAGGACAGTGCGTTTACCTGTCCGGATCTTCCGCGTGCTGTCTGGGTCTTCCAACTCTGGGTCTGCGGATGCGTGCGTAAGTGTTGGTGGCGCGCCAGCGAACATGCGCAGTACATTTCTTTATTTTTTTGAACTCCTGCTTTCCCACAGAATCCACGGCCCGAGCTGCGGATCAGATGGCTTCCATTGACTTCAATAGAAGCCATCCATGCAGGTTCCACACTGAAACGGAGCAAGCTGCGATATTTGCGGACGCCCATACTTCCCTATGGGCAGCTTGATTTGTGAATCTTCCGCAAATCAGACCCGCCTGTGGACATTGGGCCTTAAAAAGGCCACACAATGCTCCTCTGGGAAATTTGGTATGCAAATTGAAGATGTTGCAACGCCTCAGCAGCTCCAACTATAGGAACTAATGTGAGTGATGACAATCCCTGTACAGCGCTATGGAAAATATTTATCTATACATACACACACCAAAAAATAAATACTATGATAAAGGAGCGCAATGCGCCTAAAACCTTTTTTTTTTTCCCTGCGACTCTAAATGATATTTGGTGCTATATATACTTGTGGAGTCTGTGATTATACTCAAACTCCATATTATTTTTCTTCGTGTCACTAAGAGATAACTAGCTTAACGCAGGATTATACCACACACTGCGGCCTCACATCATGCACAGTTAGCTAGACTCTTCCTTTCCATCCTATCCTTATTCCTTGCATCTTGCTGAGCCGAAAGACTATGTGGGGGGGGGGGGGGGGACACAAACTATAAATGCATAGTAATGTACAGACACATTAGTATTAAGGGCTCAGGATGAAACAAGAGACTGCTTCATTTTGATAGGCACTAAAATCAGTGACATAGCACTGAAGTTTATGGAACTGACCCCCCACTGCCTAATGATTGAACCGCTAAAGCTCTTGAAGTGTCAGTCCCAGCAACACGCTGAAGTGCCTGTTCGCATAGATGGGGGTTAATACTTACCCATCTCTGCAGAGACATTTCAAAGGAGAAAGCAATTCACGACCCTTCTTTACGCCTGCCAAGGCTGTTTTCCATCGTCTCTCTATGTTTTTTCCTGCAGGCTGGGCGTCCCTCTTGCCACATTACCAACGTGAGCGAGAAATAGAGAGAGAAAGAGAATGATATTTGGCATCCAGTCATTTATACCCCTTGCAAACAGGGAGCCCCCCAGGCTGAAAACTGTCTGCACAAAAGCAAAAAAAAAAAAACCATAACACATATCCCTGCAATCAGTGACTGTGACAATTCCAGAGCACGGAGCGTTTCAGCTGGTGGCGGAAATGCTCAGTAACGCACTGCAAATTCGACCAGTTTCTATGTATTACCTCTTCTAGTTTTTTTTTTTTACAGTTTTTTTTTTTTCTTCCTCTTTGGTAACTTTCAGCACAGCTCCTAATGTCTGGAATCAAATGAAAGCACTCAACCATATAACGCCTTCATAAATGGTGTACGCTATTCTCGTTTCTCAATTTTCTTTCAAGCCTGTGATTTGGACTCCCAGTGACAGCTCTTTGTCACCTTCGGTTAAATATGTTCTTCCTGGTGTTTCAGTCAGAGAAAAATAGATTGTATTCTCTGCAGGGTGTGAGTATACGCCGGTGGAAACGTTGGTGACATGCCCTGCTCCTCTGTACTGGGGAGACAGATTAGATGACACACTCAGTAATGTAGGACTTGTGTCATGCTGCAGAACGGAGAGGATTAGGAACAATTAAGAGAGGAAATATTAACATCATGTGACAACAACAAGAGGCTGGCAACAATGTAGAAGAGAATATTTGAAAGAGCACTTATCCCGAAATTGTAGCTCCTGGGAGGAGCACCTACAGGAGTACAAAACTTTTACCATTTACACAACTGGCTCATGGGCACAAGTGTACTTGGATCTGCATCATATCAATCCTAAATATTGTGTCAGGCAGGGGCGTAACTACAGAGGGTGCAGGGGATGCGTTGCACCCGGGCCCAGGAGCCTTAGGGGGCCCATAAGGCCTCTCTTCTCCATATAGGGAACCCAGTACTATGAGTAAAGCATTATAGTTGGGGGCCCTGTAACAAGTTTTGCATCGGGGCCTGGGAGCTTCAAGTTCCACCTCTGGTGTCAGGGTACTTCACTGAGCCTCATGTGGTGCAGAGTGTTATAGCAGAAGAAATGCAGTCCTAAGCTCTCACTCACAACTTGAAGGTTGTGGGCTCAAGCCGCACATGGTTCAGGTAGGTAGCCCAAGGTTGACCTATCCTTCCGAGGTCAGTAAAATGAGAACCCAGCTTGCTGGGGGGTAAATGATGACTGGGGAAGGCAGTGGCAAACCACCCCACAGAAACAGTCTGCTAAGAACATGTCATGATGTGACATCACCCTAGGAGTTAGTTGTGACTTGATGCTTGTACCTGGGGACTTTATCTACTTCATTGAGGTCATGGAGACAACCAAAGTACCCACATTTTTATGCAGTGTAAGGGCTCCTTTCCACCGGCGAGGTAATCACACGTTTTCAGTGCGATGCGAGATTGCAAGCTCTCGCAAGAAAGTCCCGCACATGTTGTTCTATGAGAACCTTTCCACTAGCAATGTTTAAGGGCAAGCTGCAATGTGAGGATTAAAAATCGCAGCAGGAGGATTGTTTCAGCGTTTTGCATTTTTCTATCGCCCTTAGGGCGCCCACCCACTGGCGATTTTTTACTGCGAAATTCGCAGCGTTTTTTTTTCTGCAGGGGTCTTTGGGCTATGGGAGTTGTAAAGCTAAAATCGCGATTGCGCAAAATCGCGATTTCGCGGTAAATCGCGATTTTGCGCGATCGCGATTTTAGCTTTACAAGTCCCATAGACCCCCTGCAGAAAAAAAAAAACGTGCGAATTTCGCAGTGAAAAAAAACGCTAGTGGGTGGGAGTCCTAAGGGTGCCTTTCCACGGTGCCTTTGCGATATCGCTGCATTTTTTTTACCACGATTGTCAATGGGACTTTCCAATGTTAAAAAAGGATCGCACAAAAATCACAAGTTTGCGCTTTGCGATTTTTGTGCGATGCCTCGGAACACTTCGCCCATTGTTTTCAATGAGGCTGGCAAAAACATTGCACTGAGCACAAGGTGCATGCCAGTGCAATGCGAGGTTTCCCATTGAAAGCAATTGACACAACATTTTGACACAAAAACGCCTCGCATCCGCAGGGAACTCGCACATGTCTGAACGTGATATCAGGCTGAGTTTCACAGCCTGATATTGCGCTTGCCTGTGTGAAATTAGCTTGAGAGAGGCTTCACATGGCCGTAGGCATAACTATGCTCGCAGTTGCACATGACATTTTTTTTTCTTTTTCTTGGGCTTCGCTTCATCCCGTTAAGCGGCCGTGATTTTCATGGCCGCATAACAGGACTAAAAAACATGCCCATGTGAATAAGCCCTTACATGTGGATTTTGTTGCGGATTTTGCAGCAAAATAACCGGATTACACTCTACAATGGATGAAATCTGCGTTGAAAATCTGCAGCTTCTTTTGCGTGCAGAATATTTCCATGATTCCCATTTTTTTGCAAAATCAAATCCTGTTAGTCGAAACACATTTTTGAAACAATAGCTGCCGGAGGTGAGGCAACCCAATTACCATTCTTCAGGAGTTGTTCTCCATGTGCGTTACATCGACAGCACACAGAACTGGCCGTAGAGTGGATGACACTGCATACCTCAAGTACCACCATCTCCTCTTCCTCCCAGTAGAAGGCACACAACAGTCAGTCTGCACCACTTGGCCATCAGCATTCCCCCCTCTACTTCAGAGTATGTCAAATCTCCCACACCCTCCGAAGCAGTCCACAAGAATAAATCTGAGGTGCTGTTAGATCATTCAGTGTCATGGATGTCATCAGGGCAGTCCAATCAACCAGAGGGAGAAGCCCAAAACATTGAATCCACTGACACCCAACCATTTTCTTCCTCCAAAGAGGAAGATGAGGGTGGGTCAGTTCGCTACGTCAGCCCCCCTCTCACAGGTCATATGAACTCGAGGGAATGTGGAAATGAAGGTGCCAGCTCCCTGTGCACACTGTGACAGAGTCCACTCAGGAGGAGAAGAACGATGAAGAGGAAGAGGAGGTGGAAGATGATGAGATGCCTGATTCAACATGGACAAACAGTGAGAGTCATGATAGCAGCTCACATGGGGAAAGGGAAGAGACAGACATTGTGGGATGGAACCCTGCCAAGGCAATGAATAGGGTCTTGCAGAAAATTAAAACGGCAGTGTCACCATCCTCAACTACTACTAGTCACAGCAGCAGCAACATCAGGCCCACAGCTAAGTCTGCTTACAGGATTTGAACAGCTTGGGTGTTCTTTGAAACTACATGTGATAACAGAAGAGCAGTCATCTGTAAGATCTGCAGTAAGTGTTTAAAACGCAGCAAAAACGTACGAACAGTCACATGAACTTCCACCACCCGTTGCCTTGGAACTCCCACCTGGGCCAAAAAGCCAAGAGTCAGCTTCATCCTCCTCCCTCTTCCGCTGCCTCTTCCTCCATTTCCCTCTCTATTCATGCAGTAACCTCTGAGGACAGAGAGGCAGTTTTGCGAAAGTTAAGTAGTAGAGATGAGTGAACGTACTCGTAACGAGTACTTACGCACCCGAGTACCGCCATTTTCGAGTACTTCAGTACTCGGGCGTAAAGATTCGGGGGGCGCCGGGGGGCGGGGAGAGGCGCGGCGGTGCGGGGGGGAGCAGCGGGGAACAGGGGGGAGCCCTCTCTCTCTCCCTCTCCCCCCCACTCCCCACTGCTACCCCCCGTGCCGCCACGGCGCCCCCCGAATCTTTACGCCCGAGTACTGCAGCACTCGAAAATGGCGGTACTCGGGTGCGTAAGTACTCGTAACGAGTACGTTCGCTCATCTCTATTAAGTAGGGATTTCTTTGCCCAAAAGTCATCCCTGCCCTGCGTGATGTGACTGACAACGTGTCCTTGGAGCTGAAGAAAGCTGTCAGTGGCAGGGTACACCTGACCACAGTCATGCAGTCCAGTAACCATGGCCAGGGGCGTTACATATCCTCAACAGTACACTAGGTCAATGTCCTGCAGGTGGAGCAAGAAGCCGAAAGTGGTGGTCTATATTTCATGGTAGCCCCCAAGAGGTGGGGCTACTCCTTCCTTCTCACAAAACAAAACTTTTCTAAGGTACAACAAACAGCTGCAGCTCTGCAGATTTTTCTTGGAGAAGGCCCGTGTTTGGCTGTTCTGTTCATGTGGTATAATTTGTCCTTCGCAAACTTTATGATATTGCTTTTAAAACGAACACCACACCTGCTGCCTTGCGTAGCAAAATTTTTGGCAACACTACAGCTGTTCCTTGTGAGTAGGCTTATGCTTGAGAGTTTTCTTCAACTTGCAGAAATTTTCCTTGTAAATTTTATGACATTGCTTTTAAAACAAACACCAATCCCTTGGAGGAATTTTTGATCCAGGAGACCCTATGTGGGCCTTCTTTTTTTTCAGTGACATCCATGTGTTACGATTGACCCCTATACCACGGTAGACTATTTTGACCAATGCTTGGCTGTAATCCCATGCAGTCTGATGGACTTTGGCTGCATTTGGGACATTCTGGAGGGCAAATTTAGTGAACCCAATTTTTACTCCTAGTAACTTTTATGGGAGTCAGAATCGACAGTCCTGATTCCCAATGATTTCTGTGAAATCAGCCCAATACTGACAGAAACCGATTATTCCACTAATCGCTAATTACTAGTCATGGAGCAAAGAAACGAGTAAAATCATTTCATCTACTACATTACAGGGATCTTCCTCGTGACATAAGAGGACATGTTAAGGCTTCCCAAAATCAGCAAGCAGTATTACATGTACAGTACTTGTTGCTTTTGACTCTCACAGCTGATTTCTCAGCAATGGAACCTTCACTGTACAATTTTCTTACTGAGCTAACATGAAACCAGTAATTTACTCTGAATACGATGCAATTGCTTATGTGCAATAACAATCTGATTTAACACATGGGCAAAATAAAGGAGAGTCACTTTTAAAATCAACCCTGGATGTGTAAGAAATTAACATACAGTGTCATATGTGAACAATAAATAGGCATGGTCCTTCTAATTACAAGGATGAGGTAATTTTAACAATACGTGCAGCCAGACTTGTGGAGATAAGGAAGTATAAAGATGGACTGCATGTCTTCCAGAATGCTGTGGTCAATGAAACATGACATCATAACTACTGTCGCTCATCATGATCAGCCAGGCAGCAGAATTGGAGCAATTTCAGAGGATCAGATCAGGTCATCTAAACCCAATTTTTTTTTAGCAAAAATCGCTGGAAAATCGTAGTTTGCATCCATTTATCTTCAATGTATGGGACTCAGTGGTTAGCACTTTTGTCTTGCAGTGCTGGGGTCTTAGGTTTAAATCTGACCAAGGACAACATCTATTGGCTTTGTAAATGTCTATACAGATGTTGCCCTTGGTCTTCCTTCTTCCTCTTTTTCTTCTTCCTCCTCGGCCAGAGGAAAAGGAGAAGAAGAATAAAATGAGGAAGAATGCAGAGAAGAAGGAGAACGAGATGAGGGAAAAATAGAGAGAAGTAGAGGAAGTAGGAGAAGAAGGAGAATGAGGAGGAGGAAGAGAAGGAGTAGAATATCTCCATCTCTGCCTTTTTCTTCTCTTCTGGAAAAGGAAGAAGCAGGAGGAGAAAGAATATTTGTGTCTCAGTGGCTAGTACTGTTGCCTTCTAGAGCTGTGCTTCTAGGTTCATCTCTGACTATGGACAACATCTACACGGAGTTTGTGTGTTCTCTGTGTTTTTTTTTTTTCCTCTTTTTCTCCTCCTTTGCAGAGGAAGGAACAAATGTGATGGTTCAGTTGCTAGCACTGCTGCCTTGCATTGCTAGAGTTCTAGGTTCAAATATGACCTAGGGCAACATCTGTTTGGAGTTTTTTAATGTTCATGCTGATGTTGTTCTTGAAGAGATTTGAACTTACTATAAGACCCCAAGCCTGCATGGCAACAGTGCTCACTACTGAGCCATACTCATTGAAAAGGCACCCCTCTTCCCCACTTTGAGGGCTTTTGACAGCATTAAGGACCTTCTGGAGGCCAAATTAGTGAACTTGATTTTTACTCCCATTGACTTCAATGAGATCAAGTCATCCTGATTTCAGTTTATTTTTGAAAAATCGGGTAAGTCACACCCAACCAGATTATTCCAATAATTGCATATCACTAGTCATAAGTCATGATGTGGTGTGATCTTGTCTATGCAATGTATTCATCTTGCCAAGACTTGTTGCATATTCATTTTGCAGCTTACTGAAAGTTCCGCCAAGGCATATTACAGTGATGCAAGATAGATCTGAGTAGTTGTTTCAAGAGGTTGTGCCAAAAGCACAGCACCTGTTCACAAACTCTGTTAGGATATATGAACATCATAGAGTGTGGTCCCTCGCTAGGGACTGCCCTCTATTACCCAGAGGTGAGAGATGTTCAGTAGGAGTAGCTCCAAGGCTGGCTGCCCTTTTGCCATCCTATTATTAGAAGATTGCCATTCGAGTGTCTGTCCTGTACTACTACAACTTACCCTACACTGACCACTGCACCTGAAATGCTTTGATGGTACATGGCTTCCCCCAGAAAAAAAACAGTTGATTGCTAGGTATGCCAAGAGCGGGAACTGGGCCGATCAGATGTTTGCTATAGGCCCTGGATTCAAGGAGGGGACGTGCATGTTGGTACAGCCCATTTGACAGAGTGCTATCAGCCTTAATTCAGCCAGTGTCATGCACATTTGGATCTGATAAATATATGTGATATGTCAATGTAAGTAACATCTTTATATGTGTACACAATTATGTCATACAACATTATCAAGTGCTCGGTCACAGCATCTAAGGGGGCTACAAAAAAATTTAAAGGCATAATTTATTTTTACATATTGATTGCACCTCCTCCTCAATGGAGTTCTAGGCCTATGTCTACTCCTCATCTCAACACTGGATGCAGCTACCTTATTAAGAGGCATACTAACTGCTAAGGGGCCTGTGAGTCAAGGTGGCCCACTTCTACTCATAGGTGATCTTCAGTTAGTTTTCACTGTAGATAATAGAAGGGTAATAGAAATAGGATTGAATATTAGGTACTGATTAGAGATGAGCGAGCGTACTCGGAAAAGCACTACTCGCTCGAGTAATTTGCTTTATCCGAGTATCGCTGTGCTCGGGTCTGAAGATTCGGGTGCCGCTGCGGCTGACAGGTGAGTCGCAGCGGGGAGCAGGGGAGAGCGGGCGGGAGAGGAGAGAAAGATCTCCCCTCCGTTCCTCCCCGCTCTCCCCTGCAGCTCCCCGCTCCGTGCCGGCACCCGAATGTTTAGCCCCGAGCACAGCGATACTCGGATAAAGCCAATTACTCGAGCGAGTAGTGCTTATCCGAGTACGCTCGCTCATCTCTAGTACTGATCAATGAGAGACCAAGGATGGAGGGGCATAAGGGACTAAGTGGACATAGTAATTAAGTGTTTATGTCCTTGATTTTTCTTTGCAGTTAAAACTGGTTGTGGTAGATTTCAGCATTAAAGGGGTTTTCTGGGACTTAAAAGAAAATTAAAAATAAAAATATAAATAAATAACTGGGCCCAATGGCTACATGCCGTAAATGGTAGCATCACAGCTGAAGTTAGCGATTGGCTACTGTGGTCATGTTAATGGGGAATGGCACAGCAAGAGCCTCTGGGAGCAGAGCTGCAGAGACCAGAATGGTTGTAGTGGAGTTACGAAATATATAACAGGTAGGAACTGCATAGTTTATATTTTTAATCTATTTCCTGCCCTTGGCCATTTTATTAAAATTCCAGAAAACCTCTTTAAACCAAGTTTTACCATAAAGGCCCATAGTTCATTGTTACATGCCTTTATGCAGATTTTTATTTATTTTTATTAAGGAGGACCTGCCATGATGTAAAGACGGTGGGGTTGACTGCGCAGCTTTGCAATCAAGTCTGATGTCACTCATTGATAGTGAACAGTGGGCACTACCTACTTGACACATTAACAGCTCTGGGAGCCAGACGAGCAAACAAAGGTAAGTATAAAAAAACAGGAATAGAGTCAGCCTAGCATGGCTGCAGAGCTATGCAAACAGCCTGATTGACTTTATCCCATGACTAGTCCTTTATGCTGCATTTTTTAACAGTGCATTTCAACCTTAGAAATGCTGCGGTTGAAACTGCAGCAAATCTGCACCAAAATCCGTACCAGTAAGGTGTTGATTTGTTCTCTGTGGATCTTCTACATATTCACTGCCAATTTTCTGCTATGGAAAGTCTGCAGACGATATCCCTCATTTGTGGCTCCTTACCACTGGCGTAACTATAGGTGATGTAGGGGATGCGGTTGCACCCAGGCCCAGGAGCCTTAGGGAGCCCATAAGGCCTCTTTTCTCCATACAGGGAGCCCAGTACTATGAATAAAGCATTATAATTGGGGGCCCTGTTACAGGTTATGCATTGGGGCCCAGGAGCCTCAAGTTACGCCTCTGCGTTAAAGGGTTAAGAGAAGTTGAGGGGGGGGATAAACTTTTGCACCTGAGCCCATGAGCCTTTAGCTATGCCCATGCAGTCCCTACAATATTTCTAGCAACTACTAGACTTGCCAAGTTGCCACTGCACATGATATGAATTGACATGTCACAAGACACAGGAAAACATAGATGCTTTTTCGGAAGGGATTTTAAAAAGAAGCCATAAAGCCAGTATTCCAAGTGAAAGGTTGAATATTTTAAAGAATGTGAAGTTAAATCCATAGTCAATCTCAATGTAATAGGCTACTCTTTTTCCCTACAACTAATCTTCATTGTCCTATCCGAGATATAGGATCACCCTGCCATTATCTACCTTTCCATTCGGTCTTCCGCTATGAATCAGGCATTCCATGTTGTCAGTGACACATTCAGTTTTACCCAACAATAACAATAATAATATTGAATTTTATGGGATTTGATAGCACTTTATTTGCTGATATATGTGGTAAGCTGTCCTACCTCCGGATTTTTTGGGGCTGGTTCGTGTTGATAGGAGTCAGTGCATTTGGAAGTAGATAAGTATTTTAAGTTGAATAAATAGTCAAGCGCATAGCAGCCAAGTATGAAAGAGAGAGGTGAAAAACCCAATTTTAAGAGATTCTATTTTGCTGAAATATTTATGTGGAGTAGGCAGTAGAAAGAAATTTACAATCTTTCCAGTGAAAATGAGTAAGAATGTAACAGAATCATCTCAT
Source organism: Eleutherodactylus coqui (assembly GCF_035609145.1). Taxonomy (NCBI): domain Eukaryota; kingdom Metazoa; phylum Chordata; class Amphibia; order Anura; family Eleutherodactylidae; genus Eleutherodactylus; species Eleutherodactylus coqui. The sequence goes on from NC_089838.1 coordinate 33,065,862, forward strand.
CCTGTATCAGTCTGGCACATACCGGGAAGAATGAGGGGAAGAGCACCTGCAGAGTAGCAAGAAACCTTGACTATATAATGCAGAACACTTGGGTCAAGATTTCTCAAGGGTTTATAAAGTATAACACTCCTTATCTCTCCTTACTGGTAATGGAAGTTAAGGATACCAAAATGTTACTCTTTGATAATTCTGCTCCATGCTGGGTTCTCACTTGCAGACCATGATGATTTGTACACCAGTAGAATTGTACTGAAAGTACCTAATCCGCTTCCATCAGATCTATAATTGAAAGTTTTTGGATGGGCAAGAGGCGCACAGACGCACGGACTTACAGAAGTATATATTGTCAAGATGGTTTCCTTTTGTTTACTTATTAATCTGCCGGGCTATTGATGTGTTTATCAAGAAATTCTTTTACAAGTAGAAATGGGGATGAGATCAATGAAAAGGTGCGATAATATAGACTGGCCGGATAGACAGGCACACAGATGTGTCCTCTCTTACCGTCTCACAAATTTTGTTAAGGACTCCAATTTCTCGTGATATATGATACAATGCATCATCAATTAGAGATGAGCGAGTATACTCGTTTCGAGTAATTACTCGATCGAGCACCGTGATTTTCGAGTACTTCCGTACTCGGGTGAAAAGATTTGGGGGGCGCCGGGGGGCGGGGGGAGGTGTGGCGGAGCGGGGGGTAGCAGCGGGGAACAGGGGGGAGCCCTCTCTCTCTCCCCCCCACTCCCCGCTGCAACCCCCCACTCACCCACGGCGCCCCCCAAATCTTTTCGCCCGAGTACGGAAGTATTAGAAAATCGCGGTGCTCGGGCGAAAAAGGGGCGTGGACGAGTAGGTTCGCTCATCTCTAATCATCATGACATGCTATCCAAACCCTCAATAGTCTGTAATTTATATTATAGCCACTGGGTTGCCAAATATAGACTCGTATAGCATAGGCGTCTCCTAACAGAGTATCACAAAGTCATGTTTTTTCTCAAAGCTGGTCATCTTGTGCTATACATTTTGGAATATATTAAGCCAAGAGGAAAGATAAGGAAGGACAGATCTGTAAAAGGGTTGTCTAGTTTTGGACTTTTGATGACCTATGCTCAGTGTAGAACTTCACCCCTCTCCAGGACTGCACATATATCGTCAGGTGCAAAAAAATTATACAACAGAGTGTCCATGGGTCAGGGCTCATTCACACGGGGAGCTAGGCACACAAAAAATCACGCACTTAAAAAACACATGGCTATTAGAACCAATGGTTTCCTATGGGAACGTTCAGATTCCTTCATCTGAATGTTCCCATAGGAAACTATTGGTTCTTAAAGCCGCGTGTTTTTTTAGCGCGTGATTTTTTTGCGCATATAGCTCTCCGTGTGAAAGAGCCCTTAATGAGTTACTGGAAGTCACATGTAGACCCCTCCCTCCTCCAACTGCTTGCCAAGGAGCTCTATTATAGATGCATTTGGAATCCAATGTATTAATCAAATGTCCATATATAATGTGCAAGTGTCTTATTATAAGTGATCTTCTAGGTAAGAGTCCCAAGCTGCCGTAAACATGAGCCCAAAATTCAATCCACATGCAGTGACCAATGGTTCGAAAGATATAGCCTATGAAAGGACAGTATTGCCAGGAAAACTGTGTGGTCATTAACCACTGTGGGTGAGCAGACTTTTGGCTGTGGGAGGTCACCATAATGTGGGACCCGACCCTGAAAGGGGTTGAACCAGGATTAAACGTTATCCCATATCCAAAAGATAGGAGATAACTTGTCAATTGGTGGGGTTGTCACTGCTGAGACTACTGCCAATCTCAAGAACAGGGGCCTGTGTCCACCTGTACCTGTCATTGTGGTGGTCGCCTCTTCCATCGCAGTAACGTCAGAATGAATGGAGCGCTGGTCAAGCATGCATGGTCAGTGCTCCATTAATTTCAATGGGGCAGACACAAATACCTGAGTATTGCTTGCCGCTCAGATATCCCGACAGTCTCACTGAAAGTGAATAGAGTTCCAGCATGTTCGGTGACCATGGCTCCATTGAGCCTCCTCACTGAGTAAGTGGCAGTAATCCCGCAGTGAGCAGGAGAGGGGGACATGGGACACCAGTTCTTGAAATTAATGGGGGTCTCAGAGGATAACTTGAAATCAAAGTACAACCCCTTTAATGGGATTTTTCTGCTAAATCACTCTATAATGAAGCCTTGTGCAACTTACTTTATTTAAGGTCTCAGTGTATTGGAATCTCCGTAAAGTATCACTGATTGTGGCTTTCATATTTAAGGAAATGATAGAAAAGTTTATAAAACTGACAGATCAAACATATTTTGAGTTAAATTTGTAATAAATGGTTTCAAGTGATAAGAATGTGAGAATGGGAGCTTGGTAGAAAGAATCCGTATGTTCCTTTCATATGTTCCTTTTGCCTTAGGCCCCAGATTTTGCTGAGCTCCTAGGGTGCAAATGATGATCATAAATTAATGACAAATACATGATTCTCTGAAATAAATCCAAATTGAAAAATTATTGTGAGATCTTACACTTATTGACTTCAATTACAGGGATCTTGGTTTGCTGATAAAAACGACATGAAGCAGTAATATGCAGATGAGCTCTGGGCTTTATGCATTCCTCCCTGCATTAGATTGATATGAAACTAGTGAGTTATTTCAGTTTCTTCTGTCACCATGAAAAATGGCCCTGAATTACATATTGACTTGGAGATACTTCAGAAATGTCTGTATGGGAAGCTCATCTAAGTTTCAGGGCTATAAGCCACAATACCCCTAAAATTCCTTAACCATGTCCTCAAGACTTTATTTAGCCACACAATCTTGACAGTTCATCCTTAGGCCAGTCTCCCATGAGTGGGTCAGATTCTGTATGTGGAGGCCTGCAGCCGATTCTGCCTGTGAGCCCGGCCGGTCAACCTGTGTACCTCCAATAACTGTACTGCGGATGACCGCAGAGACTCGCAGGCAGTCATGCGCAGTACAATTTTTTATTTATTTTTGTTGATTTGTATTTCCCCTGCTTAGCGATGACGCAGGTACCCGCAGCCCATACACAATGTTAATTGCGTATGTGCTGCAGGTAGGATGGACACTATCAACATTAATGGAAGCCGCGGATTCCACGGTAAAATAGAGCATGCTGTAATTTTTCTTCCGTTTGCGGAATAGGCAATTCATATATGTATGTGTGAAGGAAAATTCTAAAATGCATGCCTTTCAATGCCCACCTTTTACGACAGATCATCCCCGCGGAATCCGCAATACAATTCTGCCCGTGTGAGCCTGGCCTTAATAGTGCATTGTATAATCACTGGTGGTCTAGTAGAAAACTGTTTTTTACCTGTGGTCAAGTGTAATAAGTTTATAAATCCATACATTTATAATAGGTTTATAATATATGTTTTTATTGCCCAACTGAGAAAGTTACAAATGCAAGTTTTTGAACTTAAAGTGGCTATATGCTTTACATCTCCAGTAAATTGGCGGAATCTGCTGATTTTGGCAGGTCCGGACAATCATCTAATGTGTATGGGGGCCCTCTTGATTTTAACCTATTAGCAGATATTCTTCTTTTCTCAGGGAGATAAGCCGCTGCCAGATATATTTGCCAGTATCTTTCTCCCCTCTCAACATGTAGAAAGCATGCACACTGAGCATGCAAGTGTATGTGTGTATCAGACAATAACGAGCGTTTGTAGATGTGATACCTTTTAATATCTAACAAAAATACATGAAGTTATAGCGAGCTTTCCAACCTACTTAGAGTTCTTCCTCAGGCTTAAAGGAATAGATTCGATACACATACATATAAAAAGGCACATACGTGGTGTAATTAATTTACTCTTAAAACAATATCAGAACAGGATGAGTAGAGGAGTAAATACTTAATTAGTCCACTGATAAGTGTTGTGAAAGTTTTATGGTCTTAAAATTGCTGTTAGGGGGTCACCAGGCCTGCTATAGATTTCTCATAATCTCCAGTGATGCATGAATCTTCTTCCGATGTTAATTCAGTCTTCTGAGTGTCAAAGATGGTTATACTCCCAAATTCTCTGATTACGTTGAGATTTGAAGTTGCTTTCATGGATTCATGCATTACTGGGGATTATGAAAAATTGTGCCCCCTAACACCGATTTAGAGCCCAGAAAAAATTATATCCGACTTGTTTGAAAACACATCAATACAAAAGGGTAACACAATGCAAAGAAAGCTGCAAAGCAGAGTGCTAAAGCTCCCACTTTATAGCTCTGCATTTAATTTGGGTACGCCAGATTTAATAATTAAAGGAAGAGCTTTGGAACCATAGGAGAGGTAATTTACTCTATTAAACAGTGTGTGTTTCTATAAGTTACCACCACTGAAGGGTATATTTGTCTTCTAGTATACCAAGATTTAATTGCCTCTCACTTCCCACAGACACCAATTGTCATAAGAATGCAAACTGAATGGACTACAACAACATAAAATCTGGTATTTTTCATTTATGTTGTTCTTGAGAATCAGAAAGTCATAAAAGAATAAGAAATAAAGTACAAACTTCTCTTATAGGGCCCCTAAAGTGATATAGCAAAATATATCTCTTTGGCCAATAGAGAATATGATTGTCAATCTTGAAAATGAACATCGAAGTTTTGTATTTCCCAGTTTTCATGTCTAATTAATTTATTTAAAAAGGTGAATATTTTTCCAAACCCACTACATTTTAGGAGCACAAAAAAACTTACTCATATTTTCAGAGAACTTTTTAGAATAAGCTGTTACAAGTTTGCGCATGAGGAATAACACTTTTCTGGCCATTATATGACTCGTATTCTATATTTCTCCCTGATTTCCCGGATTTATTTTTGATTCTCAGTTTTCTCAGGACTGGTGGCATAAGCCTGGCTGCTGTGTTGCATTCTAAAGACTGTGCAGAGAACTGCAAATTTTGCTCTGCCTGTAACATTCAGGGACATAACATCATGTAGGACACTACAGCAGTACTGAGCAGTAGAGATGTGAATACGTATCAGCAGACAACTAACTATTTGCTCCAGCCAGGCGCTGATCCCCAACAAGTCGTCCCAGCGATAATTGTTCCTGTGCTTTTACATAGGAATGAGCATTACTCAATGAATGGAGATGGAGTGAGATGGAAATCATTCTGTCCAGCCTGTTTGTTTAGATGGGCCTGTCAGTGTGCCTGTGTGGTGTATTTCCAATAGTAACAAGTAGATCAGGAAGAAGCAGTATAAGTAATGCCAACTGAAAAGGGACCTGTATAATGTACATAATTACTGCCTATTGCTAGTACATGGAATCTGGCTTTGCTTCTAATTCCCAGTCATTGTTACAAGGCTTGTATAAAAAGTCTGACTTTGGCTTAAAGGAATGCTGCCTTCTAATAGGTGGCACTATAGAGGTTTTATTCCATCTCCCTTATTTACATAGGAATGTGAAGCACTGAATGACACATAAGCAATTCTCAATGATTATCTGCCTGTCTAAACAATCTGCATGAGCTCAAACAACTGTTAATGCATCAGCAGTGATGTCACTCATTCATGCGCTTGTTCAAACTAGAATCAGCTTGTGTAAAAGGGGCATAACTTTAAGGCATTTGGCAAACATCTTGGCTAGGTATTTAGTAGACACAGTGATATTGCACTGCACTGCCTTATGACTAGCGACATGCTATATAAAGAGGTTGCTAACAGAACTATGCGTGAGTAGCTCAGAGTGAAATGGGGAAAATAATATTAACCCTTTCCAATTCACTGTCTGACGTCTAAAGACATTCTGTTTGAAGGCTGTACAGTTTCCGATGTCGAAAGATGTCCGGCAGGGTATTCTTACTGTATATTACTGGCCGCTCTGTTTTCGGGGGCCTCTCCAGCATGTCCCATACCGCAGTACTGGCTCTAGCCAGCTGATGGCACCATTGTATAATGGCAGAAAGAGAAAAACCCCAAGGAAACCCTGAATCCAAAATTGGATTGCAAAGGATTAAAGTGCACTGCCCAAGAGGTGTATGAGTAGTACAAAGAAGTTCTACACACACTAGTTAGACTACAATGAGCTGCAGTATTTGAAGGGACCTAAGTGTGACCTGAGATGTGCTGACCAGAATGTAAGAGGGATACTGTTGCACTGCTGTAAGCCTGGTGCCTAGCACCCTCTCTTACAAAGTAAGCAGTTCATCCTCTCGGAATCTGCACCAATGGCCATGCTGTAAGCCCCCCCCCCCCCTTCTCCAGTCCAGTATCCTTTCCGAGAGGGGGGAGCGGGGAGACAGGAGACTAGCGCCTGCCAATGCCAGTCTCCTGAGCACTATGGTGCTGTTTAGAGGTCCCCTTCAATGGCCAGAGCTATGGCCGAGGAATGGGAGACAGAAAATGGGTGCGAAATGCCATGGTACAAGTGCAGGATAGCACCATTTTATAGAGGCCCTCTAGAGATTATGTGTGTGTGGAGAAGAACCTTTGAGCATGCCCCCTCCATAGGAAATAGTGAAGGGCTAAGCCCTCCTTCAGCTGTCTGGTCCTGGAAGGTGACTAGCAGACCTGCAAGACTATAAATTAATTCGTAGCTGCGTCATACAGGGCAGATAGGCAGAAAGAGGGGTGCTTGCAGCCGCAGCAGCATGTGCTGCTTATTAGTATAGACAAGAGGCCTACCAGTGGCACATGGGCACGGGGGTACACAATCACAAGTCAAACCATGGGTCATTCAGAACAAATAGCACTTTTGCAGAAGCTAACAGAACTTATTGCTTAGCCCCTCCCCACCTCCATAGGGGACCATGCCTTAAATAACCTGGTAGAGATCAGGATTGTCTAAGTTCAGGAAATCTGGGTGTGCATGCTGACTCTTTAAGAGGTGGACTGGCCACGCACAACCCATGAACAGCACTGACTCAAGCAAGAACATTGTGAAATTTACCATGTAGAAATGACATACAAGAGGAGGTTAGGGAAACAGTTGGTCAAGGCTAGCAGTCATTGCAATAATAGATTATATTGCTGGAAACTGTCAAGCTGTTTGCCTCTGTAAGGAAATGTAACCATCATGCCTGTTGTCTTACTAAGGAAACACCCATTCTGATTAATGACTATGTCCATGTCATTGTCTACACCATCCGTGAAAGGTCACATATGTGCCACATAGAGTTCCCTGAACCACAGGCATTCCAGGTACTACCATATGGTGCTCTGTGGGATTTATATTATGACAATGTCTTTCCCCTAGATTTAATGCTACTAGGGAAGTAAACCCTCATAAAATGGTATCCAATAGAGCCTGCCATGTTTTTTTTCTTTTGAATTTATACTGAATCCAACAGAAAATAACTCCTTATTTTTCTACATGAAATCTGAGGCATATGGAGGTGCAGTATGGCCCCAAGGAACTTTTTGGGATATGTCATGTGCATAAGGCTTTAATGAATTTTGTTTTTAATAATATGACAGATACTAACGATGATCCTCCTTTAGGGGCCTCCATCAATAAGTTGTAGTGGTGAGCGTCCTTTAATCCTACTTCACATGTAATTTTAGGATAAATGGTATACCCCAGAGTTGGGTATAAACATAAATGACTGGCCAATGTAAAGGATTTAAACACCAACATCATCATCAAAACAGTTTTCACCCCATGTTTCTTGGATTCTATTTTGCGAGTATAGACGGACAAAAAGATAAATTGGAAGGACATGATGGGCAGCCTTTTGTGATCAGCGTCATAAAGCCGAAATTTTGAAAAATCCTGTGGAGTAAATAAAACCACCACAGTTGGAGACCCATGGACCACACAAATAAGGAAATTGCCTGACAAAATCCTGTTCTCTTTCCTCCTCAACCTTTATTAAATTGCTTTTGCAGGATACAGTACAACACAAGGTGAGAATTTAATGTGTAAAGAACGTCAGCTTCACTTTGAAGATTTAAAAGACAACTTCTTTACCCAAATGTAAAAGTTTAGGGAGAAAAAATGAAAAAAAACTTAATAAAACCTCTGATAATTTACGGATAAGAATGACTGCACAAAAATCTGTAAGGATATCGCTGTTCCAATCGCTCTGCTTTCTCTGTACGCTATTTGTTTTATTGACGTTTTTCTGATGTTTCAGGAGCGAGCATACACCCGATAGCATTTTTTTTTTTTTACAGACTGCGCTAATACTGTGTGGATACAATATGACTATAAATTGGAAATTGGAGGTGAACTAAGGACATCTGCTACATCCATTGTTGCCTCTGCATTATACAGCACTGCAAAATTCCCTTCTATTCACTCAAAATGGGACTGTAATTATCATCTTCTTTGCTTTGTGATCATTTAAAGGCCCATTGCAGATTTCTGTTTGCTACTGAATTTCTGGAACAAGTGAAAAAAATGGAAAATATATACAAAACAATGATGAATACTGCATTCTAGTATGGGTATACATTGAATAGCAACTTTATTAGAGACACCGGCTATTTCATAATTGGAGCTTGGCTGTGACCCAGGAGTGCAGCATAAAATCAAGAAAGCAGGTTTTCTGTAGATCAGTTTCAGTGTAAATCCACATCAGAGTTGGATAATTGAGGGATCTGAGCAACTTCCAACAAGGATTGGTCATCAGACTAGTCAAGGCCGGTATTTCAAAAACCATGAACCTTGTTGGGTTTCTCGTTCAATGGTGTGGAGAGTATACCAAGAATGGATTGACTGAAGAAAAACATCCAGCAAAAGGAGATAAAGTGGACATAAAAACAGGTATCACTGAAGAGTAAGAAATCTATGGCAGGACTGGGAGCCTTCCGTAGGCCCCAGATTACCATGGCAACAAAACGGCTATGTGGGATCTCACTATGTTGAGTCAATCAGTAAGCCTCTGTCAAACCACTCCAATACCACTGGCAGTGGAATCTAAATAGTTAAACAGTCAGGATCAGAGTTATCTCCAATTCAGGCCACTGCATTGGGTTTCAGCTGTATTTTACAGCCAGCCCCCGCCATGCATGGAGCGGGCTTAGCACCTGAGTCTACTCCACACAATCTCAACTGAAGTCTGCTGTACACTGTACACTTGATGTTTGAGGGGGGGGGGGGGGGGTTAAATATAAAGAAGAGGCCTATTTATCCATACCTCCCAACTGTTTTCCATGGATATCTATACAATTGAATGCTTTTAGTTTACATATTAGCTCAAAAACCATCAAGAATTTAGAAATTCTTATGATCCAAATTGCACCATATGATGAAATAATATCAACATTGGGGTCACAGATACAGTTAGGATCCATACAGCTAGTTTACGGAAAAATATGGCATATTTATTAAATCTAAAATAAATATATAGAGATGAGCGAGCATACTCGTCCAAGCTTGATGCTCGTTCGAGTATTAGGGTGCTCGAGATGCTCGTTACTTGAGACGAGCACCACGCGGTGTAAAAACAAAAAAAATATATACTCACCCGGTCCCGGCAGATGGAGTTCAGCCGCGGCCGGCAGCAGTTCTCCTGAACTGCTCTCTGTAGTATTCAGCAGCCGGGGATTTTAAATCCCAGCCTGCTGAATGAGCTGCCTCTGATTGGTCACAGCCTGACCAATCAGAGGCAGCTCTCACTCACACCCATTCATGAATTCCCGCGGTGCTCGAAACGAACCCTCGAGCATCGCGGGAAGTTCGACTCGAGTAACGAGCACCCCAGCATTTTGGTGCTCGCTTATCTCTAATAATGATATATCACAGAATTGCTAGACATATTGGCCTCCAGCTGGAATCTTCCAATCTCACACGAAATATTGTATAGAGAATTCACAGAAGCTATATATAATACAAAACATATCTTTTATTTCCAGCATTTAAAATAACTTCTACCAAAGCCTGTTATGCCCTATTCTGTCACATAGATACTAACTAGAGATGAGCGAGCACCAAAATGCTCGGGTGCTCGTTACTCGAGTCGAACTTTCCGTGATGCTCGAGGGTTAGTTTCGAGTAACGAATCCCATTGAAGTCAAAGGGCGACTCGAGCATTTTTGTATTTCGCCGATGCTCGCTAAGGTTTTCATTTGTGAAAATCTGGGAAATTCATGAAAGTGATGGGAACGACACAGAAACGGATAGGGCAGGCGAGGGGCTACATGTTGGGCTGCATCTCAAGTTCACAGGTCCCACTATTAAGCCACAATAGCGGCAAGAGTGGGCCCCTCCCCAACAATTTTTACTTCTGAAAAACCCTCATTAGCAGGGCATACCTTAGCTAAGCACCACACTACCTCCTGCTTTGTAGTTTGGCCAGAATACGTAAGTTCACAGACCCACGTCAAGGGTCCCCATTGTATTGTGAGTCCCTACTCTAACTAGACAACTAAAACCCCAAAAAGGGAGTCCTGCCTAGAAGCGGAGCAATCGTCCTAATAGGGACGGCCCCATGCAGGAACTTAGGGGTCTGACTTGCTCTAGATGGTAACGGGCAAGGACACCAGACAAGGGAATCCCACCCAGAACCTCATGCATGCAACTAACACCAAAGCAGAACATGCATGACTCCAAGTTCCAGAGTTCTGAGAAGGAATGAGATAATGAATAAATGACCAGCACCTTCTACTAAGAGGGGCTGGTAAATATTTGCAGCTGACCAGTGGGGATTGGCTGGTTGGAGCAATACACACCCAGCCAGCTCAATCACCCCACAACTGTGCAAGTGTGCTCCTGGAAACCCACAGAACTACAGGTCTAAGGCGCACAACATGACAATGATGTTGGCAGATGAGACTACATATTCACATGACAGGTTCTGAAGATTTATGCAATTGGAATTGACTAACCTAAATGAATGATGGCTACTTGGATAAAGACACAGCCTTGGCTTTAAAGGATTAAAGATCCACTTCAACGAAAACACATTTTTCCATGCCAGCCCCCTTCATCTTATTGTCTGTCACCCTCTGGAAGTCTCCTCTGTATATTCTAGTCACTTGCCTGCATTGCAGCCTCCTGTCTGATGCTTGTCAGGCACCATCTTGACAGTAAGAGTTTTTTACTTTCAATCAATCTCATGATGCATCGGCCCAACATTAGTTAAGGCTATACCATTTTTGTCTACAGGGGAAACATTTTAATTAAAAATACCTTCTATATTGACCTACATAAGCTACTGACCATACTTATACAATCAGGAGGATAAGCAGTGCTCTCCTCTATTATAGCAGTGAGACAGGAGCTTTGTGATCATCATAAGTAGCTGTGCAAGTAGTGTCTGTCTGCCCGTCAACACAGTTGCTGTGATAGATCCATGTAACAGCACTAGACAAACTGAGGAATTGACTAGAAAATGAATCCATAACTCCCAATTAGATCTGAGCTGGTGAGAACTGAGATCTAGAGTTGAGCGAACGTACTCTTCCGAGCTTGATGCTCGTTCGAGTATTAGCATACTTGATAGTGCTCGCTACTCGAGCGAGCATCACGCCGTGTTCGATCCTGCCCCAGTTTTGGCCCCTCCCCGCCGCTGACGTGCCAGATTTGACCCCTCCCCGCTGCGACGCTGCGCACGTCAACGGTAGTTTGTGGCTGGCTTGGCGGAGGGGAGAGAAAGAGAGAGAGAGAGAACACGAACACAGGGGGGAAAAAAAGCTCGGCAACCGACGGGTCCCATACAAAAATGCTCGAGTCTCCCATTGAAGTCAATGGTGTTCGTTACTCGAATAGAGCTCTCGAATTTTACGAAAAGCTCAACTCGAATAACGAGGGATAGCTACATAATTAATGAATTTTTAAAAATCACTGGAGTGGCCCTTTAAATACATGTTCTGGTAATCCTATGTCAACTTCTGACATGAACTTTTCCCCCACTTTTACAGTACTTTGCACCGGAAATATTACAAAGGAGGTCACTTTCACCTGCAGTTCATTCAGGGCAACATTTTAACAGTGTCTATTTCTCTACACACATATGGCTGTAGTTGTTAATATACACCATCTTTTATCGGCTTAGACCTCTTAAACAGATCCATTTATGTATAGCAATCCCAGTAAGCAGGATAAATGTTAGCACAGCATATTTCTCTAGTAGACTAGCAGAATCAAAAAGCAGTTCAAAAATGTTATATTTCATCCAAAGTATATTCTATTCTACTGTTATTGAAAATTACACTGTAATACATGTGAGAAAGCATTTTTTTTTTGCCTCCTAGTCTTTATTCAAAGCCAAGTCTTACATGCCTACTATAGTACGTTATTGTGCTATGAGTTGTATATTCTTATAATATAAATGTAACAGAGATGTGATTAAAGCTGAGTGTTCTGGTTACCTTTGATCACTTCCTTCATATATTCGGCCATGATAAATTTGTCCTGTCAAGTTCCCTATTGGGGCATCTACGCAAATGGTTACAGCGAGACACGTAAGCATATTGATTCTCACTGGGAGGCACATCATGAACGTGGCATTAAAGGGATTGTACTAGAAAAGACGTTTATGAACTATTCATAGGATAGGTGATAAAAGTGCGATCAATGGTGGTCTCACCACAGAGGCCACCACCAATCTTGTGGTTCCATTTACCCCTCTTCTTCCATTGCAGTCTCTCTGCACCAAACTGCAGTGACGTCAGACTAATTGAAGTGGTGGCGGAGTATGCATGGCCGCTACTCTATTCATTGCAATAGGGCTGATGGAAGTAGCAGAGTACAAGCGGTTTGCTCTTTCCGGCAATAGGCGACAGTAGTATCCTGAGGGATGTGGTGCCAAACTCTGCTGTCCACATGCTCCAACAGTGACATCTGGAAACCTCAAAATTGCCATCACTTGTGTCCCAACAGATAAATAATATAGTACTGTAATACAAAAAGCAAAATATTAAGACCTCATGTCCACGGCACGTGCAGATTTTTAATGCGGATTTCCGCAGCAAATGCACTGCAAGTCATTATTAAAATGATTTTTTATTGCTTGCGGGAGATCGTGGTTTGCTTTTTTTCCACGTGGACGTACGCATATACACTGCGGATCATCTGCTTGGAAAAAAATCGTCAACCTCACCTTCCAGCTTCTTCCCCACCTCCCTAATTGATTTTAACCTTCAAATCTGCAGTGAATCCGCAAATGTATTTGTGGATGCACTGCAGATTGGCTGGCTGTCACTAGTATGTCCACTAATCTCTAAAACTGTTTATTACACTGTTAGCAGAACATAGACCTGCATACCTGCATTCCGCTGACAACATGGGGAGTAATCCAATTCAAATTTTATGACTGCTATATGCTGATAATTCCGTTTGTTATTACATACCTAGGTCAGTACTTTCACCGTTTTATTCCATTTAAAGGGATTAACCACATTTGGACAATGTCTTTTTGAGAACTTACCAGAGTGAGGTGATACTTGATTGAAGCTTTCCCTTTGTTTTCATTTAGGACCAACATCAGAATAGAGCTTTTCATTCATTGTTTGCATACTGTATCAAGTTTTGCGAACCTATCGGGGGCAATATACAGCTGCTAAGGAACAAACGGGACAAAGTTTGCAGTCATGTCAAACAATGTTTACTCTGGCTGGCAGGTAGCAGAAAAATTGAAAAGCATTACAGGCAATACAACCTTATGGTCCACAAGCATCAGGAGCATCAGTGTCTATGGCAAGAAACAGGCGTGTTATTCGACTGTTTAATTCCAAATAGTATGCACACCTAGAGTTAAAATGAGACCTGCCTCACTTACAGTACATTGCAAGGGCATCATCATTTCTACAGGCCCAATCTAGTCCAGGTTCAGAATTGCTCCTCTACCATGGATTTCCAAGCATCTTTGTTGCAGTCTTATTACCCTTTTCTGGTACATGCGTAGCATGGTCTTTCCCTCTGTAGTTGCTGCCTCCAAGCAATCCCCATTTCCTTAGTCTAAAGCCCACTGCTTATCATCTATAGTTCTTCTTCATAGTGTTGCGCCTTTCGAACAGCAGCTCTGCTACTGTTATAGTCCCTGCACTCTCCTTGCACAGTCTCTGATCTTTCTCAGTCCCGGGGAACTCAGCGATGCAGCAGGAAACATCCTTTATACAGGGCGCCAAAGGTACCAAGAACCTTCGGACTCCTCCTGTGGGGAAAGCTTTATACACAGCACTAAAATGCACTATTAGGGCGCCCACCCACTGGCGATTTTTTTTACCTGCGAAATTCGCAGCATTTTTTTCTCTGCAGGGGTCTATGGGACTTGTAATGTTAAAATCGCGATCGCGCAAAATCGCGATTTCGCGGTAAATTGCGATTTTGCGCGATCGCGATTTTAACATTACAAGTCCCATAGACCCCTGCAGAGGAAAAAATGCTGCGAATTTCGCAGGGAAAAAAAATCGCCAGTGGGTGGGCGCCCTTAGGGCGCCTACCCACTGGCGATTTTTTTTCCTTTGCGTTTTGCGTTTTTTCTGAAGAGCAATTAGTATAGAATGTGTTCTTGTCCATTTGCGGGGTTTTTTTTCGGTCCGTTGCAATTTTTCACATAGGAACTGTCAGTTGCATATGTGTCCTTATTTTTCTCTTAATGCACCCATGAATGTCAATGGAAATTAACGGAAAACACGCAAAAAAAGCCGCGGAAAACGCGGCAAAAACGCTGCGTTTTTCACGCACGAAAATCGGCAACGCCAGTGGGTAGGCGCCCTTAACCTCTGGTGCTTCATGCCTGATTCTGGTGTACAGCCAGTCTGTCCTCTCTCTGCCTTTCTGCCTTATCTGACAGGGGGCAGAAACTAGAGCCAATGTGGAAGCTCATTACCACAACTAGGAGCTTCTAAAATAAGGGGTGAGAGCTGGACATCAATTCTCCCCTGTACCTGAGTGCAGTGAGTGGTTATCTCAACCTTTTTAATGAACACTGTACTGGTGTTACGAGAATTCACACTACAACAAGAGAACCAGGACCTGCCAGGACCTGTAGCCCGTAACCAATTGGGAAAACTTTGTATTACATACATTTCGGACTGGTCTACACGTGACACCACCATGATATATAACAGGATGGTTATGACTCTTTTACAGACCTACATGTTCACCCAGCATCTAAGGCCCAATTTTGGAAAGATGTCAACATTTATGATTCCTTATTTTAAAGGATATACAACAAATCATGGGAAGAGAAGAACTAGCTACTTTCTGTGCATAACTAAAGAAAAGACTTTTAGAAACTCTCTAATCTGTAACAAAAGGTTAATTACCTTTAATTACAATCAGACCATACCTTTCATCAAGCTTAGAAGGCAGCCATATTTATCGTAGATGTCATGTAGAACACATAGAGAATAAGAAGGCATGAAGAGCGCTGAAATTCATTACGAATCTTCCGGATGTGCTATTTCTGGAAGACCAGGATCTGTTCTATTCCCATTCATGTTTTTAATCATGTAATTTACACTTCAACCCTGAGAAAGTTGTGTTTCAAAAGGAGCAAAAACTAAACCGACTGGTGATAAATTTCAATGCACTTCAACTTGTTTACTGCTAGAGGGGTGTAATTTAAAAGAGGTGAAAAGGAGACTTTCAGAATATAATTAGTATAAAAATAATGTCGATGCCAGGTGGTACATTAGGGCCAGAAAGGATTATATCCTGAATGCCTGGGTAGATTTACGCAGAAAAGGACACCATTTTTCACTGCCAAGGATGCAAAAGCTAAGTATTGCTATTTGATGGGATGTAAACATATTCCACTTTAAGATGGTTAATGCTTAATTTTATAGTCATTTAGTATTTTCATACTGATCATAGGTCTGTATTAATTGGTTATGCCTACAATTGAGAAGATACCAAGGAACTGGTGGTTTATTAGCAATCCTTCCTAAAAGTCACTATCCAATAAGCTTCATTGGAGTAACTTAAAGGGGTTGTCCCGCGCCGAAACGGGTTTTTTTTTTTTCAATAGCCCCTCCGTTCGGCGCGAGACAAACCCGATGCAGGGGTTTAAAAAAAAAAAACGGATAGTACTTACCCGAATCCCCGCGCTCCGGTGACTTCTTACTTACCTTGCGAAGATGGCCGCCAGGATCTTCACCCTCGGTGGACCGCAGGTCTTCTGTGCGGTCCATTGCCGATTCCAGCCTCCTGATTGGCTGGAATCGGCACACGTGACGGGGCGGAGCTACGAGGAGCAGCTCTCTGGCACGAGCGGCCCCATTCAGAAGGGAGAAGACCGGACGGCATCATGGAGACGAGGACACTAGCAATGGAACAGATAAGTGAATAACTTCTGTATGGCTCATAATTAATGCACAATGTACATTACAAAGTGCATTAATATGGCCATACAGAAGTGTATACCCCAACTTTGTTTCGCGGGACAACCCCTTTAAGTTTTAGCAATGTGGTCACAAATAAGAATTTATTCTAAGGACAATTATTTTTTTTTTAATTTCTTTAGAAATAAAGTGTACAGATCCAGCAAAGTTTAACTTGACTTTTAATGTGTTAAGAAAATGTTCTGTGGTTTATTTTTCCTTTAAACAGCTTTTCATTGCTTTGTTGTGGTTTAAGATAACAATCAGATTCTAATAGTTTGCAATAGGATAACTTTTTGCAGAAAGTTTTCATAGTTAAGTTACACTTTGCCACATCTACTGATTCGCAGATTATGACTCTTTATTCAGTACATTAATATTACCAAATCCACTGAGCAAGAAGCAACGTTTGGATAAAGCACTGAGTATAGAAGATTCAGAGGAAGCTTTGCAATCCCTCGCCAAAGGAAAAACATTAGGGGTAGGCAGCATGCAACATGAATTATATAAATAAAACTATTTAACCCCTTAATGACGCGGCCCCTTTTTCTTTTTCCATTTTCGTTTTTTCCTCCCCCCTTCAAAAAAATCCTAACTCCTTTATTTATCCATCGACGTCGCTGTATGAGGGCTTGTTTTTTGCGGGACGAGTTGTACTTTTCAATGGTGCTATTTAAAGTACCATAAAATGTACTGAAAAACTTTTAAAAAATTCTAAGTGGGGTAAAATGAAAAAAAACCCGACATTTCGCCATCTTTTAGTGCGTCTTGTTTCTACGGCGCACAAAAGGCAACAAAAGCGACATGATACCTTAATTCTATGGGTCAGTGCGATTACTACGATACCAAACTTGTATAGTTTTTTTTTTCTTACTATACTTTTCTTTTTTTTTTCAAAGACATTTAATTTTTTTCAATTATTTTCTGTGGTCATTTTGTGCGCGCGATAACTTTTTTATTTTTCCGTCGACGTAGTTGAGCGAGGGCTCATTTTTTGCGGGATGTCCTGTAGTTTCCGGTAGTATCAATTTGGAGTACATATGACTTTTTATTGCGTTTTTTCTGGGAGACAGGGTAACTAAAAAAGTGCATTCCTGGCGTTCTTTTTTTTTTTTTTGGACGACATTCACTGTGCGGAAAAAATAATGCACTACTTTGATAGATCAGACTTTTACGGACGCGGCGATACCAAATGCATATTTTTATTTTATAATTTAGATTTTTTAAATAATAGATATGGCAAAAGGGGGGTGATTTAAACTTTTATAACTTTTTTTTTTTACAATTAAAAAAACTTTATTGATTTTTTTTTTTAACTTTACTTTGAAGTCCCCCTGGGGGACTTTAACATGCGATGCTTTGATTGTTCCTGCAATTTACCAGTCAGTCTATCAAGCCACCCCACGGGGATGGCTTGATAGGCAGTCTAGTAAGGCAGCACTGGGGCCTTTCATTAGGCCGCCAGCTGCCATGACACCTGCACGGCTCCCCCGATCTCCTCCGATCTCACCGCGGGGGGGGGGGGGGCGTGCGTGTCAGAATTGACAGCGGCATTTAAATGGTTAATAGCCGCGATCGGCCGAGAGAGGCTATTGCCCACGGGTGTCAGCTGTTATAAACAGCTGACGCCCGCACTGTATAAAGAGAGGTTGCCACGCAACCTCTCTTCATACATACCCCGACGCTCCATGACGTACCGATACGTCATGGAGCGGGAAGAGGTTAATATACTAGTATTTACTTTCTATGCTTAATAATGTTAATCTGTTGTTGATAGTCAACAAATCCAAATCTATGAATGAAGCAATAAGGGGAAGGATCCAAGTTTGTTGGATTCATACTGTTGAATACTGACATTAACATTTTGGCAAAGCTGTTTATAAAAGATTGGGCAAAGTCACCAAAACAAATGTTAGTTCGAATTAGTTCAAACCGAACCGTCAACAATAATAATGATTCCAGCCAAGTGGTGGCAGTTCTCCTATAGCTTAGTGGTTACTATTGTAGACTTTCAGTGCCGGTGTCCTAGGGACAATATTTGCATAGAGTTTCCCTGTGTTTCCTAATAATTTCCTTTATTTATATGGCACGTTTTTAATGCAGCACTTTACATCACTTGATATGTTGTGTCCACATTGGGACTCACAATCTATATTCACCTTTTAGTATGTTTTTGAGGTTTGGAGGAAAAGCATGGAGAACATACAAACTCCATGTAAATCGTTTCCTCGGCTTATCTTAACAGGCTGTGTATTATGCAGCCGGAATGCAATGTCCGAAGGGTAATGCTGCTGCTCACTCCTCTTCCTCCTCCATTGCAGGATCATTAAGAAGAAAAGGGAGCACTTCACAGAGCAGGCACAATCCAGAACATGAGCATAAAGCACTTTATTTACAGCACGCCAAGATAGCAGCACTATGGGTTTCAAGGCCATATGGGCCTTTATGTCATAGTAACATAGTATGTAAGGCTGAAAAAGATGCATCCATCCAGTTCAGCCTATTATCCTACATTGTTGAACCAAAGAAAGGCAAAGAAAAACATGAGGTAGAAGCCAATATTCCTAATTTGAGGGAAAATAATTCCTTCCAGACTCCAAAGTTGACAATCAGAATAACTCCCTGGATCGCCGATTTTTCTAAAGTAAGCTTGCAACCATAACATGTAATATTGTTATACTCAAGAAAGGCATCCAGGTCCCTTTTGAATCCCTTTATCGAGTTTGCCATCACCACGTCCTCTGGCAGAGAGTTCCACAGTCTCACTGCTCTTACAGTAAAGAACCCCCTTCTATGTTGTGTAGAAGCCTTCTTTCCTCTAGACCTGTCCCAGGTAAGCCATGACTAATCCACTCTTTGCATTGTAACTGTACTCAAAGAACTCCCTTTTCTTCTTATCTATCTAAATCTTGTCACTTAAAGTACAGCTTGTAAGCTGCGAGGGCACGGTCCTCTCTCCACCTGTAACAGGCTGTCCATCACTGAACAAAAATTTACCGTACTTGTTTTTGTCATATGTACTCAAACCCTTTTCACATGTACAGTGGCCTGGAATTAATGGTCTGAGGAAAATAATAATGTTAATTTTATGCTGACAGAACAATTTCAGCTAACTAGAGGAATGAGACAAGGATGTCTGATCTCACCTCTGCTTTTTTGCAATCATGATGGAGCTGTTGCAGTGATGATTAGACAGGGCAATGGTTGGATTTGATCCATGCTCACTAGAGATGAGCGAACGTACTCGTCCGAGCTTGATGCTCGTTCGAGTATTAGCGTGTTTGAGATGCTCGTTATTCGAAACGAGCACCACGCGATGTTCGAGTTACTTTCACTTTCATCTCTGAGACGTTAGCGCGCTTTTCTGGCCAATAGAAAGACAGGGAAGGCATTACAACTTCTCCCTGCGACGTTCAAGCCCTATACCACCCCCCTGCAGTGAGTGGCTGGCGAGATCAGGTGTCACCCGAGTATATAAATCGGCCCCTTCCGCGGCTCGCCACAGATGCATTCAGACATAGCTCAGGGAAAGTGCTGCTGATGCTGGAGCTGCTATAGGGAGAGTGTTAGGAGTTATTGTAGGCTTCAAGAACCCCAACGGTCCTTCTTAGGGCCACATCTGACCGTGTGCAGTACTGTTGAGGCTGCTTTTTGCAGTGTTGCACATTTTTTTTTTTTTTTGTATATCGGCCGTGCAGAGCATTGCGTCCAGAGCATTGCGTCCTGCAGTAATTTTACATTGTCCAGGGCCAGTAGTGGTGAGGCAGGGACAGAAGACATATACAGTCTATATAGGCAGTGGGCTTTTCCAAAAACATTTGGGAAAAAAAATCTATTTGGGCTGCCTGTGACCGTCCTCAGTGTACTGCGTCTCTGCTGGGGGTAGTTGTCCTAATTCATACGCAGCCAGCTAAGTGTTGCAGCAGGCTTGCGCAAAATTATTTCCTGCCTCTGCTGTGCGTTCCGTAAGCGAAGTCAGCCTCCAACCACAGGCCAATAAGCGGCACATTTAATTACAGCGTTCTGTTTCTGCACTACTGGTAATACAGCATGCTGAGGGGTAGAGGTAGGCCTAGAGGACGTGGACGCGGGCGAGGACGCGGAGGCCCAAGTCAGGGTGTGGGCACAGGCTGAGCCAGTGCGGTGGCCAGGGGTAGAGGCAGGGCCAGACCGAATAATCCACCAACTGTTTCCCAAAGCACCCCCTCGCGCCATGCCACCCTGCAGAGGCCAAAGTGCTCTAAGGTGTGGCAGTTTTTCACAGAGACGCCTGATGACCGACGAACAGTGGTGTGCAACCTTTGTCGCGCCAATATCAGCTGGGGAGCCACCACCACCAGCATGCGCAGGCATATGATGGCCAAGCACCCCACAAGGTGGGACGAAGGCCGTTCACCACCTCCGGTTTGCACCACTGCCTCTCCCCCTGTGCCCCAACCTGCCACTGAGTTCCAACCCCCCTCTGAGGACACAGGCACTACCGTCTCCTGGCCTGCACCCACACCCTCACCTCCGCTGTCCTCGGCCCCATCCAGCAATGTCTCTCAGCGCAGCGTCCAGACGTCGCTAGCGCAACTGTTTGAGCGCAAGCGCAAGTACGACGCCACGCACCCGCACGCTCAAGCGTTAAACGTGCACATAGCCAAATTGATCAGCCTGGAGATGCTGCCGTATAGGGTTGTGGAAACGGAGGCTTTCAAAAGCATGATGGCGGCGGCAGCCCCGCGCTACTCGGTTCCCAGTCGTCACTACTTTTCCCGATGTGCCGTCCCAGCCCTGCACGACCACGTCTCCCGCAACATTGTACGCGCCCTCACCAATGCGATTACTGCCAAGGTCCACTTAACAACAGACACGTGGACAAGCACAGGCGGGCAGGGCCACTATATCTCCCTGACGGCACATTGGGTGAATTTAGTGGAGGCTGGGACCGAGTCAGAGCCTGGGACCGCTCACGTCCTACCCACCCCCAGAATTGCGGGCCCCAGCTCAGTGCTGGTATCTGCGGCGGTGTATGCTTCCTCCACTAAACCACCCTCCTCCTCCTCCTCCAACGCAACCTGTGTCTCGCAATCAAGATGTGTCAGCAGCAGCACGTCAACAGCAGTCGTTGTCGCGCGGCGTGGCAGCACAGCGGTGGGCAAGCGTCAGCAGGCCGTGCTGAAACTACTCAGCTTAGGAGAGAAGAGGCACATGGCCCACAAACTGCTGCAGGGTCTGACAGAGCAGACCGACCGCTGGCTTTCGCCGCTGAGCCTCCAACCGGGCATGGTCGTGTGTGACAACGGCCGTAACCTGGTGGCGGCTCTACAACTCGGCAGCCTCACGCATGTGCCATGCCTGGCCCATGTCTTTAATTTGGTGGTTCAGCGCTTTCTGAAAAGCTACCCACACTTGTCATACCTGCTCGGAAAGGTGCGCCAGCTCAGCGCACATTTCCGCAAGTCCAAGACGGACGCTGCCACCCTGCGGACCCTGCAACATCGGTTTAATCTGCCAGTGCACCGACTGCTGTGCGACGTGCCCACACGGTGAAACTCTACGCTCCACGTGTTGGCCAGGCTCTATGAGCAGCGTAGAGCTATAGTGGAATACCAACTCCAACATGGGTGGCGTAGTGGGAGTCAGCCTCCTCAATTCTTTACAGAAGAGTGGGCCTGGTTGGCAGCCATCTGCCAGGTCCTTGGAAACTTTGAGGAGTCTACCCAGATGGTGAGCGGGGATGCTGAAATCATTAGCGTCACCATTCCTCTGCTATGCCTCTTGAGAAGTTCCCTGCAAAGCATAAAGGCAGACGCTTTGCGCTCGGAAACGGAGGCGGGGGAAAACAGTATGTCGCTGGATAGTCAGAGCACCCTCATGTCTATATCTCAGCGCGTTGAGGAGGAGGGGGAAGAGACAGCTTGGCCCACTGCTGAGGGTACCCATGCTGCTTGCCTGTCATCCTTTCAGCGTGTATGGCCTGAGGAGGAGGAGGAGGAGGAGCAGGAGGATCCTGAAAGTGATCTTCCTAGTGATGACAGCCATGTGTTGCGTACAGGTACCCTGGCACTCATGGCTGACCTCATGTTAGGATGCCTTTCTCGAGACCCTCGTGTTACACGCATTCTGGCCACTACGGATTACTGGGTGTACACACTGCTCGACCCACGGTATAAGGAGAACCTTTCCACTCTCATACCCGAAGAGGAAAGGGGTTCGAGAGGGATGCTATACCACAGGACCCTGGCGGACCCTGATGGTAATATTCCCATCCGACAGCACTAGTGGCAGAAGGCGCAGTTCCGAGGGCCAGGTAGCAGGGGAGGCGCGGAGATCAGGCAGCATGTACAGCGCAGGCAGGGGAACATTCTCCAAGGCCTTTGCCAGCTTTATGGCTCCCCAGCAAGACTGTGTCACCGCTCCCCAGTCAAGGCTAAGTCGGCGGGAGCACTGTAAAAGGATGGTGAGGGAGTACATAGCCGATCGCACGACCGTCCTCTGTGACGCCTCTGCCCCCTACAACTACTGGGTGTCGAAGCTGGACACGTGGCCTGAACTCGCGCTGTATGCCCTGGAGGTGCTTGCTTGTCCTGCGGCTAGCGTCTTGTCAGAGAGGGTGTTTAGTGCGGCTGGGGGAATCATCACGGATAAGCGTACCCGCCTGTCAACCGACAGTGCCGACAGGCTTACACTCATCAAGATGAACAAAGCCTGGATTTCCCCAGACTTCTCTTCTCCACCAGCGGACAGCAGCGATACCTAAGCAATACGTAGGCTGCACCCGCGGATGGAAGCATTGTTGTCTATCACCATCAAAAACAGGGACCTTTTTGCTCCATCAATCTGTGTATTCTATTCATCCTCCTCCTCCTGAAACCTCACGTAATCACGCCGAACGGGCAATTTTTCTAAGCCCCACAAGGCTCAGTCATATAATTTTTGTAAACAATTTTTATACGTTTCAATGCTCATTAAAGCGTTGAAACTTGCACCTGAACCAATTTTTATTTTAACTGGGCTGCCTCCAGGCCTAGTTACCAATTAAGCCACATTAACCAAAGCGATTAATGGGTTTCACCTGCCCTCTTGGTTGGGCATGGGCAATTTTTCTGAGGTACATTAGTACTGTTGGTACACCAATTTTTTTGGGCCCTCGTCTACAGTGTAATCCAATTAATTTTTTGCCCACCTGCATTAAAGCTGACGTTACATCAGTTGTGCTGGGCACTGCAATGGGATATATTTATGTACCGCCGGTGGCTTCCTGGCACCCACCCATGCTGTCGGTCCACACGGAGTTGTAACTGCATGTGTCCACTTCTAAAGAACCCCAGTCTGACTGGGGCATGCAGTGTGGGCTGAAGCCCACCTGCATTAAACATGACATTACCTCAGCTGTGCTGGGCACTGCAATGGGATATATTTATGTACCGCCGGTGGGTTCCAGGGAGCCACCCATGCTGTCGGTCCACACGGACTTCACAATAGGGAGTTGTACCTGCCTGTGTCTACTTATAAAATAGGTTCCCCATTGCTATGCCCACGTGTGCAGCTCCTGATGGCGGTGGCACAGGATTATATTTCTCATTGCTTCTGTACAGCATTGTGGGCTATCGCCCCGCCCCTTTTAAAGAGGGTCACTGCCTAGCCGTGCCAACCCTCTGCAGTGTGTGCCTGCGGTTCCTCCTCATGGCACTTATAAATAGACATGAGGGTGGCGTGGCATGAGGGCAGCTGAAGGCTGCGCAGGGACACTTTGGTGTGTGCTGTGGACACTGGGTCGTGCGGGGGGGGGGGGGGGGGGCAGCATGTAACCCAGGAGAAGTGGCAGCGGAGTGTCATGCAGGCAGTGATTGTGCTTTGTTGGAGGTAGTGTGGTGCTTAGCTAAGGTATGCATTGCTAATGAGGGCTTTTCAGAAGTAAAAATTGTTGGGGGGGTCACTCTTGCCGCTATTGTGGCTTAATAGTGGGACCTGGGAACTTGAGATGCAGCCCAACATGTAGCCCCTCGCCTGCCCTATCCGTTGCTGTGTCGTTCCCATCACTTTCTTGAATTGCCCAGATTTTCACAAATGGAAACCTTAGCGAGCATCAGCGATATACAAAAATGCTCGGGTCACCCATTGACTTCAATGGGGTTCGTTATTCGAAACGAACCCTCGAGCATCGCAAAATTTTCGTCCCGAGTAACGAGCACCCGAGCATTTTGGTGCTCGCTCATCTCTAATGCTCACCCATGAATCATTACGTGCAGACAAAGTCTTACAATGGAAAATATGTTTCAGGACTTAAAGGGGTTGTCTCACGCCGAAACGGTTTTTTTTTTTATTCTATAGGCCCCCAGTTCGGCGCGAGACAAACCTGATGCATGTGATAAAAAAAAAAACGGGTAGTACTTACCCGAATCCCCGCGCTGCGGCGACTTCTTCCTTCTTCTTACTTACCTTAGTAAGATGGCCGCCGGGATCTTCACTGTGCAGTCCATTGCCGATTCCAGCCTCCTGATTGGCTGGAATCGGCACACGTGACGGGGCGGAGCTACGAGCAGCCGCTCTCCGGCACGAGCGCCCCATTCAGAAGACAGAAGACCGCACAGCGCAAGCGCGTCTAAAATCGCCAGAAGAGGAGATTTTAGACGGATCCATGGAGACGAGGTCGCCAGCAACGGAGCAGGTAAGTGAATAACTTCTGTATGGCTCATAATTAATGCACGATGTATATTACAAAGTGCATTAATATGGCCATACAGAAGTGTATAACCCCACATGCTTTCATGAGACAACCCCTTTAAGTATTTATGAAAAATTACCAGGATTAGGAATTAAATGGAAAAAGTTACTACTGATGTTTTTGAATAACTATTACAACAAAATTGAATTAGTTCTCTCTATTTTAGGCTACTGGAAAATGCAAACTGAGATCCCAATCCACAAGGTGAGATCTGCATCGGGAAAATACAAGGTATAAGGCTAGTTGCATAAGGACAAATTTAAAGTTATGCATGTTATTCTCGGGCACAACTCGCATTGGACAGGAAGTAACATACGTAGATGTGCTATTTTCACCCAAGAATTGGACAAGGAGACGACATGTCGCAATTTTTTTTTACTTGCACTATCCCGGTAAAAAAGCCCATGTGCACACACCTGCCATTTCCATCCAATTTTTGGTCCGATTTTTCGATCTGAAAATATGACAAAAATTGTGTTCTTGTGAATGTAACCTAAAATAATGCACTAAAAATATACATATTTGAGTTCGCATATTATTGACAGGAAGATTAAAAGTGAAAGTGAAAAATTGGGGCTCTACCTGTGTTTAAAAATGACAAAAATTATGACAACTGCAAAAAGTGGCAAAATTCTCATCAAAATTGACACTGAGGCCATAAAATGCGTGCAAGACTTCATCTTCTTTGGCTCAAAAATTGACCAGGTTCGAGAATCTATGCCAGAGATAAAATGTAGGATAGCATTGGGGTGAAGCACGATGCCAAGCATGGCCAAAATCTGGAAAAGTAGGGATATCGGTATAGCAACTAAATGCAGGATAGTGCAAACCACAGTGTTCCCCACAGCCATGTATGGATGTGAAAGCTGGACTGCAAAGGAAGCTGATAGAAGGAGAATTGATGCATTTGAGCTGTGGTGCTGCCAAAAGCTAAAGCGTATGCCCTGGACGGTGAGAGTAACAAGCAGAGAAGTCCTGAATCATATAAGACCTGATATATCACTTGAGAACAAGATGACCGGACTCAAGCTCACAGATTTTGGCCATGTAATGCGAGCAGAGTCGCTAGAAAAATCTATAATGCTTGGACATATCAGTGGCAAATGAAGACCTGGCCACCAAGGGACATGATGGCTGATACTATCAGAGCTGATACTGGCATGGAAATCACACAACTGAAAGAAGCAGTGCAAAACCGAAAAACAAAGAGTCTTAAGGGTCGCCGAGGGTCGTGAACGACTAAACGGCCAACAACAACAACATTATTGAGAAACATAAATAAAATATCTAATACTCTATTCTGGAAATTGAAAGGAATTAGGTAAATGTTGCATTTCATTTAACATTTCAGATATTTTAAAGAAGCAGACTATGGGTTAAAGATGAACATTGGTTATTTTATTGTCAGCTTAGACATCTACTAGAAGCCAAGGAATTTAATTGGCAGGAGGAATTGTACTCTGAATTTGATAATATTTTAAATTCACAAATGGAACAAAAGGGAATTCTTTCAAAACTTTACTCAGCACTACTGGGCTAATAAGATAAATGTTAAAGATAAGAATAAATGGTCTCCAGATATTGATGATATCACAAGATAGCAGTGGAAGCAAATATTTAAGAATCTGTCAGAAATATTAATAAAACCGCCCCTGTAGATTACCTAATTTTTCATTACTCCTAAATTTCACGCTAACTAAATTATTTAAAATGAAATGAAAATAAATTCAAAAATCAATGCTTTGAGTGTCTTACAACAAAGATGACCATATACAGGGTGATCATTAGAGATGAGCGAACCTACTCAGCCACGCCCCTTTTTCGCCCGAGCACTGCGATTTTCGAGTACTTCCGTACTCGGGCGAAAAGATTCGGGGGTGCCGTGGGTGAGTGGGGGGTTGCAGCGGGAGTGGGGGGAGAGGGAGAGAGAGAGGGCTCCCCCTGTTCCCCGCTGCTACCCCCCGCTCCGCCACGCCTCCCCCACCCCCCGGCGCCCCCCAAATCTTTTCACCCGAGTACAGAAATTGCGGTGCTCGATCGAGTAATTACTCGAAACGAGTAGATTCGCTCATCTCTAGTGATTATAAAAAAAACAGCTCAACAATTAAGCTGATTTCTTCATACATGAATTGATATGCAATAACCAAAAGGATATGAAAAGGCAGAAGAGCTCTTCACGTTTTTAATGCACCTTACAGAAGTTCGACGTGGGCGCCATTGGTGCCATTAGACAACCTAAACAAAATGTGATTGTTCTTAGCAATAGAAACAAGTATTCTTATTGATATGATACCTTTTAATGGATAACAAAGATACATGATGTTACAGCGAGCTTTCAAACCTACTTAGGGTCCTTCCTCAGGTAAAATAAAATAGATCCGAAGAAGCATGTATATATATATACACACATTCATATGATAAGGCACAGACATGATGCGATTAATTTGTACTTGAAAAATACCAGAACAGGATAAGAAATAAATAAATACTTAAATAGTCCACTGATAAAGTTATGAAAGTTTTATGGTTAAGTGTTAGGGGGTCACTAGGCCAGAGTGTTATCTGTGCTACAGATTTCACATACTTCTAGTCACAGACACAACATAGAACACATGAAAGTTACGATATTAAAAAGGCAATTTCAAATCACAAAGCCATAGAAGAATTTGAGATGATATATTTATAATATTTTTTGACACTTTCAACGGAGGCCTAAATTCTCATGAATCCTCATGTGTGACTGGGAAGTATGATAAATCTATAGCACAGATAACACTCTGGCCTGGTGACCCCCTAACACTAATTCAGAGAGCAGAAAACTTTCACATCTTTATCAGAGGACTACTTAAGTACTTATTTATTTCTCTACTCATGCTGTTCTGGTATTTTTGAAGTTCAAATGAATCACACTATGTCTATACATATATATATACATGCCTTTTTGGATCTATTTTATTATGCCTGAGGCACGACTCTGAGAGGATCCAAGAACTCGCTATAGCATCATGTATTTTTGTTAGCTATTAAAAAGTATCATATCTACAAGATTACTTGGTTTCTCTTGCTGAGAACAGTCACATGTTGCTCTACTGGTTAACACGGTGCCAAGCTTTTTTCATACAACCTAAACAATGCATCTCTGCAGCTGTAGAATTGGTTACAGAGGATATGATGGGACGTATCTGGGTTGAACTGGACTACTGACTTGACATATGCCATGTCACTAGCAGCACCCACAACCAACATCTGTAAAGTGCATTAAAAACTTGAAGACTTCTCTGCCACAGCTGTAACAGCTGTGGCAGAGAAGAACGACGTTTGCCCATGGAATTCAATGGAGCCGGCAATACAGCCGGCTCTATTGACAGCATTGGGCTGCCGGCGTGCGCGGGATGAATTGTCGGGAAGGGCTTAAATATATAAGCCCTTCCCTGCAATTCACTCAGAAATGTGTTAAAATAAAAAAAATATATATACTCACCTTGTCCCGGCAGCCGGAGTGCAGCGCGGCCGGCCTGCAGTGGGTGTGAAGGGGGTGTGACTCAAAACTGCCCCTGATTGGCTCAGCGCTGAGCCAATCAGAGGCAGGTCTGAATTCATGAATGGGTGTGAGTGAGACCTGCCTCTGATTGGCTCAGCACTGACCCAATCAGGGCAGCTTTGAGTCACACCCCCTTCACACCCACTGCAGGCTGGCCGTGCTGAACTCCGGCTGCCGGGACCAGGTGAGTATATATATTTTTTTCTTTTTTACACATTTCTGGATGAATTGCAGGGAAGGGCTTATATATTTAAGTCCTTCCCGACAATTCATCCCGCGCACGCCCGCAGTGCATTGCTTTCAATGGAGCTGGCTGTATTGCCGGCTCCATTGAATGCAATGCGCTGGACAGCTCCGGCCCGTTTCTAATGAAACGCGGCTAGGAGCAGATTTTCGGGCGATTTTTGGGCCCCGGTCACGCGATTTGCGGATGCGCATCCATCATGCGATCCGCAAATCGCGCGAATAAAACGCCCGTGTGACTAAGGCCTAAGTCAGCATTTGACCTTTTAAAGGCCTTACTATATGACTAAAGATATTAGTCAAACAAGAATCTACATTGGGTTCTGAAGAAGACTTTTGTCTAGCTTATATCTTTAATCATGTTGAAAAACCTATTGAAAGGTCAGACATTGACTTACAGGGAAGGCACCTTCCAACAGATAGTAATGAAGAGGTACTTTTTCATTTATTATTTGCCTACCATTTGCTATGCAAAGGGTACAGTAAGAATAGCATGGTGCCATCTTAGCCAGAAAAATATATTTGATGCTTAATGCTCTTGTGCAGAAGTATTATAGAAATGATGCCTTAATTGTCTAACCAGAACAATTATATCTGCAAGCTTTCGGAACTCAGAGGTCTCTTCATCAGGCATTAGAACCAGTGAAGAGCTGAGAGAAATGCACAAAATTTAAATTATGTTACATCAAGATCCACAAAGAAGCTTGATAAATTCATGGGAAAACATTAGAGATGAGCGAACGTACTCGTCCGAGCTTCATACTCGTTCGAGTATTGGCGTGTTCGAGATGCTCGTTACTCGTAACGAGCACCACACGATGTTTGGGTTACTTTCAATTTCATCTATGAGACGTTAGCGCACTTTTCTGGCCAATAGAGAGACAGTGAAGGCATTACAACTTCCCTCTGCGACGTTCAAGCCCTATACCACCCCCCTGCAGTGAGTGGCTGGGGAGATCTGATGTCACCCGAGTATAAAAATCGGCCCCTCCCGCGGCTCGCCTCAGATGCGTTCTGACATAGCTGAGGGAAAGTGCTATCTTGTTGGAGCTGCTATAGGGAGAGTGTTAGGAGTTATTGTAGGCTTCAAGAACCCCAACGGTCCTTCTTAGGGCCACATCTAACCGTGTGCAGTACTGTGGAGGCTGCTTTTTGTAGTGTTGCACATTTTTTTTTTTTGGTATATCGGCCGTGCAGAGCATTGCGCCCTGCAGTAATTAGACATAGTGCAGGGCCAGAAGTGGTGAGGAAGGGACAGAAGACATATTATTGATTGAATATAGGCAGTGGGCCTTTGCAAAAAAATTTGTGGGAAAAAAATCTATTTGGGCTGCCTGTGAGTGTCCTCAGTGTTCTGGGTCTGTGCTGGGTGTAGTAGTTCTACAAATTCATACGCAGCCAGATAAGTGTTACAGCAGGCTTGCGCAAAATTATTTCCTGGCGTTCCGTAAGCGAAGTCAGCCTCCAACCACAAGCCAATAAGCGGCACATTTAATTACAGCGTTCTGTTTCTTCACTACTGGTAATACAGCATGCTGAGGGGTAGGGGTAGGCCTAGAGGACGTGGACGCGGGCGAGGACGCGGAGGCCCAAGTCAGGGTGTGGGCACAGGCCGAGCCAGTGCGGTGGCCAGGGGTAGAGGCAGGGCCAGACCGAATAATCCACCAACTGTTTCCCAAAGCGCCCCCTCGCGCCATGCCACCCTGCAGAGGTCAAGGTGCTCTACGGTGTGGCAGTTTTTCACAGAGACGCCTGACGACCGACGAACAGTGGTGTGCAACCTTTGTCGCGCCAAGATCAGCTAGGGAGGCACCACCACCAACAGCATGCGCAGGCATATGATGGCCAAGCACCCAACAAGGTGGGACGAAGGCCGTTCACCGCCTCCGGTTTGCACCACTGCCTCTCCCCCTGTGCCCCAACATGCCACTGGGATCCAACCCCACTCTGAGGACACAGGCACTACCGTCTCCTGGCCTGCACCCACACCCTCACCTCCGCTGTCCTCGGCCCCATCCACCAATGTCTCTCAGCGCAGCGTCCAGACGTCGCTAGCACCACTGTTTGAGCGCAAGCGCAAGCACGACGCCACGCACCCGCACGCTCAAGCGTTAAACGTGCACATTGCCAAATTGATCAGCCTAGAGATGCTGCCGTATAGGCTTGTGGAAATGGAGGCTTTCAAAAGCATGATGGCTGTGGCAGCCATGCGCTACTCGGTTCCCAGTCGCCACTACTTTTCCCGATGTGCCATCCCAGGCCTGCACGACCACGTCTCCCGCAACATTGTACGCGCCCTCACCAACGCAGTTACTGCCAAGGTCCACTTAAAGGGGTTGTCCCGAGGCAGCAAGTGGGTCTATACACTTCTGTATGGCCATAATAATGCACTTTGTAATATACATTGTGCATTAATTATGAGCCATACAGAAGTTATAAAAAGTTTTATACTTACCTGCTCCGTTGCTGGCGTCCTCGTTCCCATGGAGCCCGACTAATTTTCGGCCTCCGATGGCCAAATTAGCCGCGCTTGCGCAGTCCGGGTCTTCTGTAATCTTCTATGGAGCCGCTCGTGCCAGAGAGCGGCTCCGTGTAGCTCCGCCCCGTCACGTGCCGATTCCAGCCAATCAGGAGGCTGGAATCGGCAGTGGACCGCACAGAAGAGCTGCGGTCCACGAAGACAGAGGATCCCGGCGGCCATCTTCAGCGGTAAGTATTGAAGTCACCGGAGCGCGGGGATTAAGGTAAGCGCTCCGGTAAACTTCCTTTACTTCCCTGCATCGGGGTTGTCTCGCGCCGAACGGGGGGGGGGTTGAAAAAAAAAAAAAACCCGTTTCGGCGCGGGACAACCCCTTTAACAACAGACACGTGGACAAGCACAGGCGGGCAGGGCCACTATATCTACCTGACGGCACATTGGGTGAATTTAGTGGAGGCTGGGACAGAGTCAGAGCCTGGGACCGCTCACGTCCTACCCACCCACCGAATTGCGTGCCCCAGCTCGGTGGTGGTATCTGCGGCGGTGTATGCTTCCTCCACTAAACCACCCTCCTCCTCCT
This sequence comes from Eleutherodactylus coqui, assembly GCF_035609145.1. Lineage (NCBI taxonomy): Eukaryota > Metazoa > Chordata > Amphibia > Anura > Eleutherodactylidae > Eleutherodactylus > Eleutherodactylus coqui. The sequence continues at coordinate 33,097,684 of NC_089838.1, forward strand.
CCAACGCAACCTCTGTCTCGCAATCAAGATGTGTCAGCAGCAGCACGTCGCCAGCAGTCAGTGTCGCGTGGCATGGCAGCACAGCGGTGGGCAAGCGTCAGCAGGCCGTGCTGAAACTACTCAGCTTAGGAGATAAGAGGCAGACGGCCCACGAACTGCTGCAGGGTCTGACAGAGCAGACCGACCGCTGGCTTGCGCCGCTGAGCCTCCAACCGGGCATGGTCGTGTGTGACAACGGCCGTAACCTGGTGGCGGCTCTGCAGCTCGGCAGTCTCACGCACGTGCCATGCCTGGCCCATGTCTTTAATTTGGTGGTTCAGCGCTTTCTGAAAAGCTACCCACACTTGTCATACCTGCTCGGAAAGGTGCGCCGGGTCAGCGCACATTTCCGCAACTCCAAGACGGACGCTGCCACCCTGCGGACCCTGCAACATTGGTTTCATCTGCCAGTGCACCGATTGCTATGCGACGTGCCCACACAGTAGAACTCTATGCTCCACATGTTGGCCAGGCTCTATGAGCAGCGTAGAGCTATTGCGGAATACCAACTCCAACATGGGCGGCGTAGTGGGAGTCAGCCTCCTCAATTATTAACAGAAGAGTGGGCCTGGTTGGCAGCCATCTGCCAGGTCCTTGGAAACTTTGAGGAGTCTACCCAGATGCTGAGCGGGGATGCTGCAATCATTAGCGTCACCATTCCTCTGCTATGCCTCTTGAGAAGTTCCCTGCAAAGCATAAAGGCAGATGCTTTGCACTCGGAAACGGAGGCGGGGGAAGACAGTATGTCGCTGGATAGTCAGAGCACCCTCATGTCTATGTCTCAGCGCGTTGAGGAGGAGGAGGAGGGGGAGGAGCATGAGGAGGAGGGGGAAGAGACAGCTTGGCCCACTGCTGAGGGTACAGATGCTGCTTGCCTGTCATCCTTTCAGCGTGTATGGCCAGAGGAGGAGGAGGAGGAAGAGGGGGAGGACCATGATGAGGAGGGGGAAGAGACAGTTTGGCCCACTGCTGAGGGTACAGATCCTGCTTGCCTGTCATCCTTTCAGCGTGTATGGTCTGAGGAGGAGGAGGAGGAGGATCCTGAAAGTGATCTTCCGAGTGAGGACAGCCATGTGTTGTGTACAGGTACCCTGGCACACATGGCTGACTTCATGTTAGGATGCCTTTCTCGTGACCCTCGCGTTACACGCATTCTGGCCACTACGGATTACTGGGTGTACACACTGCTCGATCCACGGTATAAGGAGAGCCTTTCCACTCTCATTCCCGAAGAGGAAAGGGGTTCGAGAATGATGCTATACCACAGGGCGCTGGTGGACAAACTGATGGTAAACTTCCCATCCGACAGCGCTAGTGGCCGAAGGCGCATTTCCGCGGCCCAGGTAGCAGAGGAGGCGCAGAGATCTGGCAGCATGTACAGCGCAGGCAGGGGACCATTATCCAAGGCCTTTGCCAGCTTTCTGGCTCCCCAGCAAGACTGTGTCACCGGTCCCCAGTCAAGGCTGAGTTGGCGGGAGCACTGTAAAAGGATGGTGAGGGAGTACGTAGCCGATCGCATGACCGTACTCGGTGACGCCTCTGCCCCCTACAACTACTGGGTGTCGAAGCTGGACACGTGGCCTGAACTCGCGCTGTATGCCCTGGAGGTGCTTGCTTGTCCTGCGGCCAGCGTCTTGTCAGAGAGTGTGTTTAGTGTGGCTGGGGGAATCATCACGGATAAGCGTACCCACCTGTCAACCGACAGTGCCGACAGGCTTACACTCATCAAGATGAACAAAGCCTGGATTTCCCCAGACTTCTCTTCTCCACCAGCGGACAGCAGCGATACCTAAACAATACGTAGGCTGCACCCGCGGATGGAAGCATCGTTCTCTATCACCATCCAAAACGGGGACCTTTTTGCTTCATCAATCTGTGTATAATATTCCTCCTCCTCCTGCTCCTCCTCCTGAAACCTCACATAATCATGCCGAACGGGCAATTTTTCTTAGGCCCACAAGGCTCAGTCATATAATTTTTCTAAACAATTTTTATACGTTTTAATGCTCATTAAAGCGTTGAAACTTTCACCTCAACCAATTTTTATTTTTACTGGGCTGCCTCCAGGCCTAGTTACCAATTAAGCCACATTAACCAAAGCGATTAATGGGTTTCACCTGCCCTCTTGGTTGGGCATGGGCAATTTTTCTCAGGTACATTAGTACTGTTGGTACACCAATTTTTGGGGGCCCTCGCCTACAGTGTAATCAAATTAATTTTTAGCCCACCTGCATTACAGCTGACGTTACATCAGCTGTGTTGGGCACTGCAATGGGATATATTTATGTACCGCCGGTGGGTTCCAGGGAGCCACCCATGCTGTGGGACCACAGGGAGTTGTAACTGCATGTGTCCACTTCTAAAGAACCCCAGTCTGACTGGGGCATGCAGTGTGGGCCGAAGCCCACCTGCATTAAACATGACATTACCTCAGCTGTGATGGGCAATGCAATGGGATATATTTATGTACCGTCGGTGGCTTCCTGGCACCCACCCATGCTGTGGGTCCACAGGGAGTTGTAACTACATGTGTCCACTTCTAAAGAACCCCAGTCTGACTGGGGCATGCAGTGTGGGCCGAAGCCCACCTGCATTAAACATGACATTACCTCAGCTGTGATGGGCAATGCAATGGGATATATTTATGTACCGCCGGTGGCTTCCTGGCACCCACCCATGCTGTGGGTCCACAGGGAGTTGTAACTACATGTGTCCACTTCTAAAGAGAAGCTCTGCTGTCCAGGGCACTGTAATGGGATACATTTATGTACAGCTGGTGGGTTCCAGGGAGCCACCCATGCTGTGGGTGCACACAGAATTCCCATTGCAGAGTTGTACCTGCCTGTAACTATTTATGAAAAAACGCGGTCTGACTGGGGCATGCAGACACCTTGACAGAATGAATAGTGTGTGGCACATAGGTTCCCCATTGCTATGCCCACGTGTGCAGCTCCTGATGGCGGTGGCACAGGATTATATTTCTCATTGCTTCTGTACAGCATTGTGGGCTATCGCCCCGCCCCTTTTAAAGAGGGTCGCTGCTTAGCCGTGCTAACCCTCTGCAGTGTGTGCCTGCGGTTCCGCCTCATGGCAGACGCACTTATAAATAGACATGAGGGTGGCGTGGCATGAGGGCAGCTGAAGGCTGGGCAGGGACAATTTGGTGTGCGCTGTGGACACTGGGTCGTGGGGGGGGTTGGGCAGCATGTAACCCAGGAGAAGTGGCAGCGGAATGTCATGCAGGCAGTGATTGTGCTTTGTTGGAGGTAGTGTGGTGCTTAGCTAAGGTATGCATTGCTAATGAGGGCTTTTCAGAAGTAAAAGTTGTTGGGAGGGGGGGCCCCACTCTTGCCGCTATTGTGGCTTAATAGTGGGACCTGTGAACTTGAGATGCAGCCCAACATGTAGCCCCTCGCCTGCCCTATCCGTTGCTGTGTCGTTCCCATCACTTTCTTGAATAGCCCAGATTTTCACAAACGAAAACCTTAGCGAGCATCGGCGATATACAAAAATGCTCGGGTCGCCCATTGACTTTAATGGGGTTCGTTACTCAAAACGAACCCTCGAGCCTCGCGAAAAGTTCGTCTCGAGTAACGAGCACCCGAGCATTTTGGTGCTCGCTCATCTCTAGAAAACATCTCTCAGGGTCAAACCACAGTATAATAGATTTGAAGGTCTTAATACTCAAAGGTCCTTTAAAGAACGAGAGGAGAGGAAAATTTGGGAATTCAAATTTATAAGAACTTTCCAGTCATTGACTCAAGGATTCAACCCAACACCTGGATTTATAAAGGTCCATTTATACGAGACGAATGTCAGGCAAACTATGCCCAACACTCATCCCTGTGTGTCCTTGCTCCTGTGCTGTTGCATGACAGCTAGTTGCACTGGTGGCCAGCAGGGGGGCGAGGAGGCTGCAGGAGATTTCTCTCCTTATCCTCCCCCACCCCTCTCTGTTGACTTAACATAGCGTCTTTTTTTTTAGTACTGAATGGCTTTTATTTACACTGAGTGATCAGCAATCAGATCATTGTCGATTGTTTATACAGCACAAAAGATGGACGATCAGCTGATCACTCAGTGTAAATAGTAGCTGTTCAGTACTGAACAGCCGCTATGTTAAGTCAATGCAGAGGGGCAGGGGAGCGTGAGGAAAGAAATCTCCTCCAGCCACCCCGCTGTGAGCCAGCAATACTAGCTCCCATGCAGGTGCATGAGAGCTAGTATGTGCGGGGATGAGTGTCGGGCATTGTTTGCTCGACACTCGCCCATTCTTATGGGCCTTAAGCCATTACATGAAGACCTCACACCACCCTCAGTGGCTCCAGATCTCTGACTTCCTAAATCTTCCATACACAAACTTCAGTTGTATAGCGTTAGCTTATCTTAATGATGTATCACCCAATGTACCTGTCACTGGAGCCATAGTTTGGTGCCTCTCTCTTGCATGTCTTGCGTGTCTCACTTCCTCCTCAGTCTCTCTGGTCTCTGCCTTTAGTGCTCGCATGTTCTACTTACCCCTTCCTTAAAGGGCAAGCAATTGTTACGTAATTCAATCCCCGATCAATCCCACTGCACCTTCAGCTACAATAAGTACCATCCCTTTAGGGAGAGTGCCTCAGCAATTTGGTCTCCTACTGCTATATGTGACAAAGCTGCTTCTGTTTATTCTGGTTCTGGCCCTTGTTAGACTTTAGCATCAGCAGCCACACAGCCAGGACTATCTGTGTAAGTAATGGCTTGGTGCCCCACAGCAAAGACTGTATCCTGCTTGGAGGAGTCAACGGTGAAAACCAGGTTTTCTATGGTGATGCCTCCACAAAGTCAAACCTTTGCGTGGCAAGGTGGATCCACATCCACCCGCCTGACATAACATCATTTAAATGTTGTGTATTTCTCTCAGTTCTTCATTTGTTAACTTGCCTGATGAAGGTGCCCTTGTGCTATGAAACCTTGCAAGTATAATTTTCTGATTACCCAATAAACGTATCACCTCTATAATACATTTATTTTTTTTATATATATATGAGTATTTAACATCACAAAGCAAAGGATTAAATCTGAGGCAAATGAGCAGTAATTGCGCAATAAAATCCACAAGAAAAACCTTACTACTTGGCGATCTGATAAATATAGCATATATATGTGAAAGTGATGTAATCTGCTTCCTTTAACCCCTTGAGTGGCAGGTTTCCTATCACCCTGTCGTGCCCACCAGGGCAGGTTTTTTAAAATGGTCTAATCATTGAATTTCAACTAGTTTTGCAGTTGCGTCTCAAGAGCCATAACTTTTTCATTTTTCCATTGACATGGCCATATGAGGGCTTGTTTTTTGCGGGACAAGTTGTGATTTTTTAAACAGGGGGGAGGAAAAAAAGAAATGGGGAAAAAAGAAAAAAAGGGGCCATGTCATTAAGGGGTTAAATAATGTATTAACTTCCTTCTCTGAGTCATTACGACACACACGGATACCACATGTGTGATTGTATTTTTGATTTTTTACAAAGTAAAGGGAGACAAGTGTTTTTTTTATTTTTTTAATAATTTTTTTACTTTTTTTTTTTATTTTTTTTATTTATTTTTTTATTTTTTTGTCCCTATAGGGGTCTTCCACAGGGACCCATCAGGACCCCTGATCACATTCCGGGGGTCCGATGGTGACAGCCCTTTACATGCTGCAGTGACAGCCCTTTACATGCTGCAGTCACATAGACTGCAGCATGTAAGGGGTTAACACAGCAGAGATCAGAGGTTTTCTCTGATCTCTGCTGTTAGAGCTAGTACCTAGCTGTCCTCTGACAGCTAACAACTAGCTCTCCCTGCCACAGAGACCATGGGCTTGCTTCTGACAAGCCGATGGTCTCTATGGCAACCTGTAAACAAAGCAGGAGATATTGCCGGCATATCGGCATGTCGGCAATATCTTCTGCTGGTTTTTCAAAGCCCTTGCTTTGTTCTCTGTGGGTCTGTGCAGGCAGAGCACACTGTCACAGCTTGTGGCATTGTGCTCTGCAGCTCCCATAGTGATACATAGCCCGGAAATCTTCCGGGCAGTATCGCTATGAGCAGTGGAGCTCGGCCCCGGAAATTTTCCGGGCGTGCCACTTAAGGGGTTAAGCAACTTAAAGGATGTAAGAGTTGTCCAAAAAAGACAGATATACATTGCCATAAAAACTCAGAGAATAAAAAGGGCCAATAACAAAACTAAACAAGGGGGGAAAGGAAAATCTCACCCTAATGTACTAATATGGGAAACCTTGCCTAAAGTGGAGTGAACGCTCATGTTTGGATCCTGCGCAGTGCCGTCTTAATAGCATTATGGAACCCCGGGCAAAGCAGTGTACTGGGGCCCCTACGACAACTACTCTCAGGAATAAAAATGTAAATTGTTGATAAAATAAAAAACATATAATTTTTTTATTGGCACTTCCAACAAAATCAGTGTGCAGCAAAAAACTAATCAACATGATAAACATTTGAACATTACGTTTCATTTCTGCTGAAAGGGTTATTCACTTGGAAATATATATCATATGGGGATGTGGTAGGCACGGGTCAAAGTCAAGAAAACTTGGCTGGACAAGCAAGTTAGTTCAGCATCCGAGGAGCGGGCCCACAGCCGAAGAGATCATGGGGATAGATAAGGGACCTTCCGTGGGGGTAGCTCAGGACCTGACCAAGTTACTGCTGGAGGAGGTCTCAGGGAAAATGTAACCAGAGGTTACCTGTAGTCTTCTTGTCACTCGTGACGCCACCATTCCGTCCTCTGCAGTGAATCTCGATGAAGGGATAAAATAGTCCACTCACAGTGATAAACATTACGGACAAACCGGGAATGGTTGGTAATGTCCATTTACTGTAACTTGGAAAACAGTTCAACAGTAGATTGGCACAGATACAGCAAGAGAAGGTGGTATGACATGCAGGATACACGGGGCAATCCGTACAATCCACAGTCGAGTTATCTGTGTGATCCTGCTCCCGACGACTCTCTCTCCAACTTCCTACCGGTACACACTCACGCTTCCTGTACCAGAACACTTCAAACAACGATCCCTCTTCTCACCTGCGCATGAGAGAATCGCTCGGCTTCTTCCATACCTCCCCACAAAAGCCGATAAGACAGTGGCTGTGTGTGGACAGACTCTCACGAACTCCTATTCTCATGCTCACTCTTGCAAGAAGCCTCCTAGACTCACTTGCATCCACCTTGCAAACACATATATAACACAAGTTCACATAACACACAACAAGATACATTCCTTAGACATAACCCAGACGTTAACCTATTTAATGCTGCAGAGGTGCAATACAAATCACAAATGCACACTATATAGAAGACACAGACAATACAATTGCACAAGACAAACACATTCAACCTTATGGAGGGGCCCCACTAACTCTGGGCCACTACATTAGTAACCGGCTACTTAGACTGGAGAAACGGAAGTCTAAGTCTCTATGGTCCATTTGCCTCTTCCACTGTAAACGTCTCTTTGTTCATAGTGCCGGGCTACTTACACCAGAAAGTAACAAAACAATGTTCTATGATTCACAAGATGTTTCACACATCCAATCGGTGGAAATCTCTCTTTTAATTATAGAAATTATGGATAATTTACAGTAGCAAATTATGAGTAATTTATAAAAAGGAATTATGGGTAATTTGAAAGTGAATCAGAAAGTGACAAAATGTAAGTCTTCACACATGGCATAGACAGATTGGAGCCAAGTTCATATCCTGCCACACAACATTATCATATGCTTGTGGGGCCCCTGGGCAAGTGCCCATCAGGCCTATGCGTTAAGATGGCATTGAATCTGGGGAGTATCTAGACTGTCCCTAGATGGATAAGAGAATGATTTTAATATGGGCAGATATTAAATAGCAACGGTACAAACAGTTAAGGAAGCACCTTAACACCAAAATAACAAGTATGAAAAGCGTGGACTTATCTGAATGAAGCAAGACACTAGGGAGAAGAGGAATGGACCAGAACTTCACCAACAGAGGAATAACTGGCACCCTCTGAGAGGAGAGGCTGGAATTAATATATTACAGTAAAAGCTGATTGGCTCGCTGGAGAAACAACCTTCTCACCGACCAATCAAACCCCACAACAGCAAAGTAAAGTTTAAAGCCAAATTACATTGCACAGCTCTTCCATGTCATGCTTTGGTTGTGTCACCATAGACATACAGCAACAACCTCATAGGATGGGAAAAAAATATAGTATAATTCCCCCCTTTGGTGCAAACTGTACAGGCAGGATAATAAAATGCTAAAAAAGCAATATGAAGATATTACTCCTGCCTCATTGTATCATTTTAGAGGTTTTACTTGTCGTACCTAGACTTGGATCCAAGAGATAGTTCCGATAATAAAGATACAGGTTGATTTTTTTAAAAATCCTTAAATTTGACTCTACACTTGGCATCTCATTATTTCTTGCTGGAGACATGACTCTGGTAGAAAGCAGAGGAAGAAAAAAGTCGGCTCCGTAGAGACAGATTATAATCTGTTTTTGTGTTCAAGTAACTTATTCAAGGTCACAGCTAGATGTCTGAACTATGTATCTTTTTATGAGCGTAAAACAGAAATTAAAGCCCTGTTTTATGATGTGGCTCTTCGGACTCTAAGTAGTAAATATAGTAGACAAGGATCAGTATTATTATAGGAGGCAGCTAGGGTATTGCATATGATCTATAGGAGAAAGTATCAAACTAATTACAACCATTTGTGTCACCACTGTCAAGGCAAGATTAAGTATGTGCCCCCAAGAGCTAGAAGAATGCAAGAATGGTGACAGGTCTGTCATGCCGCCCATGACATCTCCAGATACAGGTGTAGCAACCTGATGACCTCTCGTAGACTTGTGATAGCACGCAGCTTTTGTTTTGCATTTTTAAATGCTCTGGGTAATTTATTTGAAATGGCTCTGAAATTGCGGGGAGGTAGGAGACGAGCTGTTTAAAAACCAAATCGTACAACAAAGGTTAATTGTACAATTAAACCGTAGTTCACATAATATATCCCCACAGCTGAGGCTTTCACAGTGTATAATAGTGGAATGAAGTGAGATAAGGAGCTATGGAAAAAGTATCTATTATGACTCATACTGCAGGCCCTTTGCTGAGCTTATTAAGATATGGCGACTTGTCTTTCGCTTTTCGAAGAATTAAAATTAAACTTTTGTATTTTACTCCAGTTTCTCGAATAAAAGACCTTTAAGTCTTATATATTTTTATACACATATTTTTATTTCCTTTTTGCCATTGGCTGCTCAGCGCTCACCATTGTTTTTTTTTTTTTTACATCAGGTTTCATTATGTTGCGAAGAGAGAAAACATCTACAGTGTGAAAAAAAATTGTAGAAGTTTGTGGGTTTTTTTGCCTAAAAATGCACATTATTTACAAGCTGCCTTCTTATAAAAATGCAGCACATGGGCATAATAGCTTATCTAATTTGAATTGACATAGTCAATGGAAGTGAATTGTGGTCGTAATAAATAGTACGTGAATAAATGCTATGTATCTTACTAGACTGTATAGAGCTTGATTTAAGGGGAGAAGAAAAATAGTGTAGAATTATAGCTACAAAGGAGAAGCACCAAAGATATTCCACAATGAAAAAACTAAAATTCTAAAGGGCAACACTCAAAGCAAATGACCTACAAGAGCGTCTGCATCTGCAACGCCTTCGTATCAGAAAACTGAGCTCCTCTCACACGGTAATAGGTCTAAAAGATCTGAATGACTCCAGAAGCCCTGAAGAAGTATAATATTTTTTTTAAGTAGAATTCATTGTTCCCTTAATGATCACGAGGCATCCAGGCCCCGAGGCAGCAAAGCAGTGTTGGGCATTTATGCTAAAAAGTTCCACTTTAGGTTGCAACCACACGGGCGACTTTATCGCGCAATTTGCTACAAATCGCATGTTTGTAGAGCCCATGCTTTCCTATGGGTTTTTCCACATGAGCGATTTTTTTTGTAGCCTACGGCATTGTCAGACAACAAAATCGCGGCATGCTCTATACAGCCGCGACTTGCATTTTTTTTTTTCCTATGGAGCCCTCCATTTTTTCCATGTTTCCCTATGGAGCCTTCATTTCTGGTACATCGCATCACACGAAAACTCATTTTTTGTGCAGTGCAATGTAACTTTTACAGTAGGAAATCATACTGTAAAAGTCCTAAACTAGGCCCCAGCTGCAGGAAAAATTTTTAAAAAATTATACATCACCTTAGAAGCGCTGTCAGCTCCGCTGCATCTTCTTCCCAGTCCCTGGCACTGGTCTTCATCATCTCTTCTGGCCAGGGTTTGAAAAATCCCTGCCTCCTGGAAGCCCTGCCTCTGCCGTGACGCTTAGCCAATCAGAGCCAGCGCTTGATAAATGGTTGTGATTGGTTCATCGAACACTGGCTCTCATTGTCACAGCACTCAGCTAATCAGAGGCAATGCTTCCAAGAGGCAGGGATTTTTCAAACCCCATCTGAAAGGGATGATGAAGACCAGTGCAGGCAACTGGGAAGAAGATGGAGCGGAGTCGGACAGCACTTCTAAGGTGACATATTCTTTTTTTTCTGCAGCTAGGGCTTATTTTCAAGATAGTGCTTACATTTCAAGCCCTCCACCCCCGAAAATCCTTGCAAGCGGTGCTACAAAGTCCACATGTTATACTTTTTTTTTCTTAGGGGGGGTATACAGCTGACTTTACTTTTACTTGTCAAAATTAACTGTTTGTGTTGTGTCTTTGGAGCCAGACCAGAATGCCACGTCATTCTTCTCTCCTTTTAAACTTATATTTACAATATTTTCTGGACATAGTATGAAAAAAAATTCTCAGCCCTGCCAATTAGCAATGAGATTATAATCATTAAACTGTAGAATGTTCTCATATCAGAGGTATTGTTTCATCTCCCTTATTTGCATATTACCCAGAGGAGCATGAAAGTCTCCCCACTCACTCACCTTCTAGGTGCTCTCCCTAAGGAGAAAAGATAGCGTGCCCGACCCATATCAGCTAGGTTCACATATAACGCACTGTTTATCATATTCTTTTAGGTGCCTTACACTATATTAGTAGGAAAAAGAAGAATCAATAAAAGAGATGTAACTCTTTAACTTTCCATTGCTATCGGTTCACTTTGGTCATGAAGAGATTACACAGTAATCAATACGTTTGTCTCTGCCTGCAATGATTCTATATAAGCTCTGTTATGTACCATGTCAGCACATTAATGAGAAAATAATAAATCTAGGTGGTTCACATTGTCTACTCTATAAAAATGCAATACAGAAAGTCCAGGAAAAGGGAAAGAAACACAATTTGAGGTCTTTTCCTTTTTCTGCTCACTGTTTCTTTATATTGATCCGTGATGGATCATCCCTTTTCACGCTTAAGACTAGGCATGTTTAACATACACTTTTTATAGACCCGAAGTCTTCAGTCTCTTGTTTTCCCCCATTCAATTTATCCACAAGCTGCTTGTCAGCATCCCCTGCCTGCATTTTCTAATCAATGTTCTTTAATCATTTGTATCTTTCTCCAATATCCATTCTGTTTATTGCTACTTTGCCCTGCATGATGCTTGTATCTAGCCACCCTACCTTAAAATCCTGGAAAAGTGCAGGCGAATGCTTAATCTATTAAATGTGAGAAAAAAAAAATTGCGCAAGACGAAAGCTTTTAGAACCTCCTTCCATCACACACAATCACTGACTCTTCATTCTGAGGTGGAACCTCTAAAATATCTGACCTCTCCATAATGTATGTGATCGATCAAGGAGTAATTAAAAATAGTGCTTAGGGTTCAAAGTCTTACATTTTATGTCTCAAGAAAAGAAATGGTAACATGGCTGAGACAAGAGAAGTGCAATGGGCGGCTTAAAGCAGTCCTCCAGATTTGGACAAATAAAAATGGCCGGACTGCTTCTTTGACTACCTGATGCACACATAGTATGCATTGGTAGTCTAAGACACTACACTCTGCTCTGACTGGCCAGCACTGCTCATGTGGCAACACTGGTGAATCAAAGCAGCGTGTCCTGTCTTAGACCTACAATAAAAAGACTAAAAAATACTCCACAGCGCAGGATGAATGATTCACCGGCAAGGAATAGATAGGCAACATTCACCTGTATGCAGGGGCATAACTATAGGGATGCAGGGGATGCGGTTGCACCCGGGCCCATAAGGCCTCTCTTCTCCATATAGGGAGCCCAGTACTATAAATAAACCAAATATTTTTGGGAGCCCTGTTACAGACTTTGCATTGGGGCCCAGAAGCTTCAAGCTCCACTTCTGTCTGTATGGGTTGTGCTGTTGCAGCGCTGAAATGCGTCATCCTAATAAAAAACCTTCTGCATCCTGTGTGACTATCCTGTTAAGCAGCACCGTGGTCCTCCTCTCTTCCTCCTTCTTCTGTCTTAGACCTTTGATGCATACTAATGCATAGTGAGAAAAGCAGTGCCATCATCTTTGTTTGTCCAGGGTTTGTGAGGGTTGCTTCAAGTATTCTTGCTAATATAACTTAATCAGGACTACTAAACCACGTATTTCTCTTGACATGTATATCATCTATTTTAGTTATAATTCCTCCATAAAAGGGTTGATGAGATTTCAAAGAATTGTCCTTTTTTTTTTTTTTTTACAAAAACAGTGCAACTCTTTCCTTGGGCTGTGTGTGGTATTACAGGTCAGTTCCATTCACTTAATTTGATTCAAGATTGCAGTGTAAATAGTAAAATCCAGGGCAAATCGACCATCACCATTCACAATAGGTGATGGTCATAGCTCACCTCCTCCCTCTCCCTGCACAGCGATCTAGGTATGTTTTGGGATTTGTGTAGAGTATAGAGATGAGCGAGCACCAAAATGCTCGGGTGCTCATTACTCGAGACGAACTTTTCGCGATGCTCGAGGGTTCGTTTCGAGTAACAAACCCCATTGAAGTCAATGGGCGACCTGAGCATTTTTGTATATCGCCGATGCTCGCTAAGGTTTTCATTTGTGAAAATCGGGGCAATTCAAGAAAGTGATGGGAACGACACAGCAACAGATAGGGCAGGCGAGGGGCTACATGTTGGGCTGCATCTCAAGTTCACAGGTCCCACTATTAAGCCACAATAGCGGCAAGAGTGGGCCCCCCCCCCCAACAACTTTTACTTCTGAAAAGCCCTCATTAGCAATGCATACCTTAGCTAAGCACCACACTACCTCCAACGAAGCACAATCACTGCCTGCATGACACTCCGCTGCCACTTCTCCTGGGTTACATGCTGACCAACCCCCCCCCCCCCCCCACGACCCAGTGTCCACAGCGCACACCAAACTGTCTCTGTGCCACCTTCAGCTGCCCTCATGCCACGCCACACTCATGTCTATTTATAAGTGCGTCTGCCAGAGGAACCGCAGGCACACACTGCAGAGGGTTGGCACGGCAAGGCAGCGACCCTCTTTAAAAGGGGCGGGGCGGTAGTCCACAATGCTGTACAGAAGCAATGAGAAATCCAATCCTGTGCCACCTCCATCTGGAGCTGCACACGCGGGCATAGCAATGGGGAACCTATGTGCCACACACTATTCATTCTGTCAAGGTGTCTGCATGCCCCAGTCAGACCGCGGTTTTTTATAAATAGTCACAGGCAGGTACAACTCCGCAATGGGAATTCCGTGTGCACCCACAGCATGGGTGGCTCCCTGGAACCCACTCGCTGTACATAAATGTATCCCATTGCAGTGCCCTGGACAGCAGAGCTAACGTCAGATGAAATGCAGGTGGGCTTCGGCCCACACTGCATGCCCCAGTCAGACTGGGGTTCTTTAGAAGTGGACACAGATGCATTTACAACTCCCTGTGGACCCACAGCATGGGTGGCTCCCTGGAACCCACCGGCTGTACATAAATGTATCCCATTGCAGTGCCCTGGACAGCAGAGCTAACGTCAGATGAAATGCAGGTGGGCTTCGGCCCACACTGCATGCCCCAGTCAGACTGGGGTTCTTTAGAAGTGGACACAGATGCATTTACAACTCCCTGTGGACCCACAGCATGGGTGGCTCCCTGGAACCCACCGGCTGTACATAAAAATATCCCATTGCATTGCCCAACACAGCGGATGTAACGTCAGCTGTAATGCAGGTGGGCTAAAAATTAATTTGATTACACTGTAGGCGAGGGCCCACAAAAATTGCTGTATCAACAGTACTAATGTACATCAGAAAAATTGGCCATGGCCAACCAAGAGGGCAGGTGAAACCCATTAATCGCTTTGGTTAATGTGGCTTAGTTGGTAACTAGGCCAGGAGGCAGCCCAGTTAAAATAAAAATTGGTTGAGGTGAAAGTTTCAACGCTTTAATGAGCATTGAAACGTATAAAAATTGTTTAGAAAAATTATATGACTGAGCCTTGTGGGCCTAAGAAAAATTGCCCGTTCGGCGTGATTATGTGAGGTTTCAGGAGGAAGAGCAGGAGGAGGAGGAGGAATATTATACACAGATTGATGAAGCGAAAAGGTCCCCGTTTTTGATGGGGATACAGAACGATGCTTCCATCCGCGGGTGCAGCCTACGTATTGCTTAGGTATCGCTGCTGTCCGCTGGTGGAGAAGAGAAGTCTGGGGAAATCCAGGCTTTGTTCATCTTGATGAGTGTTAGCCTGTCGGCACTGTCGGTTGACAGGCGGGTACGCTTATCTGTGATGATTCCCCCAGCCGCACTAAACACCCTCTCTGACAAGACGCTAGCCGCAGGACAAGCAAGCACCACCAGGGCATACAGCGCGAGTTCAGGCCACGTGTCCAGCTTCGACACCCAGTAGTTGTAGGGGGCAGAGGCGTCACGGAGGACGGTCGTGCGATCGGCTACGTACTCCCTCACCATCCTTTTACAGTGCTCCCGCCGACTCAGCCGTGACTGGGGAGCGGTGACACAGTCTTGCTGGGGAGCCATAAAGCTGTCAAGGGCCTTAAAGAGTGTTGGCCTGCCTGTGCTGTACATGCTGTCTGATCTCCGCGCCTCCTTTGCTACCTGGCCCTCGGAACTGCGCCTTCGGCCACTAGCGCTGTCGTATGGGAATTTTACCATCAGTTTGTCCGCCAGGGTCCTGTGGTATAGCAACACTCTCGAACCCCTTTCCTCTTCGGGTATGAGAGTGGAAAGGTTCTCCTTATACCGTGGGTCGAGCAGTGTGTACACCCAGTAATCCGTAGTGGCCAGAATGCGTGTAACGCGAGGGTCACGAGAAAGGCATCCTAACATGAAGTCAGCCATGTGTGCCAGGGTACCTGTACGCAACACATGGCTGTCCTCACTAGGAAGATCACTTTCAGGATCCTCCTCCTCCTCAGGCCATACACGCTGAAAGGATGACAGGCCAGCAGCATGTGTACCCTCACCAGTGGGCCAAGCTGTGTCTTCCCCCTCCTCCTCATCTTCCTCCTCCTCCTCCTCCTCCTCACCGCGCTGAGATATAGACAGGAGGGTGCTCTGACTATCCAGCGACATACTGTCTTCCCTCGGCTCTGTTTCCGAGTGCAAAGCATCTGCCTTTATGCTTTGCAGGGAACTTCTCAAGAGGCATAGCAGAGGAATGGTGACGCTAATGATTGCAGCATCGCCGCTCACCACCTGGGTAGACTCCTCAAAGTTTCGAAGGACCTGGTAGATGTCTGCCAACCAGGCCCACTCTTCTGAAAATAATTGAGGAGGCTGACTCCCACTGCACCGCCCATGTTGGAGTTGGTATTCCACTATAGCTCTACGCTGCTCATAGAGCCTGGCCAACATGTGGAGCGTAGAGTTCCACCGTGTGGGCACGTCGCACAGCAGTCGGTGCACTGGCAGATTAAACCGATGTTGCAGGGTGCGCAGGGTGGCAGCGTCCGTGTGGGACTTGCGGAAATGTGCGCAGAGCCGGCGCACCTTTCCGAGCAGGTCTGACAAGCGTAGGTAGCTTTTCAGAAAGCGCTGAACCACCAAATTAAAGACGTGGGCCAGGCATGGCACGTGCGTGAGGCTGCCGAGCTGCAGAGCCGCCACCAGGTTACGGCCATTGTCACACACGACCATGCCCGGTTGGAGGCTCAGCGGCGCAAGCCAGCGGTCGGTCTGCTCTGTCAGACCCTGCAGCAGTTCGTGGGCCGTGTGCCTCTTATTTCCTAAGCTGAGTAGTTTCAGCACGGCCTGCTGACGCTTGCCCACCGCTGTGCTGCCACGACGCGCGACACCGACTGCTGGCGACGTGCTGCTGCTGCTGACACATCTTGATTGCGAGACAGAGGTTGCGTTGGAGGAGGAAGGTGCTTTAGTGGAGGAAGCATACACCCCCGCAGATACCACCACCGAGCTGTGGCCCGCAATTCTGGGGATGGGTAGGACGTGAGCGGTCCCAGGCTCTGACTCTGTCCCAGCCTCCACTAAATTCACCCAATGTGCCGTCAGGGAGATATAGTGGCCCTGCCCGCCTGTGCTTGTCCACGTGTCCGTTGTTAAGTGGACCTTGGCAGTAACCGCGTTGGTAAGGGCACGTACAATGTTGCGGGAGACGTGGTCGTGCAGGGCTGGGACGGCACATCGGGAAAAGTAGTGGCGACTGGGAACTGAGTAGCGCGGGGCCGCCGCCGCCATCATACTTTTGAAGGACTCCGTTTCCACAACCCTATACGGCAGCATCTCCAGGCTGATAAATTTGGCTACGTGCACGTATAACGCTTGAGCGTGCGGGTGCGTGGCGGCGTACTTGCGCTTGCGCTCCAACACTTGCGCTAGCAACGGCTGGACGCTGCGCTGACAGACATTGCTGGATGGGGCCGAGGACAGTGGAGGTGAGGGTGTGGGTGCAGGCCAGGAGACGGTAGTGCCTGTGTCCTCAGAGCGGGGTTGGATCTCAGTGGCAGGTTGGGGCACAGGGGGAGAGGCAGCGGTGCAAACCGGAGGCGGTGAACGGCCTTCGTCCCACCTTGTGGGGTGCTTGGCCATCATATGTCTGCGCATGCTGGTGGTGGTGAGGCTGGTGGTGGTGGCTCCCCGGCTGATCTTGGCGCGACAAAGGTTGCACACCACTGTTCGTCGGTCGTCTGCACTTTCAGTGAAAAACTGCCAGACCTTTGAGCACCTCGGCCTCTGCAGGGTGGCATGGCGCGAGGGGGCGCTTTGGGAAACAGTTGGTGGATTATTCGGTCTGGCCCTGCCTCTTGCAACCTGCCCTGCTGCTGCCCTTGCCTCCCCCTCTGAAGACCTGTCCTGAGTAGGCATAGCAAACCAGGTGGGGTCAGTCACCTCATTGTCCTGCTGCTCTTCCTCAGAATCCTCGGTGCGCTCCTCCCTCGGACTTAATGCCCTTACTACTACCTCACTGATAGACAACTGTGTCTCATCGGCATCGGCCTCCTCACCCACTGAAAGGTCTTGAGACAGTTGCCGGAAGTCCCCAGCCTCATCCCCCGGACCCCGGGAACTTTGCAATGGTTGGGCATCAGTCACGATAAACTCCTCTGGTGGGAGAGGAACCACTGCTGCCCAATCAGCACAGTTCCTGGGAGTCTGCCCGCTCCTCAGAATGTCTCATTTTCATGGAGTGAGGAGGGTGGGAGGAAGGAGGAGCAGCAGCCAGAGGATTATGAGTTGAAGCAGTGGACGGCGCAGAACTGTGGGTGGACGATAGGTTGCTGGAAGCACTTTCTGCCATCCACGACAGGACCTGCTCACACTGCTCATTTTCTAATAAAGGTCTACCGCGTGGACCCATTAAATGTGCTATGAATGTGGGGATGCCAGAAACGTGCCTCTCTCCTAATCCCGCAGCAGTCGGCTGCGATACACCTGGATCAGGAGCTCGGCCTGTGCCCACACCCGGACTAGGGCCTCCGCGTCCTCGGCCGCGCCCACGTCCTCTAGGCCTACCCCTACCCCTCAGCATGCTGTATTGCCAGGAATGCAGAAACACAACACTGTAATTAAATGTGCCGCTTATTGGCCTGTGGTTGGAGGCTGACTTCGCTTACGGAAGGCCAGGAAATAATTTGCCGCAAGCCTGCTGTAACACTTAGCTGGCTGCGTATTTATCTGTAGAACTACTACACCCAGCAGACACAGACCCAGAACACTGAGCAGAGTGACAGGCAGGCCAAATAGATTTTTTTCCTATATTTTTTTTCCAAAGGACCACTGCGTATATTCAATCTATAATATATGTCTTCTGGCCCTGGACTGTGTGACGGAACTGCAGTGTTGCACTGTTATTAACTGCAACAGACCGGTGATTTCAGAGCCAGGAAATAATTTGGCGCAAGCCTGCTGTAACACTTAGCTGGCTGCGTATTTATCTGTAGAACTACTACACCCAGCAGACACAGACCCAGAACACTGAGCAGAGTGACAGGCAGCACAAATAGATTTTTTTTTCAAGATTTTTTTTCCAAAGGACCACTGCGTATATTCAATCTATAATATATGTCTTCTGGCCCTGCCTACACAATTCTCTCCCTAGACTGTGTGACGGAACTGCAGTGTTGCACTGTTATTAACTGCAACAGATCGGTGATTGCAGAGCCAGGAAATAATTTGGCGCAAGCCTGCTGTAACACTTAGCTGGCTGCGTATTTATTTGGAGAACTACTACCCCCAGCAGACACAGACCCAGAACACTGAGCACAGTGACAGGCAGCCCAAATAGATTTTTTTTCAAGATTTTTTTCCAAAGGACCACTGCGTATATTCAATCTATAATAAATGTCTTCTGGCCCTGCCTACACAATTCTCTCCCTGGAGTATTACTGCAGGGCGCAATGCTCTGCACGGCCGATATACCAAAAAAAAAAAATGTGCAACACTGCTAAAAGCAGCCTCCACACTACTGCACACGGTTAGATGTGGCCCTAAGAAGGACCGTTGGGGTTCTTGAAGCCTACACTAACTCCTAACGCTCTCCCTGCCTCCACACTTCTGTCCCTGTAGTATTACTGCAGGGCGCAATGCTCTGCACGGCCGATATACCAAAAAAAAAAAAAATGTGCAACACTGCAAAAAGCAGCCTCCACAGTACTGCACACGGTTAGATGTGGCCCTAAGAAGGACCGTTGGGGTTCTTGAAGCCTACAATCACTCCTAACACTCTCCCTGCCTAACCACCACTTCTGTCCCTGTAGTATTACTGCAGGGCGCAATGCTCTGCACGGCCGATATACCAAAAAAAAAAAATGTGCAACACTGCTAAAAGCAGCCTCCACACTACTGCACACGGTTAGATGTGGCCCTAAGAAGGACCGTTGGGGTTCTTGAAGCCTACACTAACTCCTAACGCTCTCCCTGCCTCCACACTTCTGTCCCTGGACTATTACTGCAGGGCGCAATGCTCTGCACGGCCGATATACCAAAAAAAAAAAAAAAATGTGCAACACTGCAAAAAGCAGCCTCCACAGTACTGCACACGGTTAGATGTGGCCCTAAGAAGGACCGTTGGGGTTCTTGAAGCCTACAATCACTCCTAACACTCTCCCTGCCTAACCACCACTTCTGTCCCTGTAGTATTACTGCAGGGCGCAATGCTCTGCACGGCCGATATACCAAAAAAAAAAAAAATGTGCAACACTGCTAAAAGCAGCCTCCACACTACTGCACACTGTTAGATGTGGCCCTAAGAAGGACAGTTGGGGTTCTTGAAGCCTACACTAACTCCTAACACTCTCCCTACAGCAGCTCCAACACTATAGCACTGTCCCTCAGCTATCTCACAACGCATCTGAGGCGAGCCGCGGGAGGGGCCGATTTTTATACTCGGGTGACACCTGATCTCCCCAGCCACTCACTGCAGGGGGGTGGTATAGGGCTTGAATGTCGCAGGGGGAAGTTGTAATGCCTTCCCTGTCTTTCAATTGGCCAGAAAAGCGCGCTAACGTCTCAGAGAGGAAAGTGAAAGTAACCCGAACATCGCGTGGTACTCGTTACGAGTAACGAGCATCCCGAACACGCTAATACTCGAACGAGTATCAAGCTCGGACGAGTACGTTCGCTCATCTCTAGTAGAGAACAGTCTCCAGTTGAAGTCAGTGGGTCAGCTTCTGCTCTTTCTGTCTATGGCTCATGAGTTCTGCTGTAAAGCATATTGATATTGATAAATGATGGGAACTGCAGCTCAGGCAAGATGGCTGTCCTCATAGTCATGTACAGACAATAAAATAAAAATAACCTACAATCAGAAAATAAAAAGAGATTAGAAAAAGGGAATATGTGTCACAATCTGGTTCTATTACATGACAAATCGGACTGATTGTCTATTAGAACTATTTTATATTAGAGTCTTGTTTCATGCAGAGTGCTGAGGCAGCAGAAATGTAGTCCTACACTCTGGCTTAAAACCTGAAGGTTGCAGGTTTAATCCCCATATGGTTCAGGTAGCCTGTTCAAGGTCAACTCAGCCTTCCATCCTTTCAAGGCCGGTAAAATGAGTACCCAGCTTGCTGGGGGGTAATAAATAAATTACTTGAAAGTGCTGCGGAATAAGTTGGCGCTATACAAATAACAAGTTTTTTTCTTTATCAGTAGGCTCTAAACTAGCAGTATTATGTTAATACTAAGAAAAAATGTGTGGGTTGACTGGATAAATATTTTTTCTGCATATGTATAAAATTACTAACCTGAAGTTAAAGCACATTTATCGACTATATGAAAGTAATTAGTAAGACACTTCTGAAAGAGCTCTCATGGATGTCAGCTGGGAAAAACTCTATTACAGCAATAAATTTCTACTGTAAGGTTAAGAAACATGATTTACTGCCATTGTAAGGGATGATAATGCTTCAACATGCAGCGCTGGTTAGTTATGAACTTGAGGGCTGAAGATACTTGAATGTAAATGAACTTAAGGACAAAGCCATAGCCGATAATACAGTCACCTTGGTTATGGGGGGGTCACATAGTTTTCTCTACAAATTGTACTAATGTACAGTGTAGATGCACTTAATAACTAGATGGACAAATAACACGATATGCCTCTGTAAGGGAGTTCGAGCCATTTCTTTTTAGAAAGCCAGCTTTAAAAGCCTAGAATATATGAAGCCTTCCCATCCCACCTGCCGCATAAACCTGTCTATGCAGCTGTGCCTTGTTCAGTCCTCTTTCTTACTGCAGCACTTAAACAATTTACTCCCCTGTGAACATTACAGCTTAACAATTCTTGTTTCCCTTTCTCTCCTCCTCTAAAAGGCTTCATTCTTCTGCATGGAAGGCTGATCTATGAGCCCCATCCAAAATAGACACACCGTAAATTAGACATTATATGACAGGGTGAAGTTTGTCCCCCTCCTCCTCTACCTACCAATAGTGAAATTGTGATCCCCCCCCCCCCCCCCACACCTAATATATAATTTACAGCCTCTTCCTCTGCATCCTATAAGAGACTGTAGGAAAAAGTTTCCAGCACACAATAGTTGCCATGAATCAGTTACTTAAATATGACATCTACAGAAAAAAATGAGCCTGTGTGGGAGGGGGGTGAGAGACGAAGGAGATGCAGGCAAATATAAAAATATAAACTATTGTCAGTCTGAGAAAGGAATAAATGATATAGAGAAGAAGATCTTGGTTCGAGAAAGACGGGGATTGAGTAAAAGGATACATCCATCTCTGAGCACCATTTAGAACTTATATATAAACACAATCTACAGAGCTGCATTCACAATTCTCTTGGTTGTCATCGGAAACTTTTTACAATTGATTATGCCAGACACATGCCCAATATCTTATTGACAGATGGAAGATTGTTGCTGAAAACTGTGGGCCTGTTACACGAGTTTTGCAGAAATCCATGTGCTTCCCGCCACAATAGGCCCATTTGGGTGACTGGAACTGATTTTTAGTCGCAGACACTGTTGCTTGTCTTGATCGGCTGCGCAATAGAATCGAAAGACCAATGCAATTTTTGGCGAAAAACATTCAAAAATCCAATTATCCAAAATGCCTGCTAGAGGGGTAAGTGTGCAGCCAAACAGAAGCCAGGGTGCATTGATGATGTCACAAAATATTCTCCATCGTGCACACCTAATTAAGGCCTCTCCTCTGAAATTGACAATGAGGCTGCAGGCTTCAGAGAGAGAAGTGGTAAATGGAGAGCAAAAGTTGAGCCACCACCATCGCCACCACTTTCAGCAACATTCACAATTACCTATATTCCAGCATGTCCCAGGTCAGCAGTCAGCCCTCCATCCCCTAGCTATGGGAAATAAAAAAAAAAAAAAACACCACTCCAACCATTGACCAGATGCATGTGCTGTTTTAGCCAGTTTTGAGGAAACGACTAAAATAATCAGTCATAATGATGCCCTGATTAATATGACCATCCCTGTTGTCTGCCTGTTGGAACAAATGCTGCAGGGCCTTAGGGACAGGTTGTTGTTACTGGAGGAAGATGAAGGGAAACCAATTTCCCAATTGTCTGGACAGTCCGCCATTAAGGCCCATGTAGATGGGACGAATGTTGGGCAAATGATGCCCGAGACTCGTCCACGCAAGTACCCGCTCACGTGCTTTTGCACAGGAACGAGTATCATTGCTTCACAGTGGGGTGGCTGCGGGAGGTTTCTCTCCTCGTGCTCCCCTGTCCCTCTCCATTCACTTAGCCTTGCGGCCGTTCAGTACTGAATGGCTGCTATTTACACTCATCGCTCATCGTTCAGGATTTTATGCAGCTTAAAAGGCTAATCTAAATGGGCTTTAACTCAACAGAGCAGGGAGGGCGGCATTGGGCAAGAAAGGAGGGCATCTTCTCCAGCACATTCTCCACTCCTAGGAGAAGTATAGAGAAGAAGATCAGGAGAGATCCATCAGTAACCCCAGCTATTCTACATGGATGGCGGGTCCAGACGTAGACACTCTTAGGCCTGACGTATGAAGAATGTGGACCATCACTCTTAGAAGGTTTGAGTTTGCAGAAAAAGCATCACATGGTCTACATCCAAACATTAACCTCTTGTTGGCAAAGCCTGTTTGTGCCTTAGTGATGGAGCAAAATTTTGGAAATCTGACATGTGTCACTTTAACATAGAATAACTCCGTAAAGGTTTTGCATATCCAAGTGATTCTGACATTGTTTTTCGCCACATATTGTACTTCATTTAGGTGGTAAGAATAGACCAATAGAATTTGTATATATTTCTTGAAAGTGCCACAATTGGGAAAATTTTGAAAAAAAATTTTTTTTTTACATTTTCATCTGTAATATCTCAAATATGTGCAAACATACTAAACAGAATTTTTATAAGATATATATTTCCATCTGTTTGCTTTATTCTGGATGCACATTTGAAAAAAAATTTTTTTTTTAGTTTTTTTTTTTACCATTTAGGGGACGTACACATTTAACATTATGTATCAACATTTTGAGGAACACTTTGTTTTCCTGCACCAAGCCAAGATTGCAAAGGCTCATAGGTGTCAGAATGATAGATACCGCCACAAATGACCCCATTATAAAAACTACACCCCTTAGTGTATTCACTGCGGGGTGTCAGGAGTATTTTGACCCCACAGTTTTTTTTTAGTAGTTAATGCAATTTAAAGGAGAAAAAATAAAAATTCATAAAGCAGAAGGAACAAATTTCTTTTTTTTTGGCAATTGTGTCATTTTAAAAAGAGTTTTTTTTGTACAGCACACATATGAATGAAGGCTTTCACCCCAAAATTGATCCTCCTGTTTGTCCTGTGATTCGAAACATACGCATTGTGGCCCTTATCTTTTTTTTATAAATCAGTTTTTATTGAAGTTTTGACAATTAGACAGAAATATCAATAGATACAACATGTAACAAGCATACAAGGGAAGGGAGAGTACAACCTGCCAGTATTATAATTTCATACTCAGCTATTCTTTCTGCGATTGGCATTATGAAATGATATTTGTAACCCTTCTAGAGGAGTTTTAATAATAAACTCAAGCAACACTATCAAAACTCTTCTCCTCCAGTTTAACTCTCTAACCCGACAGATGGTAATATAACACAAGATCAACATCTGTGGATTGTGAGGGGGTGGGGTAGGAAGGAGGGGGGAGGGGAATGCGGTAGGGACGAAGGGGGAAGGGAGATGGGTATGCCGCGGTGGTCTCTGAGTACGGGGGGGGGGGTGAGATGGAAGGAGCACTCCCAACTCATCAGTCTCTTTAGTCCCACAACGCCAGGGGCCGAATATCACGCCATGGTGCCCATGTTACGAGGAACTTGTCGTAAGAATTGTTGGACCAGCTATGTAATTCTTCCAACGAGTATAAATTGTCCACTCTATCTCTCCATTGACTCAGCGTTGGGGGAGTATTTTGTAGCCATAGATGGGGAATTAGAGATTTAGCAGTATCCAGGAGCAAAGCAATCAATTTATTTCTGGTGGGATGGAAATGCGCATTTGGCCTCCATAACAGGACTAAGTCCGGTGAGATGGAGATCTTTGGGTTAATCTTCTGTATGATTTCGTCCACGCCTCTCCAGAAGGGGGTCAGCAATGGGCATGACCACCAGATGTGAAGATATGTCCCTACATCTTTCTTACATCTCCAGCAAGCTTTCTGGGTGGAGAGTTTGTGGTCATACAGCCACTGAGGGGTCCGATACCACCTTACCAGCAGTTTGTAGTGTGCCTCTTGGGCCAAGACACAAGGGGACAGACCGAATGAGGTATTTAGGATTGAATTAGTTTCTTCTGTACTTAGGTGGATCCCCAGTTCCTTCTCCCATGAGGTGAGGAAGGTTGGTTTATAGGGCTGAACTGGGGAGATAAAGTTCCTACGAAGAAAGGTAATTTTCCTCTGAGAGGCTTTGTTGTCTAACCAGGCCCTTTCAAAGGGTGTAGAAGGTCTAGTGGATTTGTATGTGCTGAAGTATGCTCTAAATATGCCCGTCACCTGACCTACCTCTAAGAAGGAGAAGTTCTGCTCCCGCTGCAGCTTTTGGAGAATGCTGATAGGGTCCAGATGGGCCAGGGATTGTAGATTTGCTATATGAAGTGACTTAAATTTCCCCCACACCGGGGCAATGTCCTGACTCTTATGGGGGTTCAGAATTTTGGAGATGGAGGACAGCGGGAGTATGGGTGAGGGAGATGGAGCCAGCTCCTCTCTAAGCCTATCCCATACCCCACAAGGCCCCCTGAGAAGCGGGTTGTAAGTCTTGGCCTGATAGCGTGAGCTGACTGGGAACCATAGGTCCTCTGCCAGAGGAGTTCTGTTGTACCCCTCTGCTAACTTTGTGAGTATCTTATCTCCCTTCGTCTGCGTCAGGTCCCACCAGTATTGAAGCTGGGAAGCTCTGTAGTAGTCGCTTAGGTTGGGGAGGTCTATGCCCCCTTCCTTGCCCCTCCTGACCATCAGGCTGTGCGCCAGTCTTGGTCTCCTCCGCCTCCACACAAAACACGAAAAGGACGAACGCAACTCTTTAAAAAAGCTGGAAGGGAGGTGGATAGGGAGCATCCTAATCTTGTATAGAATGATAGGAAGAATGTAGGTTTTAATAATGTTTTTTTCTCCCAAACCATGACACCAATGGGATGTCATAATTTTTGAGAAGGTGCTTGACCCGATCGATAAGAGGAGCGAAGTTTGCATTGTATAAATCTTCGGCTTTTCTGGTTAGTCTAATACCCAGATATTCTAGGTATGTGGATGACCAAGCCCATGGCGAGTTGGCTCTCAGCTGGTCGTACTGCTTGGATGGAATAGAGATATTTAAAGCTGTCGACTTTGCGAAGTTAATTTTAAAGTTTGATAATTTGCCAAACTCCTCTAAAAGCTCTAAGAGTCTGGGCAGACTCTTCTGGGGGTCGGTAACCAAGAATGCCACGTCGTCCGCGAAGGCCGCCGCTGAGAGTTGTTGGCCACCCACTTTGAGGCCCTTCACCCCAGCGTCCTGCCTTATCCTCAGCAGTAGAGGTTCCAGAGACAAAATAAAGAGAGAGGGGGAAAGGGGGCACCCCTGCCGAGTGCCGTTTTTTATGTAGAAGGGAGGGGAGAGAGTCTCGTTTACTTTAAGTCTTGCATGAGGGCAAGCATATAGCGAGAAAATTGCGCGTATGAACTGCTCGGGCAAGTTAAAGTGGCGGAGCACCCTCTCCATGTACAGCCAGTCAACCCTATCAAAAGCCTTTTTCGGCATCCGTTCCTACTAGGGCAAGAGGGATATTGTGATATTGAGCATATCTGGCCGCATGGAGAAGTCTGAGGCAGTTATCTCTCCCCTCCCTTCCTTTAACAAATCCCGCCTGTTCTCCCTCTATCAGGGAGGGTATAAAGGGGGCCAGTCGATTTGCCAGCAATTTAGCCCACAGTTTCATATCCAGATTGATCAAGGATATGGGGCGGTAGTTTCCGCAAAGCTCTGGGTTTTTGTTATCTTTGTGAATCAAGGCAATGTGTGCCTCCTGGGCCTGTCTCGGCAGGGATGTGCCCCCCATCAGGTCATTATACAGGGTTGTTAACCTAGGTTTCAACTCTGGGAGGAATATTTTATAATAGTGAAGGGGAAAACCGTCAGGGCCGGGGCTTTTATTAGGAGGGCTGGACGTTATCAGTTCCTCCACCTCGGTTTGTGTTATCTGACTAGTTAGGGAGGAAGCCTTCAGTGAATCGACGATAGGCATTTTAATCCGGCGGAGAAAGCCGTCGATGAGATCTGTGTGCCTTTCTGGGGGTGAGGTATCACCTTCTTTTTTTATGTTATATAGGTCCGAATAGTACTTTCGGAATTCTTCCGCTATGTCTTTGGAGGCGGTCATAGTTGCTCCAGATGGAGCCTTAATGGCCCTGATTTGGTTCCTAGTGCGAGCCTTTTTAATTAGTGCTGACATAAGTCTGCTGCCTTTGTTGCCCTGGGCGTACACCTTATGTCTGAAATATAGCTGTTTTTTATTGAATTTAGAATTCAATAGTAGTTTCAGGTCCGCTCTTACCTCAGCCAATTTATCTAGGTTTAGTTTAGTTTGTGACAATTTCGCTGTTAACTCTAGTTTAGCAATTAGTGAGAGCTTATCATCAATAGCCTTCTGTGTGCGTTTCTTGACCCGAGAACCCAGGTCAATCAACAGGCCTCGCATATAGGCCTTATGGGCCTCCCAGACTATCGGGGACTTGGACCCCTCTGTGGAGTTAAGGAGAAAGTACTCCTCTAGGTGTTTGGTCAGATATTCTTTGTCCTCTATCTGATCTAGGAGAGATGTATTCAGTGACCATCTCCACTCCCTAGCGCACGATTGTGGTGGACGGATCATCACGTGCACCGGGGCATGATCTGATATGGTCATAGTGTCTATGACGGCACTGATCAGCGTCGTGAGGAGGGCAGAGGAGACCAAGATATAATCCAACCTTTGGTATGTCGAGTGTACCGAAGAGAGATAAGAGAAATCCTTAGTGGTGGGGTTAAGAGAACGCCACAAGTCCACCAAGCCGAGCTCCTGAATCTGTTTGCCCAGTCTTCTCAGTTTGCCCTGCGAGACCTGCGACCGGCCAGAAGAGGAATCTAGAGCGGGGTTGAAGGTGACATTAAAATCCCCTGCTAGAATAATCTGACCTGCACTAAATTGTTTCAGAATTTCCAGCTGTTTTAACAGCCAGGGCACTTGCTCCGAATTGGGAGCGTAGATATTAGCTAGGGTCATTTTGGTGTTGTTTAGTATACCTCTCAGGAAGAGAACTCTACCCTCCTCGTCCCCAAAACGGGCCTCCTCCACGAAATTGATCGTTTTGTGTAAGAATATGGAGACCCCTTTGGAGGCCGAAGAGGGGTGAGTGCTATGAAAGGCACTGGGAAAGCACTTCCCCGGAAGGGAGAAGGCTTTGCCTCCCTTGAAGTGGGTTTCTTGGAGAAAAAGAATTTTGGTATCATACCTTCTCAGTATTAGACGGAGAGTTGAGGCCCCTGACGCTAAAGGACGTGAGACGTAAACCACTCATTACGGCGTACCTGAGCTAAGGAGTGAACAGACAGAAATGTAAATTATACCAAGATGTCACAAGATTAGAGAGTATGAGCGTCCGCTATATATCTTCTTCGTGAGACCACAGCGGCAAAGCGGTGGGGGGGTAGGTATTGAAAGGCGCGGGAAGGTTAGGGAAGAGGGGGAGGGTAAGAGGACGGGGGAGTGCAAACACAAGTCTTGTTATTAACAGAAAGGACAGAGATTGCCTGTAAGGAGAGTCTCTGCCCGCAAAGTAGATTTAACTTTTAAATCTGAAACTACTAAATTTGTAGTTCAATAACCGCGGACGGTTAACTGAAAGCCCGAAAAGTCGTAGACTATTTCGGGAAATCAGAGCAAGGTTTACTACCTGGACATAACAGTACAGATGCCCATCCAGTCCCTACAGGGAGGAGCTAGTGGGCTAGGCGCCTGAGGTGAAAGGTAAAATGCAATATGTAGCATATAGCGGCAACATATATTGTAAAACGTATAAAACGTGTGGTGGGGCCGAAAAATGGAAGGACCTTAATGGTCGATACTTGTTAAATAACAGTCACCAGTAATAAGGCAGAGTGCCGGAGATTTGCAGAAAGAGCAATCTCGTCATCCCTCCGGGGTATCCCTTGGAGGCGGGAAGAATCGGTTCTGCGCCTTCAACCTCGCAGGGCAGTGGAGACAGACGGTACAACTGGAGAATCTGGAAAAGGGAAAATAAGCAGAGAGACGAACAGAGGAACAAAGGCCCTACAGTAGACGCGCAGCCCGGATGGAATGAAGCCTGCTCCTAGGGTCTGCTCAACTCTGTCGGCCAGTAGATCGATGTGCATCAAGATTCCAATTATAGGTCTCACGAATCCTGACGTGGCTTCTTCTTTTTCCCCTTAGGGGATTTTGAGCTACCCGCTGTTATCCAGTCCCCTGGGTCTTCAAGCGGTTGGAATTGAAGAGGGTCAGGTATCGACTGCCAATTAGGGAGGTCAATCGGTTCAATATCGAGAAGTTCCCACAATTTTTGCATATCTTCCTGGGTGCGAATATTGAACTTCTTGCCTTGTATAGGGATGCTGATGCTGAAGGGGAATAACCATGCATATCTCAAGTCTCTGGATTTGAGGACCTCCAGCAGTGGACGCAGAGCTCGTCGCTTAGCCAGGGTGGAGGGCGCAAGGTCTTGAAAGATCCGAACCACAGAGTCCGAGTATTTCAATTCACCGTGCAATCTGGCAGCTCTCAGCACCGCAGCTGTGTCGGGGAACGCGAGCAGCTTGCAGACCACATCTCTGGGGAAATCGGAAGAGCTAGATGGGGGTCTGAGAGCACGATGTATTCTCTCAATACTGATGCTAGTTGCTCTTTCTTCCCCTAGCAGGGTAGCAAAAAGTTCTTTGGCAATCTTCAGGAGACATTCGTTAGCATAGGATTCTGGAATCCTCTTTGGGCGCAAATTATTGCGCCTATTCCTATTCTCGAGGTCTTCCTGGAGCAGAAGCGCCCTGTTAAGGTATATATGCTGCTCCTTTACTGCTTGCTCTAACTGCAGGGAATGAGATACAATGGCGGCCGAGGATGACTCTAAATCCTCCACTCTGTGTCCCAGATGTCTGAGCTCGTCTTTTATTTCAGCCAGATCTGAGCTAATGGGGCACAGGGCTTGTGAAATCAGGTTAATCATGAAACCCCTTGAGACTGACTCACCCTCTTCTCCTTCTGAGGGGGGTTCTTCTTCCTCCGTCTGATTGAGTACAGGGGTGAGCGCACGTGCTAACGCCATCTTGGACGCGGGCCGCGGGGAACGCGCAGTCCGCTCTTTGAAGAAACGTTGCACATCCACCTGTGTTTTGGCCGGTCGAGGGGTGTTTTGTAGGTCTGTGTTCTTATCCTTTGCTGTCTTTCCCATTTTCTTAATATTTTACCGTTATTGAGGGTACTGTGGGCATCTGACTGAGGGATGCGGCTTTAAGCAGGCATAACCCTCATTGTTCAGGCTTCGCCTCTGAAAAATTGACTGTCTGAGTGAAAGTCTTTATTTGAAAAAATTGTAGTGAATTAGATCCTGCGCTGCAGGATCCACAAAAATTAGAGCAGTGCTCTTATATATGAGCCTCTGGGTCCCCTGGGGGTGATAACAGGCTGTTCAGGTGTTAAGGGGTTAACAGGAGCTCCCCTTGGAGACAGTTCATCTATCTTCACCCAGAGGGGGGGTGGAGTGGTGGAGAGGTTAGGCGGGAAACTTCCCACCGAGGAGGGAGAAGAAGGGGGGGGGGGGGGGCTGGGGGGGGGAAATGGCGTGGAGGCAGAAGGCACTTGGGATGCTGCTTTTTCTTCACTTTTTAGTGGAGGAAAGTGTTGGAGCAGGCTCCCCTCTTTATCCACCTCACACCCGACCGTCTCCCTTCTCAGCTGATCTGCTCACCCGTCCCGGCGTCTGTTATTGTAGCTCCGGAGGAGCCGAAAGCCTGCCGCTTCGGTGAGTGCTGCATGACTCTCTCTCCTTCCCCTCTGTCCTCCCGGAGAGATGAAGCGCTGCCTGTCTCGGTCGTGCTGGCTATCGCCGGGCGCTTCCTTTCTCCAGAAAGCGAACGGACCCTCAGCGTGTTAAATGGCCGCGGCTCGTCTCCGGCGCCCGGTCCCGCCGCTCTGTCGCTGTCAGCAACGGCGTCGGAGCCTGTTCACAGTTATCTTGGCGTGCGGGGGGATCAGCTGTGGTTCTCACCGGTCGCTGGTGGACTTGAGGTGTCAGGAAGGTCCTGAAGGTGAATAATTTTCCTTCTGGTTGAGGAGCCCTGGTTCCGTGCGACCATCTACTCCGCAGGTTAGGCCATGCCCCCCGTGGCCCTTATCTTATGCAGAATGGGGCCCAAACCGAAAGGAGCATTAAACTTCCACTTTTTTTAACTGTTACGCGATCCCCATTATCATATGGATAACGCAGTCACATGATTAGGGATTGTTCACCGCAGCCCTCGGTCACTGTCCCAGGCTCTCAGCTATCGTTAGTAGCCAGGAGCAAGGAGATTTTAAATTTCCCAGGCGCTCCCCAGCTTCTGTACTTACGGCCACCATTTTGGCAATGGCGCATGCGCCGAAACTACGGAAAGGTCCGCCAATAAAGATCCTGTTGGGGACATCACCGTAGGCATTAAGTAAGTAATTTCACCTCCCCACACAGATCGGATCTGTGACAGGAGGTGAAACTTTAACTTTTTTTTTTACTTTTATGTGATTTCCGTAATCCATTGGATAATGGTGATCGCATGATTGCATACCGTGAACCACGGCCCCCTGTGAAATCTCCAGGCTCTTGGCTACATTTGGTAGCCAGGAGCAGGTAGATTTTAAATTACCCAGGCAATCGATAGCTTTTTCGCATGCGTACACCACTCTGGTGATGGGTGCGTGCGCAGAAGCTGGAGTAAGGTCTGTGGATAAATTCGGGGGCGTTATGTATGTGGTTTCATCTCCACTCATGGATATGATCTGTGAGGGGAGATAAGATTAAATTTTTTTTTTTACACTTTTTAAAACTTTTTTTTAACTTTACATGATCGCCGTAATCCATTGGATAGCGGCGATCATGTGACCGGGAACCACATACAATGGTTCCTGGTGACATCACCCTGCTCTCTGCTACACATACTAGCCAGGAGCAGGGTGATTTTATTAAATGACAGCTGAGAGCTGCCCCTGATTGGTCCCTGCGCTGAGCCAATCAGAGGCAGCACTCACTCACCCATTCATGAATTCATGAGAGCTGCCTCTGATTGGTGAGGGCTGGGACCAATCAGGGGCAGCCCATTCAGCAGGCGGGGATTTTAAATCCCTGGCTGCTGAATACTACACAGAGCAGTTCAGGAGAACTGCTGGCCGGCCGCGGCTGAACTCCAGCTGCAGGGACAAGGTGAATATATATATATATATATAGAATATATATATATATATATATATATATATATATATATATATATATATATATATATATTTATTAATTTTTTTTTTTTACACATTTTAGGATGATTTTCAGGGAAGGGCTTATATTTTTAAGCCCTTCCTGAAAATTCATCCCGCGCTCGCCCGCAACCCATTGCTTTCAATGGAGCCGGCTGTATTGCCGGTTCCATTGAATTCAATGGGCGAACATCATTCTTCTCTGCCACAGCTGTTACAGCTGTGGCAGAGGAGAATGATCTTTGTAGTATATGTTCTCAATGGGGTCGGCGCTGCTGCCGCCGGCCCCATTGAGCGCATATATAGAACACAAGGAATCGCAGATCGCAGATAGGCGCGATCTGCGATTCCTTGTGTCCTATAATTTATCGGACATCCGCATAAAAAGCGGCCATGTGATCGATCCCATTGCGAAGCAATGGTTCAAATATGCGCAGATCGCATGGGCAAATCACGCGAAAAAACGCCGTCTGACCGAGGCCTAAAATGCACTTCCCATCAAGAAGCTATTACTAAAGCACTAATAAGATGGTACTTTACCCCTGCTACACTACACCTACTCTTCCAAGACTCATCTAAATACTGTTAGAAAGTGTGTGACTCTACTGAAACTCTATATAGAATACTCTTTAGGATTGTAAGAACATTAACCCTTTGAAATCCAATTTTAGATTCAAGGTTTTCTAGGGGGCTTTCTCTTTCTGCCATTATACAATGGCGCCATCTGCTGGCTAGAGCCAGTACTGCGGTATGGGACATGCTGGAGAGCCCCCGACAACAGAGCAGCCAGTAATATACAGTAAGAATACCCTGCTGGACGTCTTCCGACATCGGAGCTGTACAGCCTTCAATTAGAATGTCTTTAGACGTCAGGTAGTGGATTGGAAAGGGTTAAACCTCTTTGGAAGACTTTACTTCAGCTTTTAAAATAAATTACTAAACTCAATTTAGCAATGAATCCTGTTATTCCCCTGCTGTTCTTGAGCCTTCAGACCATTCCTAAACCAGCTCAAACTTTTATTATCTTTTTATCTATGGCAACTTAGTTGGTTATCTTAAAACACTAGAAAAACTCAGCCTGTGCACAGATTTCAGAAGGAATCACTTCTTTGAACATATTTTACAGCTACAAGAGAATGCTGGCACTAAAGAATAATCACTTCAAGGAGTTGCCCGATGTTTAGGGTGCCTGGAACCCTGGCAAATATTTTAACCTGATTAACGATGATTGAACTTTTAAAAAGTTTGGTTTGGCCAGTTCGCTGAACTTTTTCAAAATGTTTGGTTCAGTCTGAATTAGAACCGGCAGTTCACCCAAACCTCTCAGAGTGTTACGCAGTGCTTTTATGGCTCTTAGGCACTGTAATACAACCAAACCTGTAAAACACTGTTTCAGGTAGAACTTTGCTGAGAGCTTTGTTCGGGTTCTTGCCGAACTGAATTTTTAGCAAAGTTTTACTCAAACCAGGGTTCTACTGGTTGGCTTCAATGAACACTAAGGAGGGGTCTCACATGGACATATTCTAATTGTGGAATCCACGATCACAGTCGCACGGAGAATCCGTGTCAAAATGCGGGTTTTGAAAGGCATGAACTTTCAATCTTTCTTTCACACTCATGGATATGAATTTTGTATTGCGCGAGTGGAATAAAAATTGCAGCATGCTCAATTTTACCGCAGACTCCGCGTGGACAGCCTTCATTGAAGTCAATGGAAGCCTTCCGACCCACAGCCCACATGCAATTAACATTGTGTATGGCTTGCAAGTACCCATGTCATCACTTAGCAACACTGCGGGAAATACAAACTATGAAAAATAAAACTGTACTGCGCATGACCGGCTGCAAACTACCACGGTCATCTGCAATACAGAAAGATCGCTACAGGCCACCTGCATGGGGAATCTGACCCATTCTTGTGAGCCTGGCCTAATCCAGGGGTACTTTTAGTTTAACCAAGTTGGCCTTTATGACCCGGTTTATGGGGCAACCTTCCTTTATTTTTGTAATCTCTGTTGTAATATCTATTTTGTTCTCCTAGTGCCCCAGACACATTGTCCTTCAACATGGCCAAACACAACAAGGCTCTCTTTTCTCACAGGTTCAAATTAGAAGACTTTTTCTATGCTTCTGAATGTTTAAAATGACATTCTCAGGTGCTGCAAATAAATTTTGGCTATCAAAGCCATACTTCTAAAAGACTTACCGGGTTATTACTCTCTTTATTATGTGCTACAGTTTGGATTCCTCTATGTTTTGTTTATCAAATCCTATGTCTTTGTTTTAAAAAATGAAAAAAATTTAACAAAAATCTATTTAAATTAAAAAACAAACAAGCTCTCAATCTGCTATGTCACTGGAACATTTAACCCCTTAACGACCGGGCCACAGTGTTTTTACGTCCTGCAGCTGCAGGACGTGTATGGAGGGAGGTAGCGCCGCTATCTCCCTCCATACAGCGCGGGCGTCAGCTGTTTATTACAGCTGACACCCGCGGGCAATAGCCGCGATCGGCCGAACCCTAATCGGCTATTAACCCTTTAAATGCCGCTGTCAATTCTGACAGCGGCATTTAAATCCCCCGAATGCTGTTCGGCGGTCCCGCACGGCCCCCCGCGGTGAGATCGGGGGATCCGTGCAGGTGTCATGGCAGCCGGGGGCCTAATGAATGGCCCCAGGGCTGCCTTAACAGACTGCCTATCAAGCCATCCACACAGGGTGGCTTCATAGACTGCCTGTAAAAAAGCAGTATGACGTAATGCTATAGCATTACGTCATACTGCAGGAGCGATCAAAGCATCGCATGTTAAAGTCCCCCAGGGGGACTTCAAAGTAAATTTAAAAAAAAGATCAATAAAGTTTTTTAAATTGTAAAAAAAAAAAAAAAGTTATAAAAGTTTAAATCACCCCCCTTTTGCCATATCTATTATTAAAAAATCTAAATCATAAAATAAAAATATGTATTTGGTATCGCCGCGTCCGTAAAATTCCGATCTATCAAAGTAGTGCATTATTTTTTCTGCACGGTGAAGATCGTCCGAAAAAAAAAAATAAAGAATGCCAGAAATGCATTTTTTTAGTTACCCTGTCTCCCAGAAAAAACGCAATAAAAAGCGATCAAAAAGTTGTATGTATTCCAAATTGATACTATCGGAAACTACAGGACATCCCACAAAAAATGAGCCCTTGCTCAACTACGTCGATGGAAAAATAAAAAAGTTATCGCGCGCACAAAATGACCGCAGAAAATAATTGAAAAAAATGTAATATCTTAAAAAAAAAATACAAGTACTACAGCAAAAACAATAGTATATAAGTTTGGTATCGTAGTAATTGTACTGACCCATAGAATAAAAATATCAGGTCGTTTTTGTTGCAGTTTGTGCGTTGTAGAAACAGGACGCACCGAAAAATGGTGGAATGTCGTTTTTTTTCCATTTCTCTCCGCTAAGAATTTTTAAAAAGTTTTTCAGTACATTATATGGTACAATAAATAGTGCCATTGAAAAATACATCTCGTCCCGCAAAAAACAAGCCCTCATGCAGCGACTTCGATGGATAAATAAAGGAGCTACGATTTTTTAAAAGGGAGTAGGAAAAAACAAAAATGGGAAAAAGCAAAAAAGCCTGGTCACTAAGGGGTTAAAAAGTTGTTTTTTTTAATCGTGGTATTGAAAAAATGAGAACAAAAATCAAAAACGTTCTGTGGCAGGAAGGGGTTAAGCTTGTAGCATAGAATTCAACCTTTAAATGTCAATGGCCATTGTTATATTTTGTCTAATTTCTAGTATTTTTCATTGGCCCACATGTTTTTTTTTTTCTTTTTTTCAATGCCCACTAACCCACTCGAGGTCCTCACGTACCTACGCAATGCCCTTTAGGTTGTACTATAGAGTACAATAACAAGCATAAGCCTGCATTCAGCTATTTGAAGGACTCAAATTTACATACAGTGGTGAATTTAAAAAAAAAGAACTTTAAAGAGGTCATTTTACAAAAAAAAATCCAAGGGGGAAAATGAAGATGGATAGCTAAGCACAAAAGAATAGACCACACAGCAATTAAACAGCTATCATAAAAAGACAAAAGGAAAATTGTATTATGCTTTACACCTTGCAGCCATGCAAGCTCCCAAAGGCTCCATGTTCAACTAAGGACCTTCCTCATAGGAATTTTTAGGAATGAGCCTGTAGCATTACTAGATCAAGCTATTAAGGGATTCCAGGGGGACAAAGGTCTCTTTAATCTGGGAAGGAAGACAGCGAGAGGAAAAAGCCCTGACTGTGTTCAAATTTCTAGGTACAACGGGCATAAAACAGATTCAGATAATAATAAAAGGCAACAGCGTCTCTCAAGCCGTTTCATGTGTTGAGGTGTCAACGATGACAAATCCTCACGTATTACACACTCTAATTCCTGCCCTAATCTGAATGTCATGCATATCAGTAAGATATCACAGGCCTCTGTGGGTTGGAAGGCTGTCAGTCTTATTAATGCCTAGTGAAGTCAGCAGTGACTAAACACATGGGTGCAACGAGTTCATTCATATATTTTAACTGTGATACATTATTCATAAAAACTGAAATGAAAGTATCTGTTTAAGATACAGTAATAGCAGACTGAATACGTTATTAACGGTTTCTTGTGTGGACCGCATTACTCATTGGTTAAATAACTGCTAATGCTAAAATTATGCCAACGCTAAACTTAGTTGACATACTTAATGTTTATACATCTCTACATTTCTTTTAAATTGGAAGATGGAACAATACTTCTACAGTGCCAGCTGTTGGAAGGCAGCATTCCTTCAAGTCACTGTCAGAATAAAAAAAAAAAAGGCTTGTAACAATGACTGGGATTTGGGAGCCAAAACCACAATCATATCCATGAGGCTTCTTCCCCAGGAGTTTTCATGGCCGGCCGATATACGCTATGTTAGGAGAGATGAAACTTGTGAACGGGCATGCAAACCAAACGTTTGTGCGCCCGTTCAGACGGCATGGGTCCTGGTGCATATACACTGAGGCGACCATGCCTTCGCCCTTTTCCCTCCCTCCCCATTGCAGGCTCACCTCTCTTCTCCGTCCCTCTCGTTCTTTGCCATGGGAGGGGGCAGGATGGGGGCAGAGCTAAGTGCCGGCCTGGCCTGCCTCCTCTCATTGATGGCTATGGATGAGGGGCAAGGAGAGGGAGGGAGCTTAGCTCTGCCCACGGCCACCCCTTTTCAACAGCCAGCAATGGGAGGAGGCAGGATGGGCCAGCTCTTATCTCCACCCCCGGTTTGCCCCCTTCCATTGCATAGAACGAGCATGGGGGAGAAGAGAGGTGAGCCTGTACATGCGAGAGGAGAGCAAAGGGAGGGAGTTTAGCAGCCCATACAGTGGCCGACATATTCCGGCCCAAAAAATAGTTCCTCACATCTTCTAGGTGCTCTTAGTAGAAATTATGCCATTTATGACCCACATCTATAATCCTCTCATTAACCAAGCCTGAATCCTGCTGAACACTGATGAGGGGCAAACACTCAAAAACAGCTGTCTGTGCATAGTTATCTTCACCTTATGGAGAAGATTTTGACTTTGGCCCACAAATCACAGCCATTGCTATAAGGCTTGTTAAAAAGTCTGGCAGTGACTTGAAGAAAAGATGTCTTCCAATAGATGGTGCTGTAGAGGTATAGTTCCATCTTCCCATTTGCATTTTTCCCAGAGGAGCATGGATGGTCCTATAAGTCTCCTCACATCCTCTAGGTGCTCTCCATAAGGAGAAATAAGAACATTTTTTAGCACTGAAAGTGCCTCAATGATTAGGACTGGGAGTCCTGTTTTAGTCAGAATCGTAAAGTTGGAAGGGACCTCCAGGGTCATCAGGTCCAACCCCCTGCCCAGTGCAGGATTCACTAAATCATCACAGACAGATGTCTTTCCAATTGAAGCCTTTATTTGAAGACTCTCATTGAAGGAGAACTCACCACCTCTCGTGGTAACCTGATCTAGCACATGCACAGTGACATGACTGGCTGAGAAGAAGTCAATGCACATGCACCGCATCCATAAGTGCAATGCAGGCACAGAATACTGGAAATGGAAGACAACTCCAGAGGCACTTCTTGCATTTCAACTATTTGGTGCCTATACAACACTAAGAAAAGAGAATGTGTTTCACATGATTCATGATGTGACCAAGCAAGAGCATAACATTGCGTATGGGCTGGATTTTTCAGTGTTGTGCATATAATAAAAGTACTTTTATATCTTATTTTATTGAAAATTGTAATAGATCACAGATAAAATGACAAAAATTGCACATATTGACCTAGATAATATCTCATGCACTTTATTGTTCAACTCTGGCATCTCATAGACTGTGAGCCTAAAGAGAGTTAACAGCTTGGCTAGGGAACAGGGCTGGGTGAGTATTAGATTATCTATTGGGCCACTATTCCTATGTGGGGTACACTAACAAGGACACAATTTCGGAATGGTGGGCATCATTACTGAGTGGGGGCACTATATAATGGATCTTTACAACAAAACATTTTAATTTGGCAAAGATCCCTAAAGTTGATTGACAAGTCTGGAGGTTAAACGGGCATTTAGCCATCAAGCATAGTCATGTTGTGTAGTGAGGGTTCTTTTACATGGGATGATTGTTGCCAACTTAAGTGCCCGACAGTTGTCTCAATGAATATCGCCCCTGTGCCTTCACACAGTTGCAATAATCATTCAGTGAATGAAAGTTGGGCAGAGATTGCTTTCGGCCACGTGACTACATTCACAGTGAACAGATGAATGATTGCCTGTTTAGACGGACCAATCATTGTTTGATTTTTATGCCTATGCCAAAACTGAATGACAAACGATAAGCAAACAAATTATCGTTTGTCATTCAGTCGCTGGCACCATTTACACTGAATGATTATTATTCAGATTTGCACAATCTAGCAGTAAACTGAACAATCATTCTGTATTAAAGGGGTCTTAAAAATACAAAAAGTGCAGAAGACGTGTGGTGTGACATGTCGTTCTTAACCACCCATGACCTTCTAAATAATAATAGCACATACTTTATTAATAATACTGTGTGTTGCAGTGACTGCTGGATTAAAGGGGTTAAATGCTTTTTTGTTGGTGTAGTTGTTTCTAAAGGCAGGAATAGTAGTAAAATAAAGAAAGCTAAACTCACCGGTTCAATCTCCCATCACTCTAGTGCCACCACTGCAGTCCTTGGCACCAGGCTTTGTATACAGAACTGCAGTGGGGATATACTTGTATACACATGTGACGGCTGCAGCCAACTACTATACTTGGCCATCTTTTGCTGTATACTGCTGAGGCCAGTAATTGGCTGCAATGGCCACGTGTATATAATAAAAGGTAACATCCCCTGGTGCAAGCACCGAGTCATGACTGACTCTTAGGGTGACATCTTCTTGGCAGACTGTTTTTGCGGGGTAGTTTGCCATTGCCTTCTGCAGTCATCTTTTACCCCCCAGCAAGCTGGGTACTCATTTCATCGACCTTGGAAGGATGGAAGGCTGACTCAACCTTGAGTCGACTACCTGAACCACCCAGGGATTAAACCTGCAACCTTCCAGTCGTGAGCAAGAGCTTAGGACTGCATTTCTTCTGCCCCAACACTCTGCTCATGTGTTTATGGTCACTCATGTAAACAAAGTCTTGTGGGAAGGTCCAGACCACTAGGGGAATGAACCGGTGAGTTCTAGAAAACTGTTCAGAAAACAATAAATAACTTGAAAAACCATTTTAACTGCCTTCTAATCAAAACAGATAACCTATTGAGAATACATGGTGCCAGCTTCTCTTTAAATAAAATACAATGCATTCTCGAAAAGCCTTCTTCCTAAATCCTCGCAGGACCGGAGCTGAAGAGCCAAGTCCTCCACTCTGTAACAGGATACTAATGAAGGGCCTTGGGGATATACCCAGTCAGTCCATCTCTCATGATTAAAGAGCTTGCTAATTCCTCACGTAGAGGGATTCTAACAATAGGAATGCCATTGTCATCTACTATACACTTCATGTTAAGGCCTTAAGAATTATTTTCATCATTATTACTATGACAACACGGCATATAAGACTGAAGTTACCACTAGAGGTTGCTTGATGTAAGACCTTAAAGCCTGGGATTTTGTGGAAACGTATCATCATAAAGCCAACCCAAGACAATCCATAAAAATGTCCAGTTATTTGATTATGACAATACCCACTCCATATTTCCCCATATATTGCTAATCTTAAGCGGCTTAAAGAGAAGAGACGTAATTCTATCAGTACATTTTTCTTTAATAAGCTGTCTTATTTTATACATTTGTCAATCTAAGTGTCGTTTGTGTCCCTTTCGTAAAGAAAATGGCTGCAATATGCTTTCTAAATCAATACGGCGCATCAGCAGCGGATGGCTTCAAAAACAATTTGTATCGCAGTAGTAATAAGATAGACTTTCTGAGGGGAATAATAATTGTATAGAGAAAGGGAACGAGGAAGAAAACGCTGGAAGAGAGGCACAGCACGGCTGATGAAAGAGACGTACAGGTAACAGTTTAACTTTCCTATTAGTTGTAAAGAGAAGATTATGTTGTGGTTGTTCTTGATTTCCTTTAGTTAATTGTTGGTGTAGTCACAGACTTATCAGGCACTAAAGATCCAAATTAGAACTAAAGATATATTTTAGTCTTAAACAGGTTTCTGGGAATAGAGGTTTTTTTTTTCTAGAAACAGCGCCATTCCTGTCTATGGACTTTGTCTGATATTGTGACTTATCCCCCTTTATGTTAAGGGATTTAAAGAATATGTTCATATTGCAGCCATTGTTTGTCCTAATGAATAAAAAAAAAAGTTAATGAGTCCTAATTAAAATCTTCTATCATTGTGTTAACAATTCCTAAGCAGCCTTATGTGTTACTTGTTAAAGAGGTATTCCCATAATGAGTATTTATGACATATCCACAGCATATACCATAAATGCCGTACAGGTGTTGGTCTTACTGTTAGATAGTCAATGATAGTACAATGAAACTTTTTGTCTATTAATTACAACATGCAATAATAACCCCAAAGTCACCATGGAGGAGCGCCTCCATATAATACATGCCTAAGGGCTCTTTTATATAATCTGATTCACTGCCCATTGTAAGAAGCCCATTCAATAAACAGCATGTCAATTGTTCCCATTAATGATATTTTCACACAACAGAGAATTGGTACCGTGTTTCCCTGAAAATAAGGCACCCCCGAAAGTAAGACACATTAAGAAATTTGCAGAAATCGCAAATATAAGGCACACCCCGATAATAAGGCATACTAAAGTGTGCAGGCAAGTTGAGAGGCCTGTCCCCTGCTGCCATCCCTGTTGTCTCCTACCTCCTCCTGTGCTGTATGAGTGTGCTGTTGTGAGCTCCCCTTGCTGGCTGGAAAACTCCATACTGTCGTTCTGTTGCTGCTGTACACGTCTGCTGTGATGAGCTCCCCCTGGTGGCCGGAAGCTGCAATACCATCCCTGCTTACAAGAGGAACTTCCTTCTGCAGACAGGTACGTTACTTAAATTACAGCCCTTATTTTTTTTTATGGCTCTGTGTGTGAGTCAGGCAACCATATGTGTGATTCTTAAGGCTGGGTTCTCACAGAGTGTATTTCCAGCCTTAGGGGGTGAGCATTACAGTCTCCAGACAGTGTGTGGGAGCAAGGTACTTTACAGCTTTTATTTTTTGTGGCCCTGTATGTGAGTCAGGCAAATTTTCTGTGCCAGAAGATGATGACATGACTGTCATTGAGTACTTTTTGCTTTGTTTTCACAGTTTGTCTAGCTATATTGGTTTGTGGTGACAACTACGGTTCTGTGCAGTATATACGGTAATAAATGTTTATTTTTTTTGTTAAACAATAAATGGGAATTCTTCTTCATTGAAAAATAAGGCACCCCCTGAAAATAAGACATAGCGCATATTTGGGAGCAAAAATTAATATGACACGTCTTATTTTCGGGGAAACAGGGTAGTTGGCAATGAATGATCATTAATATAATAGCTGATCCCCATACAAATAGCATTTATCAGTAACATAGTATGTTAGGCTGAAAGAAAACAATGTCCATACAGTTCAGCCTGTTTCCACCCCCTCCTTGTTCATCCAGAGGGAGCCAATTTAGCCTATTTGGGGAGAAAAATCTTTCCCAACTCCATAATGGCAGTCAGAATAATCACTGGAGCAATGTTTAAAAGTTCCTACCTAACTCCAAGACCCAGATCAACAAACCCGCTGTCTATATCCTGCAATATCATAGAGCTCTAAAAAGACGTCTAGTCTCACTCAAACTTCTCTATCGATTTTGCCATCACCACGTCCTCAGCAGAGAGTTCTACAGTCTCACTGCTCTTACAGTAAAGAACCCCCTTCTATGTTGATGATGAAACCTTCTTTCCTCTAAATGTAGAGGATGCCCTCTTGTTACCATTGCAGTCCTGAGTATAAACAGATCATGAAAAAGATCCATGTACTGTCCCCTAATGTATTTCCTCCAGTTATATGACAGACTATCACTAATAGATCAGCAGGGGATTGTCACATGGAACTCTCACAGAGCAGCTGTTTACAGGACAAGTACACTCATGTACTGTGCTGATTTCTGCAGGAAGTAGAGAGCTATGTTCCCACTGCAGTGGCTGGATTTGGTATTACAGGCAAAGTATCCATTGAAGAGAATAGCCTGCAATACCAAACCTGACCACTGCACTGGAAATGGAGCTACTTGCTATCTGTAGAAATCAGCTCAGTGTATGAAAGCACTGACTCAGAAAAGAGCTGATCAGTGGGGTTTTTGGGCAGCAGTAACCTGCTGATCTACTATTAATGGCTCATTGTGCGCATAGGCCATCAATAGTTTACAACTTTTTAATGAAATATTCTTTCAGATGAGTCATGTGATTTTTTTTTTTTTAGTTGCTTACAAATGACTGCAATTTACAATAATGCAATATGTGTGCTTGTATTTGTTTGCCTTAATGATAAAATCTTGAAAAGAGGTCATATAGTGACTTTTTTCCCCACCTACTTTTATGCATGGGATTTGCTTTAAATACTTACAGTACAATACGTTTATACTGCTAATGAGTAAGAACACGATGTATGGTGTTCAAAGCGCCTAGACAATTTTCTTCATGTCTGCAGTCATGAATTTTTAATCTGGTTCTAAATGAAGGATTTTTTTAATCCTTGGATTTCGGTGCAGGATCTACCTTTTTCTATGTGGCATTACTTACTGGGGACCTGGCTCAGTGAATCTTTATCCATACACGGATTATACTTTCCTTCTGGTGTGGACATTGAAGATAGAAGTGATGTTGACAACTAGAATTTTTCTTTTTGCTGGACAACTTATCCAAAAATCATGGACAGCCAACATTTTTTTACAGATACATTGAAAACCCATAGTAATTGATAGCAATTATAAGTGATGTATGCTTAAATGTCAGATATTGCTATGAACGTATTGCCAGCATTTATGTGAGGCCTAAAATGACAATAATTACAGTTCATAATGACCTGCTCAAATACCAACAGCCTCAAAAAAATCACAAACACAACTACTTCTTTCACGGACGTTCGAAAAAAGGTGTCCTATTTCTAAGGATTATACAGGAAATTCTAAACAGTTGTCAACACTGGTCAGATGCGGTGGGCTGTTTTTTGGGTTTTTTTTATTTCCATATTTAAGGGCATTAAAGCAAACACTAAATGGACAGCTTATTAGATACATCGATCTAGTAAAGTATTGGACCTCCTTTGTCCTTCAGAAGTAGAGCAATTCGTAGTGATGCCCATCAACAGGTATCAGAGAACCAAAGTATGACAATTAAATATTCCCCACACTGTTTTCCACACCATTACTTCTCTGCCTCCATCAGCCTGAACTGTTGACACATGGCAGTATACATTCATCAATCCATGCAGATTGTGCAATATCCCAGTCTGCACACTCCAATTCACTAACACACTCAGAATAAATACCCCTCTAATACGAACCTCACATACTCGCCTTCAGGACTTCTCCAGAGCAGCACCAATCCTCTGTAACGCTCTACACCAAGGCATCTGGACAATCCCTGATGCACCAAACTTCAGATGCGCCATAAAAATGCACCTCCTAAGGGAGGCATACCAAATCTCCTGACCTACTCCTCCTGCCCCTCCCCATTGCTCCTCACACATTCCACCCTGCCTATTGCATATTACCTCTACCCCTGTGCCACCTTACCATCCCCCACACTGTTTGCTTCCTAATAACTGATTTACACATGTAATTCGAATACTGCGTGTATTCCCCCATGCCTCATCTCCCCCTTCCCCCTGTACCTCCTGTATCACCCCCACCCCTTCATTTCAAACTGATTGTATACCACATGTAATTTGTT
Source organism: Eleutherodactylus coqui (assembly GCF_035609145.1). NCBI lineage: Eukaryota > Metazoa > Chordata > Amphibia > Anura > Eleutherodactylidae > Eleutherodactylus > Eleutherodactylus coqui. The sequence goes on from NC_089838.1 coordinate 33,142,042, forward strand.
TTATTGTCTGTGTTTTCCTGTGCTTGAAAGTGCTGCGGAATAAATTAGGCTATACAAATAAAGATTATTATTATATTCTGACCCTCCCGTTAGCATTGAACAACAGAAATCTAAATATTTTTCTACTGCTCTGTCAGGGATAAAACCTGGGACCTCCTGTGCTCTTTTTCCCAGTGAGCTATCGAGCTTGCTGGACAAGCTCTTCTGCTGATCATAGGCTTGTCCTGACTCCTGCTCTAGTTCCTGCCTCTCTGTCCTGGCCCTGCCCTGCCGCTAATTAGCACATTCTATATAAGCCTGGTCCTTCCATCCACTCCTTGCGTGATTATTGTGCTCCACAGCCTTGATCTAGCACCTCTCCTCCTTTTCCACTACAAGTGGCTTGAAGACTTCCTGATAACGACTCCTGGCTATCCTCCCAACAACACTACTCGTCTCATCATCTGTACTGCATACCAAGACCTCCTTTTGCTGACTCCTGGCTGATCCGTGATTACCTCTTCAGATCTGCACAGCTACTACACCCGTGGCTCCTACCCAGTGGCGGTAAGATGCTACATGCTCACTCATCCAATTTCTGTGCTCTTTTTGCACATGGAGATTTATTCTTTCTGTCACTCGAACTGGTTGTCTGCTGTTATAGTCCATCAGTACTAAGGAATGATGAGTTGTGCATTTATATAGGTTAGTTGGAACACTTGAGTTCTATCCGGCTTCAATTTGTTTGACTGTGCATCACCTATTTGTCAGTACAATACTTGACATACTTCTCTGACAAGACCCTCTTTTACGGGATGTTTTTCCTCAATCATAGTATTCTGATATACGCTGTTGCACAAGAAAACCAAACAAGGTAGGCAGTGTATGAAATCCTGTTCCAACTAGTCTAACTCCAAAGAGCAGACTTCATTGAAAATTGCTGGCATTGCTCGATTCCCCATTGTAATGTGGAGCTACAGTGACACTGATCCCCAGAAAACTTGCTCACTTGATTTTATGTTGCACTCTTACGTGCACCTGTCTAATTTACATACAAGGAAGCTCTAATCGTAAAAAGGCAGGAAACTTTGAATAAAGTGGCCATTCAGTGTTCATACTTTTTACCTGATCTGTAATATCCTCTCCAGCTTGTAACTTATTACCTCTCTGCTACTAAAAACCCCAAATGTCTTCCAAGAACAGTTATTTGGGCTGTGCTCACTGCCTCTGTTTAATGTAATCTGTTCTTTGTGTAAAAGGATTGTGTAACTACTGTAGTGTGAAGCAGCAATGGATGTAAAGTTGCCTTTGCGCAGGGATTCTCCCATTATAATTAGACTGACTGTCACAATAACTGACAACAGTTTGTCACTTTTCATCATTAGAGCATATGACACAAAACATTCAGTTGTGCACTTAGATCCGAAGTTCAGTATTTACTAGAGTTTAAGTATTAGAATCAAATTAACGCAAAATATTACAGATATTAATACATGTAAATGGGTGTTCTAAACAACATATCAGATAGATGAAAGCAGCATCTTGCTTCAGTAAACAAAACTAATTTGATCCCTATCAACTTCACCACGTCAGATCATATTGTTGGAAGTTGGTGTATGTTCAAGAGCCACTTGGGATTCACTGCAGCATTGAGAATCTTCTCAAGCACATCCGATCTGTTTCTTCTCTTTATATAAAGACACTAATGAGACCAACGAACTACAGTAATTCCACTAGATTAATCCACTAGCAAGTTATTAAGGTTCTACCTTTTGTGTAAGGCGAATAAATGGTGCTCAGATTCATGTTGCCTCCCGAAAAGCAATTTGGGGATTTTCAGTCTGGGAACACAGGATGACCAAATTCAATGAGGAATAATATATATTTTTTTATAGTGGTTGGAAAATAATTTTACATAGAATTGATAAATTCTGGCTCCCTGTAGTCTCCAACAGGAGGAGCTAAAGAACATACTGCATACAGTTAGTGATGGGCAAACGTTTGAAAAGTTCGGCTCTGCCGATTCACTGAACTTTTGCAAAAAGTTTGGTTCGGTCTAATTTCATTTAAACTGAACTGGAAATTCACCAATACCCCTAAAACTGGTGTATAACACCGTCTAAGAGCCGTAGATAGTGTTAATATACGGGGGCTTCTGTGGATTTTAGACAATATTATGCACCAGTATTAAAGACTAGTAACGAGGACAGTGAACAAGTAGAACCTGTTTTGGGTAGAACTGTGCTAAAAGCTCTGTTCAGCTTTGTGTCAAACTATACCTTTAGCAAAGTTCGACCCCAGCACAGGATTCGTCTGGTTCGGTCGCTCAACACTACATATAATCAAAATACACAGAATGATTATTGTTCGAATAGTTGTTGAATCATGCGAAAATTAGCAATAATCGTTTAGTGTACACATGACCAAAGGTTGAACGATGAACAATAATTAGTTTGCTTGTTGTTTATCATTCATTTAATGCAGCTTAAAAAATATTGTTCATTATTTGCCAATCATTCTGTGTAAAAGGTGATCATTCAATCATTACTACGCATTATCCTAATATACCAACAATGGACTGAGCGAGCAATGACAAAACAAATGATAACGATTATTTGCACATGTAAAAAGACGTCATTTGAAAGCAAACAAATTGGTCATTGTTCGCTCAGGGGTTCATTCCAACTATTAGTTGCTTGGTGTAAAAGAACTCCAACTCTGTTCAAACTATATTAAGCCCTACCATAGGCTTTGATAAGTCAAACAAAGATCATTAAGGTCTTCATTTGACAAGTTTCATTCCTTTTTGGCATCAATGCTGGAGAGAAGAGAATGGTCATGATGTATCAGTTAAGCAGATGGCATGATGGTCTATGAGTGATGAATGCCTGTGACAGATGATATAGTCTATTATCATATAGTCTACTATCATATTCATTCAATGTATACAACAAAAATGAGTCATGAACAGCTCATGAGATAACCGTCAAATGCAATCCATTATAGCCCAGTAGTGATAGATGTCTATATGCCTATACTCTGTACTGCCATCAAAAACAAAGTCTGAGCAAAGCCTTAGACTCTGTTCACATCTGTGGTGGAAACTACATTAACTTACACTTAGGCAAATACAACCTCAGAGGAACAATAACACATGGCAAATTCCACAGTGTCTATTTATTTAACAAAAACTAAGCCAAAATGCAGAAGCACTGTGTGAAAAATTAAGTACATCCCAACTGCTTTCCTAGAATCTAAGAAGGAAAGTAGCATCTAGGTGCTGCTAATTAAATACCTTTGATTAATTGTTCATTAGCAAGAGGGACCACATCTATATAGAAGTTTTGGCAATTTGCTGGTCTGGAGCATTCAGGCATGTGTTAACACAATACCAATGAGGAAAGACATCAGCAACGACCTTAGAGCAGCAGTAAAATTTAAAGAGGGTTTACTTAGTTTTTCTCAGACTAAGTCAGTAGACTCTGTCATGTACCATTGGGGTTCTTCAAGTCATGGATAAGACACCCTATAGTTTTTATTTTTATTTTCGTATGACTAGAAAACAGAATTAACAATGCTGTTTAGATATAATGCTTTAAAAAAAATCAAAAGTAGTCTAAAAGGAATATAAAATTTGCTATATCACTGAGTTTAGAGACTCCATTTAGCGCATTTTCCTTCATGTATCTTGTAATCTCGCAAAATGGCAGCCTGCAACATTTACACGTAAATCTTAGTATTGTAAAAGCAACAATGTTTTTCTATAAATCCTACAGTTCCCTCCATATCTTCCCATCTGGGCCACCACAATTTGTTTTATTCTTGGCAACTTCCAATATGTCTTTATCTGCACGTACTTTGCCAGAGATTATCTTTCCTTCCTCTTCATTGTATGAAAAGATTTCAATCCTCTGTCATTTGAACATTTGTATTGCTCACTGATAACTGTTACACATTACGGCGATGGTTATAGCGTTATAGTGTGTTATGTTCATAACTGATAATACAGCGCTTAATATTTGCTTCTATAGATAGTCTAGAATAGAACAGTGTGTTCTTGTTTGCCCTGAGAGAATCGCGTTGTGCTGCCATTTTGTTAGGAAACGCAAATGATGTAAAACAAAGAATTATAAGGAATGGTGATCTAAAGCAAATGAATAAGCCAAATCAGCTATTATAAAGTCGGCAAGTCTATTGATTTCTGATAAAAAAAGAGGTTGCTTTTTTGTGTTAAGGGGAAAAAAAATTGAAAATTAAAAAAAACACAACTTACAGTAAAATAAAATAGACTCGGTTTGTATAAGTCGATGCCGTTGGCTTTTAGAATAGAAATAACATGAATTGTTTTGCCCTTAGTTTTCAAAAATTTGTTGGCTTTCTGTGCAGTAACAATACAGTGGGTTCCAGCATACTGCCATATTATTACTGCGCTGGCATTGAGTGGGCACGGAAAATCTGCCCGTGCGATCAGTAGTGGTAATTAAGTTGTCAATCATGCCAGGCTCTAACCTAATCTTCTCTGATCTCTGCCATTTACTTTCTTTTATGTACAGGTCAATGATGGAATGCATTTTTGTAATGATCACAAGGATGCGAAAGTGAAGGTAAAGCTTATGGGTGCCGTAGTAACTGTGTTTAACAAGTCTACGGTAATAGGCTAGCTTTTACATTTGACCTGGTATTGTCCTAGGTGAAAAAAATATATGCACACACAAAGAATAAACACGGATGACACAAAAGTGGAAAAAGCAAACACAAAATGGGGAATATAGTAATTCAACCCTAAACCTGACAAGGGCAACTCTGGGGCGACCCTGACTTTCCTAAACTCGTAACAGGGAATAATGGCAAAGGTTAGATGACATTCAATGCATATTAAACCAGAGTATAGAAGAAAGATGTGCAAACACCCCAGATACAAAAGCAGATTACCAGCAGATTTATCTGAACTGGGACGTAGGTCAAACCCTGAAACTGTTGACAAGACCAGAAACACCTTCTGATAGTTATATAACCAGCACCAGAGGCATAACTAGAGAGGATGCAGGGGATGCAGTTGCCCCCGGGCCCAGGAGCCTTACGGGGCCTATAAGGCCTCTCTTCTCCATATAGGGAACCCAGTACTATAAGTAAAGCATTATAGTTCAGGGCCCTCTTCCAAGTTTTGCATCAGGGCCTGGGAGCTTCAAGTTACGCCTCTGACCAGCACCTTTAATCACTTAACAGCAAGAAGTAGTTAATTCCTTGCCAACCGGGCAGTGCTGACAGACAATGAACATGCGTTGACATGGTGTATAACATAAGCCGAGACTGATACTGCAATGCATCCTGGACCCACGATTGTCTGCCAGCCATGCATGACATTAGCACTGTACAGCCGACCGTCTGTTTGAGTACAGTAGACCACCCTTTTACGCAGACCAGATTTCCTGTGAAATGTTTTCAGTTCCACCATATTTTATGAATGCTGGCTATCTTCTTTGGGATCACAATCATAATTCACCTACATGTACTACTATGTTTTTGGAGTCTAGGAGGAAACCCATGCAACCACAGGGAAACCATAAAAAACTCTACACAAAAATGTTGCCCTTGGTCAGATTTGAACTGAGGTGTCAAACACCAGCTGCGCAACGTAACACTTCTGACCACTGAGCCACCACAATTATTTGCTATTGTCTAATTAAAATAACTATTATGCTCTTGAGCTTTCTATGGCTATACAAGGATATTTCCTTTTTCCTCTATTATTTTAATGAATAAATGCTAGTGTCAACGCATTTCAGTGTCCATCTACTTTTTAATCTAATTCTGTGGCTCTTTAATTGAGTAGTTTTTTTTTCAAGGCTAATTGCCTTTTTTGTTGACTAAATGGTTTGGGGACCCCTAATTCAAAGAAGAAATAGATGTTCAGGTATGCTGTCATCTCAACCAATTACAGAGTAAATAAAGGATCCATAAAAAAAATCACCTTAGACAAAAAAGTAGAAAAAGATAAAAATGAACTATAAATAGTGGAAATAAAAAAAGTATATTTTTCAAAGTGAATTCCTCATTATACATGTATTAAAATGTAACATTAAAGGGGTTGGGCAAAAAATACACAACCCCTTTGCTGGGTTCAGAGTGTTCAGCCAATCACCTGAGACGTCCCGTTCTTAGCATCTCCAGCAAACAGTTGACTTTGGTAGGGGGCACTGCTGCCAGCCTGACATTTCCCCAGTTAATGCTGCAGGGAAATGTAATATTACAGCATGGTCATTCACAGGAATGACTGTCATGTAATAATAATATGACAGAAGGCCCACCAGAATGGGAGACGTTCTTACACTGAGTAACAGGAAGTATCGAGTGGGGGATCTTGTTGTATGATGTTTATAATACGATATATGAAATGGAGATGCCATCTTGGCACAGCCCCTTTAACATAAATCTTCCTCTATGCAGTAAGGTCTTGAGCTCTCCCTAGTGAGGGCTGCAGGCTCTATGACTGTGGGAAGGTAAGCAAGTAATATAGAGCTTAGTACTGGAAAAAAGAGACCCAACGGGTTGGATCTATTGGGGGAAGGGGGGCTCACGGTTGCACTGACAGCATGTTATTTTGGAACCTTATACTTCTAATCGCTGCTTCTGTGATCTGATGAGCCCACATTGAGGCAGGGATGCATAGACAGAAGTGTGTGCAATTTGCGTCCTTCTCCCATATCCTCTACTCCTGCATACCTTTGAGGAACCAAAGAGAAAGAGGGAGGGGGATCCATGGTGCACACACTGCTGTCCATCCATTTCTGCAATGCTGATCAGGTTAAAAAAGCAGCGATTATAAATATAAGGTACCAGGATGGTGATCTGTGGATTCGGCCATGAACACGCTTTTTTTTTCCCTCACACACACAAACACAAACCTTTAGCTGGTAGGTTTACTAGGAAGTTTGGCAGAGAGGGGGTTAAAATAAAACTTGAATTAGCAGGCCATCTTTTGAACGATAGCCGTTGCTTGTAAATGCGTGCCCATTGTTCAGTTTTCATTCATCGTTGAGTTCAGCTCAGCTTAAAATCCGTCGGGCAGCGCGGATAACATTGTTTCAGCTGCTGTCCCGCTGGAGAACAATAGTGATGTATTTAGAGAACAGACCACCCACTGTTCTCTAAATACATGCAAATGAAGTTAGTTAGCTACCAATGGGCTGATTAGCCCATTAGTAGCTAATGTAAAATGATCGCTAAAAACTGTCAGTTTCTGATGAATTTCAAGTGATCCTCTGTGTGTGTAAATGGGGCTTTAGGGACTGCAGCAACAACTCTTGATTTAAGGTAATCAGTCTGATCTATGGATGAGATACTCACATACAATATACCAGGGTTGGACTGGCCCACCAAATAAGAATAGGATCCACTGGTGATCCCAGACCCTTGCATGATAGTAGGCTCAGCCAATACAAGACCTATGAGGGAAGACAGATCCTGTGATGCAACTAAAGGGGACATGGATCTGTTCTGTATAACTGAATGCTGTGCTCTCAGTGTTATGGTTTTCCTGGCCAATGTTTATCTAATTTGACCTAACATGGATTTCCTATAGAGACTGGTGTGTATAATTAGTCATTGTCAGTAATGATGAGTTAATTAGCTGAATTGTTCTAATGATAAAGATAGGCTTTTATGAAAGTATTGTCCTGAATTTCTCCAAGTCATTCCCTGTAGATAGGGGATAAGTTTAAAACTTGGCGTAACCCCTTTCTCAGAAGTTTGAGGTATGTTCTGTTAGTTGTGCTCAACTATCGATGTTGGGCTGATGGTGCTCATCTTTTTTAGGTGTTTCAGTGCCAATGTGTTTTGGGATTGCATCAGTCCTTTCATCAGGAAAATATGCCATACAGTACGTCAATGTACACACTTCGAGACTGGATCATTTCCTTTGTCAAGAAAGTATACCACACATCAATGTGATGAAGAGATCAGTCTACTCCTGAAACATGTAGACAGCTGTCTCAGCTGTGTTCTATGCGATATTGCTGCATTTTTTACTGCAATATCGCGATTTTGTGTCACTACAAAGTTGCATGCGGCACTACAAAGTTGCTCGACTTTGTAGCACTCTTTTGCTGGGATTTTCAGGGGGGCTTGAAATATAAGCCCTACCCTGAAAACAAGCATTGAATGGCTGTGATTGATGCAACGAGAGCTGCAGAGATTGGCTGAGCCTACAGCACTCGAGAACCAATCAGAGCCAGCACTTCCTGGAGGCGGGGTTTTTAAACCTCTGACCAGGAAACACTGGTTGAGAACTTCAAACAAGTGTGCCAGAGATGTGGAGAAGAAGTGCAGTGTAGCGCTCAAACAGTAGTGATTTCCTACTGTAAAGGTTGCATTACAGCGTGCGAAAACTGTATTTTCGTGCCATATGATGCAACACAAAGGAAGGCTCCATAGGCAAACTTGGGCTACAAAACATCGCAAATCGCGGCTGTATAGAGCATGCCAAGATTTTATAATCTCACAAGGTAGCAGCCTACAAGACATCGCTAATGTCAATAAACCCATTGGAAAGCATGGGCTTCATGTAAATGCTATTTGTAGTGCTGTCGCATCACAAAAAATCACACCATTTTTTCGCCCGTGTGAAACCGGCCTTAAGTATAAGTATGTCAAGTATAATAAAAGTTGGCATGTTATATGTTTAATTTATGTTCTAACAAGCAATGAAAAGTGTTTTAAATGGTGCAGTTTTCTAATCAATGCCGTTTTCCAAATGTTTAGAGGTGGAGCAGAGCATATAGTGCCATGCAAAAGCGGCAAATCCCAGCCTGGCAAAGCTGGCAACTCTTCTCTTGAAATCATTCAAACTGTTATGTAAAATGAGCTTCAAAGTGTTTTTTTTTTTAGCAAAATCAGAGGAAAAGAGTGTGGAGAATTTTAACACCTCTGTGATCATTAAAAAAGTGAGTAATTTGATCATGAGTTAGTCAGCGGTGAGTAGAGTGACTAACATTGACATTCTGTTAAAATGTCAGCAATTTAAAGAAAGTCAAGGGGATTAAACTAAATAATTGAATTTCATATTTCTTAAACATTTTTGCACAGACAGGTGATATTTTTAGAGATTTATCAAAAGGGAACATTTGATCTGTCAGTAGTTGTGAATTCTCCATTATCCTTACTAAATGACCAGAGATGTTTCCTTCCATGGGCAAGAACATGGCAGATGAATTTTAATGCTGATAAGTGTAACATGATGCACCTAGGCTGCAGTAGTCATTAGTGTATGTACACTACAGTTCATTCATTTGAATAAACCACCCAAATTGGCAATTTTTTAAAATTGGGCAAAAGAAATGAGGCTTTGATCAGTGTACAACCTTTTAATAGGACTTGACAATATAATATGTCCAACCAGGGTCTTCTACCAGAAGGAAAAGACACCCATCTTCTGACAGGCTGTTCAGGTTTTTTTTGCCCCTCGTTAATTGAAAACAGGGTACTTTGTAGCTGGGGGAGATATTTTTAGGCCTCTTTCACACGGGTGACAGTCCTATTGCCTAGAGAAAATCGCAGCAAAATCACATTATCTAAGAGGTACTGTCAACTCCGACGCATGTCTCCTCTGCAGCTCCGTAACACATTTCTGTAGGCTTCGGTCAGCGCTTTCTGGTCTGGTGTTCGAAAACCCCGCCTCCAGGAAGTTCTGGCTCTCACTGGTTCTCGAGCGCTGGGATTCAGCAATCACTGCAGCGCTCAATGAACCAATCACAGACATTCAATATGAACCAATCAGAGCTAGCGCTTCTTGAAGACAGGGTTTTCAAACCCCTGACCAGGAAGCACTGGGTGAAAACTACTAGCAAGTCTGCTGAGCTGTAGAAGAGACATGCGGCGAAGCTGGACAGCACCACTTAGGTGATGTATTGTGTTTTGTTTTTTACTTTATGTAGCTAGGGGTTATTTTAAGGGAAATAGTAGGATTTCCTACTGTAAAAGTTGCATCACACCACACAAAAACTGCGTTTTCGCAGCACTAAGGAAGGCTCCATAGGGAAACATGGGCTACAAAACATCGCAAATCGTGGCTGTATAGAGCATGCCGTCATTTTGTATTCTCACAATATAGCAGCCTACAAAACATTGCTAATGTGAAGGAACCCATTGGAAAGCATGGGCTGCACATACATATGAAATCGCACGATTTTGTCGCTCGTGTGAAACCGCCATCATTCATTCGGCGAGAGCTGCCTGTGATTGGCTGAGCACCTCAGCCAATCACAAACAGCTCTTTCAGCAGGCGGGGATTTTAAATCCCTGCCTGCTGATAGATCAGCACTTCAGAGCCGGGGACAGCGAGGAGAAGACGCGGCTAAGCCCCGGCAGCTCAAAGGAGGTAAGTATGTATTTTTTTTGTTTTTTAAACCACTTTTACTGGATTTTCAGGGAAGGGCTTATATTTAAAGTCCTTCCCTGAAATCAATTGATGGGGTGCCAGCAGCAGAATCCTCTGTGACAGCTGCGGTAGAAAATTGAAGAATTCCTCTGCTGCATCTGTCACAGCAGGGAATTCTTCTTACCAGTGGGGATGAAGAGCCATAAAACAAGCTCTTTAACATGAGGATTAATTAATAAGAAACTAGCTAGCTTATCTGACCAAAAATAAAGTAAAATAAAATACATGCCCAGTAAAATCATAAAAAACAGCTAAAATGAAGCTGATCATTGAGGCCCTCTAGAGTGGTCATTCTTAAAGCATGTATCCAGAAGGTGTCACATTGTAAAATTTGTTTGTCCCAGTCTCCCCTCTTGTTGGTGGTTTAGCCAATTAACTGCAAAAAACTTTCTTATATTCATTGTTTATGTAACAAGCAAGAGCGGTATCCATTTGATGGCGTAAAATCATTCAGATGTACCCTCACCCTCTGGCAAATTTCTCTGATGGTTTTGCCCACGTACCGCTTACCATATATACAAGAGTCTAAATAAGTGACACCTCTTGAGCAACATCGTATGAACTGTTTGACTTTATAAGTCTGAGATATAAAGTACTGCAAAATTCTTTACACATCTCCACATGGTTACATGTCACACATCCACTACACCGCTGGCAGGCCATAGCATTAGTTCTTAGCAAAGTCCAGCCACTTGCATTTGTAGAAAAGTGGCTCTGAACCAGCCTATTCTTCAAGGATCTACTCTTCCTATAAGTAATGGTGGGTGTCACTCCTATCAAATTTTGAAATCCTGATCCAATGTGAAGATATCCCAATGATGTATAATCACTTCACTGACCCTATTTGATACTCCACTAAATGTAGCAATAAGGCTGCTTCTCTTATCCGATTCCTGAGTGGATCTACAGGATTGTAATAACTGTGTACAATCCTTCGCTGGGGCTTTTTGATAGGCTCATCTCAATACAAAATCAGGATTGCCTTGATCAAGGAAGCGTCTATGCATTTCCTTGACTTTAAGTTAAAATTCTCTCTTATCTGAACACGCCCTCCTCAGTCTCAGGTACTGGCCACATGGAATACTCCTTTTAAGGGAAAGTGGGTGATTCCTCTCCCAATGGAGTAAAGAATTCATAGCTGTGAGCTTACGATGAATCATAGTGGCAAGTTTATTATTAGATGATTTTTTTTATACAAAAGTCTAGAAATGGCAAGCAGTCGGATTTCATCTGACTAGTGAAACTGAAGCCAATGGTATTCTCATTCAAGGATTGCACAAAAGTCTCAAAGGCCTCCCTTGACCCATTCCATATGATAAAGATGTCTATGAATTGAGCCTGCAGTCCAATATACTCTGTGCCAAAATTTGTTGGTTCATCAAATACATAATCTCCTTCTACCAGCCCAGAAGCAGATTAGCGTAAGACAGGGCACATGGAATCCCCATTGTAATGCCCCAGAGCTGGTGGTAGATCCACTGGTTGAATAAGAAACAGTTGTGGGTCAATAGATGAATACAATGATTCAATATTGATTGACGCCAAAAAGGCTGCTAGGACAACCATGTTTTCAATGAGCATATTTATAAAGGCCCATGTGCCTTGCCACTGCCACTTGGAGGACAAGAAGAAAGTTTGTACCAATGTCTTATGCCGAATAGTGTGAAAAACATTTTGGTATGATATGTGATCTTATTGATGTTACATTAAAATATACCAAACCCTCCTACAGAGTGAAATACTGTATATAAAAATTAATTTTTGTTATTTGTATAGTGCCAACTTATCCCGCAGCGCTTTCAGGTAATTAATTTATTACCCCCCACCAAGCTGGGTACTCATTTTTACCGACCTCAGACGCATGAGTTAGCCTTGAGCCGGCTACCTGAACCATTCAAGGGAAACTTGCAACCTTCAGGTCGTGAGCAAGAGCTTAGGACTGCATTTCTGCTGCCTTAACACTCTGCGCCACATGAGGCTCTTTTGATAGCACATGCTTCTTCCATCTCCATCTTCCACCACCGCGCCATCACATACCATCAACCTATTTCACATGGATGAAAAAACACATTTTAAAAACTGGTAACCACCACTATTATACTGGAGAATGTATACAGCGAATGTTGTGGATCACTAAAAAAGAGGATATACCGTGATTTACAGAATGCAATTGCAGACATTGCAGTTGTTTTTGGAACTTAAAATTTCAAGGATCCCAGACATTTCTGCTGGTAAAATCTAGAGCTAATGCTAATTAAATGAAAACAAAGATGACAGGCAATTCATCAGCCGATGAATACATATTTGCTCGTGACATATTTTATGCTGGAGAATTTCAACTCAGAATTGGAGATTCAGTGTTACAAATGCTTATTGAGTCAGGGGGCACCTGTAATATAATTGCTGAACATCCTTGACAGTGTTTGAAAGACTAAAATGAAACATATTCAGCAGTCATGCTTCCCAGACGTACCATTAGAAGAGAACAGGGAAGATGAAAAGTATATTTAAATTTGTTTCTGTTTTTTTTTTTGAAAACCAAATTTCTGCTGTTAGTTGCTAAAATGCATTTAGAGAGTCAATATAAATCAGAGCATCTACAGTTTTGGATTGCTATAGGTATTACAGTTTCGATGAACTATCCTGCAAAGTGACAGCTTTTACTGTCTATAGTCAACAGGTAGTTCTTAAAGAGGTTTCCCCACTTTTTTGAGTGATAAACAATCCTCGCTGTTTTTTCAGTGTCAGCCACCTGAGACCCCCACAATCAGTTGTTCATCTGGGCCAGTGTCCATGCTCCCTGAGCATGTAGCTGGGTCATTGTTGCTTGCAGATAGCTCCATACATTGCACAGTGGCCAGAGTGTAACTGCAAGCTGAGTCCTATTGAACTGAGTGGGACTCAGCCTGCAGTTCCATGCCAGGCCACTGTGCAATGTATGGAGCTGTCTGCTTCTGACAACAAAGCAGCATAGCGCATTCAAACAGTAGCAGATTGGCAAGGTTCACCCCAGTGATGAGCTATTGAAGACCTATCCTGATGATATAGGTCATCTGTAGAAGAGGTGAGACAACACCTCTCTAGGTGATATAATCAATCTATGTAATTATATTTTGTTGTTTAATACTTTTAGCTAATCTCTCTTCTGCTTAGACCGAGTTACAGGATCCAATCCAATTCTTGGAAATATTGTACCTAAGGCCAGGGATGTATTTTTAAAAAATGGCATAAGCACAGGCACTGGTGTAACTATAGGGGGTGAGGTTGCACCCGGGCCCAGGAACCTTAGGGGGCCATAAGGCCTCTTTTCTCTATAAAGGGAGCCCAGTATTATGAATAAAGCATTATAGTTGGGGGCCCTGTTACAGGTTTTGCATTGGGGCCCAGAAGCTTCAAGTTACGCCTCTGTGTTAAGAAGTTAAGAGAAGTTTGGGAGCCCCAAGATAAACTTTTGCATCCAGGCCCATGAGCCTTTAGCTATGCCCCTGAGCACAGGGTGTGGAATATGAGAGATGCTGATAGACGGGGTCAAAACATACATTCTTTAATTGGTAGGCATTTGTAGAATTGAGGGTAGACATGCAGAAAGTAGACTTAGATTGTGAGGGGGGCATGGCATAAGAATAAAAGAAAATGGCGCAGAATTAGGGAACACTATAGGTAAGCAAGTTGCTCAAATACCCATCATACTCTGTTTTGGACTTTTTATATAGCTGAAACTCCATTAGGTTTAATGGGGCAGTTACTTTTTTACACAACTGTTTGATAGCTTAGTATACTGGTTGTCTTGCCTTGGAAATTCAAAGTTAAGAATGTTTTTGCCCTATTCTGTACTTTTCCATATTGTAATTAATTCACTTTGCTCATGATTAGAGATGAGCAAGCACCCAAATGCTCGGGTTCACGTTATTCGAGTCGAGCTTTTCGTAAAATTCGAGAGCTCTACTCGAGTAACGAACCCCATTGACTACAATGGGAGACTCGAGCATTTTTGTATGTGGGACGACGGGTGCCAAGCTTTTTTTTTCTAGGTTCATCTCTCCCCCTGCCTGCCAGACAAAAAATTTGCCATTGACGCGCGCTGCATCACGGCGGGGAGGGGCCAAAACAGGCACGTCACAGTGGGGAGGAGCCAAAAACTGAGGTGGCGTCGAACTCGGCTTGATGCTCGTTTGAGTAACAAGCACCATCGAGTACGCTAATACTCGAACGAGCATCAAGCTCGGCAGAGTATGTTGACTCTACTCATGATCTTCTGGACTTGTATACCTCGAGCCATATCTAGTGGCACATAGAGTTCCCATGGTTTTCTTGGAAAGCAGACCTTCGTAGGGTATGCAAAATGTTTAGGTAGGTCTAGTTGGGTTGTACTAAAATCTCTGGGTGGCCGATTACAGCTCTGTATAACTCGGGATCCCTAATATGGCCATGTGCATAAGACGCTATTATACTTGTCCTTGTAGTCTACTAACTTTGCAATTTTTCTCTTAAAGCGACTAACTTTGATGGTAGTGAACCAAATAATTGTGCTCCTATTATAACGGAACTCTGTGATAAACGTTACTTCCAATAGCGTTGTCTGGAATGGTTAGTCAAAGACAGAAGTTTTTTCTTCTTTCTTTCGCTATACATAAACATTCCGACTGAAAACTTAAAGTCTGTTCACCTTATGTGTATTGTTATTTATAGAACGCATTAAATTACCATCGCAAATTCATCCAGAGGACATAAAAAAGAAGTCTGTTTTAAGTAACTGAATGATGTGTTTTCTGGGCTGTTAAAACTGTTTTGCAGAAATAAATTACTAATGCAACTGATGAACCCCGCAGCTGTTTAACACAAAATCAAGTGAAGACGATTCGGTTTGCTGCTGAGTTGCATTATTTTAATTAGCTAAGCAGCAATTTATTTATGCCAAGATGTGTTCATAGTCCTTTGCCAAAAATTCCCTGGTTAGGTGATTGTGGATTCTAGCCCAGAAAGGCTGCATGGCCAATGTACGCTTAGGAACAGAGGGAATGTAGTCATGAAACATTTTCAGCAGGCAAATGCTGATAGGAAGGATGCATTAGCTGTCTTTGATAGTACTTGGTTGGAAGACAGGTTTTTTTTTTTTGTTCCAATCAAAATAGAATTTGTTCTCAGATTTTTTTTTTCTGACAGCTACTAATTGTAATGATGAAACTTTTGCAAAGAGCTTTAAATACTAATTTCAGACAACAGTACAAAATCGAAATAAGTCCCCTGATATGGTGTTGGGTTTTGCCACTAAGAATAGGCTTGGTATTTGTTTCCCCTACATGACCCTTGGGCCAATTCCCTACACCTTGTTTGCTAGTAATGCGGTTCCTTTGGAGAAGAGAGCCTTTTTTCGCTCAGTGGGTAAGAGGATAGGACCAAGCAAGGCTCTTTCAGGTGTCCTATAGCATTTACATAGTCTGCCTTAATGCCATATTAAGCCTTGTCAGACTATAGTAATGTAGTATGTAAGGCCGAATGAAGACAATGTCCATCTAGTCCAGCCTGTTATCCTCCTTTGTTGTTGATCCAGAGGAAGGCAAAAAACCCCAAGAGCAGAAGCCAATTAGCCCTTTTGGGGGGAAAATTCCTTCCCGACTCCCTAATGGCAATCAGACTAATCCCTGGATCAACCCCTAATAGTTCCTACCTGCCTGCATACCCGGATTAACAATTAACCTAAGATTTATATCCTGTAATTATTTTCAACTCCCTTTTTAAACTCCTCTATGGATTTTGCCATCACCACATCCTCAGGCAGAAAGTTCCACAGTCTCACTGTTCTTACAGTAAAGAACCCTTTTCTGTGTTGGTGATATAACCTGCTTTCTTCTAGACGTAGTGGATGCCCTTTCGTTACTGTCGCAGTCCTGGGTATAAACAGATCATGGGAGAGATCTTTGTATTGTCCCTTAATGTATTTATACATAGTTATTTGATCGCCCCTTAGCAGTCTTTTTTCTAGAGTAAATAATCTCGGTTTTGATAGCCTCTCTGGGTATTCCAATCCCGTCACTCCATGTATTAGTTTAGTTGCCCTTCTTTGAACCCCCTCAAGCACTGTGACATCTTTCCTGAGCATCGGTGACCAGAACTGTGCGCAGTATTCCATGTGGGGCCTGGCAAGTACCTTATATAGTGGGAGGATAATGTTCTCGTTCCTCGCCCCTATACCTCTTTTAATGCACCCCAAGACTTTATTAGCTTTTGCAGCAGCTGACTATGATTTGTAAGACTGCACAAAAAGATCATAACTTATAGTATGACAAACTAATTAAGCCCGAAGATGCTCATACCCTTGCTGAAGCCTGCAACTACAGCTTTTGCTAGTAAGTGCATTAAAGGAACCTTCCCAACAGTCAAAACGAATTCACTATGTTATGCCAAGGGGTGGTGCATCGCATAGAGATTCTCTAATTGAAGTTCTTAAACCCCTTAGTGACTACCCATACACATTTTCAATTGGTTACTGATGGACATCAAACCAACACATTCGGCTTTTTTAATGGTGCAGGTTTAAGCCAGCACAGGTCTCCAGTTCCAAGAGGAGTCAGGAGCAGGGAAACCTTTGTTCCTGACCACTTAATCCTTTTCATTCCATGATCAATTTCAATTCTGGCTTGAAAACGATGCAATCTCTAGATGCTGATTGATTTCCATGGCGGCAGGAGTAAATGGAAGTGTAGTCATCTGGATGACTGGTTTCTACACCGAATGTCCAAGTAAGGATAGCCACCTACACCAATCTCCACGAGGTCTCAGACAGGCAGGGAGAGCGACAGCTGAGATATCCAGGGTTTCAGGTCTTGGTCATAGAGCACAGGGAAAAAGAAGTAAAAAGAAAAAAAGGCTCCTGCACTAGTGTGTGTACTTGACCAAAAAAACAATTGGAAATTAGACTTATCAGCGATTGACAGCTACATCTGTATGTACAGTAATGCACAGATAAGCTGTCAATTACTGATGGGACCTCCTATTGGACTGTTTAGCTCAGAATAAGCAGAGCTATAAATGAATAAAATACAAATAAGGGTGCCTACCCACTAGCATTTTTTTTCTAGTGATTCGAGATCAAGTGCCTCACTGCGCAGAGAAAACACTGCAATATCGCTCATTGTTGTCAATGGAGCCGGCGGCAGCAGTGCAGCCCCATTGAAAACATAGGAAATACATCGTGGACTTTTGCCACAGCTGTAACAGCTATGGGAGAGGATTCCTTAATCCCCGCAGGGATCAAGGAATCCTCTAGCACAGCTGTGGCGGAAGTCAATGATGCTATCCGATTGCTTTAAATGGGGTCGGCGCTGCTGCAGCCTCATTGAAAGCAGTGGATTGCAGGCAACCCCCGCAGTGATGATTTTTTGAATATATGCCTTTCCCTGAAAATCATGGCTAGCTGTTAAAAAAGTTTAAAAAAAAAACTATATTTCCCTAGAAGAGCTGTCCGGCTCTTCTCTCCAGCATTGCAGTCTTCTTCTGTGTTCTGGAGGCTGGGGATGAAAAATCACCGCCCCCAGAGAACGCTGGTGTCATTGTCTGAGCACTCAGCCAATCACAGACAGCCGTGCTGGAGAGAAGAGCCAGACGGCTCATCTAAGTGAGTATAATTTTTTTTGTTTTCCTCTTTTTTACAGCTAGCCATGATTTTCAGGGAACGGCTTCCCCAAAATCATCGCTGCGGGGGTAGCCTACAATCCACTGCTTTGAATGGGGCCACAGCAGTGCCAGCCCCATTGAAAGCAATCGGATAGCATCACAGACTTCTGCCACAGCTGTGACAGGGGATTCCCTTATCCCTGCGGTCCCTGAGCGTATGGAGGAATCCTCTGCCATAGCTGTCACAGCTGTCACAGCTGTGGCAGAAGTCCACGATGTATTTCCTATCTTTTCAACAGGGCCGACGCTGCTGCTGGCCCCATTGAAAACAATGAGCGATAGCACAGATTTTTTTCTCTGTGCTGCGAGACTTAAGAAAAATAATCGCAAATGAGTATGAAACCATTGAAAATCATTGGGTTCATAATCATCGCTCTCGCATTGCAAGAAAAAATATCGCTAGTGGGTGTCCACCCTTATACTAAATCTTTCCCGATTAACACTATATATCAATCTGCCTAGCTCCTCCTCTTGATAACATGATGCCTGGAGTTTGGACAGCATGTTTAACCCGAATGATTCCCTTTACGTTTCTACTGTCTGTCAAGTTGTGCCTCCTAAATCACTGGAGTAAGCAACACACAGACCATTGGAAACCTTTAAAGGGGTTGTCCCGCGAAAGCAAGTGGGGTTATACACTTCTGTATGGCCATATTAATGCACTTTGTAATGTACATTGTGCATTAATTATGAGCCATACAGAAGTTATCAGAAATTATTCACTTACCTGTTCCGTTGCTGGCGTCCTCGTCACCATGGTGCCGTCTAATTTTCAGTGTCTAATCGCCGGATTAGACGCGCTTGCGCAGTCCGGTCTTCTTCTTTTCTGAATGGGGCCGCTCGTGCCGGAGAGCGGCTCCTGGTAGCTCCGTCCCGTCACGTGCCGATTCCAGCCAATCAGGAGGCTGGAATCGGCAATGGACCGCACAGAAGCCCTGCGGTCCACCGAGGGAGAAGATCCCGGCGGCCATCTTCACCAGGTAAGTAAGAAGTCACCGGAGCGCGGGGATTCAGGTAAGCACTGTCCGGTTTTCCTTTTTTAACCCCTGCATCGGGTTTGTCTCGCGCCGAACGGGGGGGCTGTTGAAAAAAAAAAAAAAACATTTCGGCGTGGGACAACCCCTTTAAGTGATGCATATAGACAAATTCATAGGGACATCACAGTTGGCACTGTCATATATCCACCATAGTGAGATAACTCATCCAGCACATAGAATTAAAGGCGATACAAACTTTATTAAAATACAGTTTTATTAAAATTATATGCTGCACTTTCTTAAAGGGTTTTGTTTGGGGTGTTTAAGAATTCATATGAATATACAATACATCATCACTGTAGGAAAATGACAAGTGGGGACCACCAGAGCGCCGTCATTTGAGTAGTGATTCAAAAGGGGAGTGAGGGCTCTTACCCACATGCTTTTTTTTAACGCTGTGATATCGCTGCGTTTTTTTTAACGCGATTGTCAATGGGACTTTCTAATGTTAAAAACGCATCGCAAGTTGGTGCTTTGCAATTTTTTTGAGATGCGTTTTTAACATTAGAAAGTCCCATTGACATTTGTGTTAAAAAAAAAAAAAAAATGCAAGTGGGTGGGAGCCCTAAAGGTTATTTTTTACTTTAGAACACTTACTGCTGTTAGATTAATATATTGAACTCCTGAATAGAGTTGAGCGAACATACTCTGTCGAGCTCGATGCTCGTTCGCGTATTAGTGTACTCGATGGTGCTCGTTACTCAAACGAGCATCAAGCCATGTTCGACCCCGCCCCAGTTTTTGGCTCCTCCCCGCTGCGACGTGCCTGTTTTGGCCCCTCCCTGTGGCAACGCAGCGCTCGTCAATGGCAAATTTTTTGTCTGGCAGGCAGGGGAGAGAGAGAGAGAGAGAGAGAGAGAGAGAGAGAGAGACAAACCTAGGGAAAAAAAAAAGCTTGGGACTTGGCGTCCCACATACAAAAATGCTCGAGTCTCCCATTGTAGTTAATGGGGTTCGTTACTCGAGTAGAGCTCTCGAATTATACGAAAAGCTTGACTCGAATAACGCGGACCCGAGCATTTGGGTGCTCACTTATCTCTACTCCTGAACATCCCCTTTAATAATGGTTATGAAAAAGAGCGTGTACAGAGATTAAAACATGGAAGATGCTAATTTTATTGTACACAACTCCGTGTCTAAACTGGAGATTGGTCATGAGCACAGAATGTTTGATTCACATATGATGTAGTGAGCTGGATTATTTTAGTCACTACTGTCATAGGATACAATTTTTTTCTACAAATTCTGCCTTCCTTCCCCAACTTTGTCCAGCTGAAAGTGCGATGTGGATTGCAAACATCTTGCACAAGTGTTGCACAATCAAGCAAATTGCATTCAGCTTCCAAGCTGGTGCTCCAGCTAATGTTTGAGAATGCAGAATTCAGATATCTTTAGCATCGATGGCACTGGCGTAACTATAGAGGTTGCAGGGGATGCGGTTGCACCCGGGCCCAGGAGCCTTAGGGGCCCATAAGGCCTTTCTTCTCCATGTAGTGAGCCCAGTACTATGGATAAAGTATTGGGGACCAGAAGCTTCAAGTTACGCCTCTGATCCATGGGCTATATATAACAGAAGGTGACCAGTTTTAGTGCCATTGCTATCTAAGAGAAATAGCAGGGCAAAATAAAGGAATTACATTTTTTTGGTCACCCCCTCATATACTGTATATAATGATATCCATACTAAGTACAGTACCCCCTCCCCCCCCCAAAAAAAAACAAAACAGCTCTCAAATTTGGTATTGCTGTGTATATACTGACCCACAGAATAAAAGTTTGTAAAATTGTTTCACCCCATGTAAAAGCAAAAATGCTTGAAAGTTTTTCAATATTATATGGTACGATTGAAAAGTCCAACTTGTCTTGCTATAAACAAGCCATCAGACCACTGTAATGAGAATAGTTATAATTCTTTTTTTTTTCCAATACATTTTTTATTGTAGCAAGAGCTCGAAAGTCGCACATGCCAGGTTTACATCTTGATAATTGAGTAATATCAAATATAAGCTTACAATTCTTATTGAGCAAGAAATTGTATAGAAAATACGTTACATTTTACATACTTTTTGAGAAAAAAAAGGGGGGGGGTGAGAAAAGGGAAAAATTATAGAGGAGCATTGAGAAGGAATTTAGAATTTAGGACAAATTAAAACACAGTATTTGACATCATGACGGGAATAGTTTATTCCAGGGATTCCACATGGTTTCATAATTCCTTATAGCATTGGATCTAAGGGCAAACATTTTTTCATAAATGCTATGTTCTGAAATCATCTGTATAAGGTCATTCACTTCATATATCAGTTCTCCACTTTCTAGCTACCACTACTTTTGCACTCATCAATATGTGACTAATCAGTCTTCTATTTTTGGGCCTTACTTCCTCTAGATCCAGAAGCAATAACGCCGTTGCTGGGTTATTTGGGATCTGTTGATCTACCAATTTATTTAGTATAATGTATACTTCTTTCCAAAATCTAAGAATCACAGGGCGCGACCAGAAGATATGTAAAAGCGAGCCTTCTTGGCCACAGTTCCTCCAACAGGAAGCCTTGGGGACCTGGTGTCTAACCTTGAGATGTAAAGGGGTGAAATACCATCTTGTTAACACCTTTATATGTACTTCTATTAAGTTTCTTGATCTGGAGGCTTGTTTTGCACACCTAAAGGATTTGCACCATTTTCCATTGAAAATTTCAAGGCCAAATCCCTCTCCCAGTTTAAAAGATGGCATTTGTTCCCGTCCTTCATGTCACCTGCCAGTATATCATATGTAGTCCTAGTTTTAAGCTTTTTGTTGTGTTTGGCGGTTGTTAAGCTTAGGGCGATTGCCTCTGGGAATCCAGCTGTGTGAATAGGATTTTTCTGAAGAAACGAGCGTACCTGAAAGTATCTAAAGATCTCTGACTTTGGTTATCCATATTTCTCGACTAGGGTCTCAAAGGACCTTAGTGTGTCATTCTCAAAAGGGTCTTCAATAAATTTTATTCCTAAATCGACCCAGGAATTCATTCATAAGCCATGAATAAATAGCTCCAGGGTTTCCGTAGGGATTTGTTTTAGTTAACGGGATGCTGTGGCGTCTGCTTCTTTCAGAAGCTGTCCCCAAGCTTCCAAAATGGCTTTCATAGGAAGAGAAATGGGAGGTTTATCTGATCTCCCCACAAGCAATGGGAATTTATTTGTTAAGAGCTTTGCATACATCAGCGAAGCTAAGGAACTTACTTCTCCCATCTCTGATTCCATGGCAGGCCAGCTAATCCATGGGAAGTGAGAGACGCGAGGAGGACTGGTTTAAAAGCAGAGCATTTCGATATGCTTTCAAATTAGGCAAGTCTGCTTCTCCCTGGGATCTATGAAGAGCCAGAATAGAAAGGGCTACTCCTCTAGGGGGTTTCCCCAGCCAGATATAGTTTGCTAGTTGCTTCTGAAATTAAAAAAAAAATTGAATCAGGGATTGATATCGGTAAAGTACGAGAATAATATAGTAACTTAGAAAGGATTAACATTTTATATAATACAATGCTGCCCATCCAAGTATTTTGCTGCCCTTTGAGGTCATCAATTTCTTTTTGTAGGTCTTGTAGTGATGGGAGATAATTATTAGGCACTAAATTCTAAAGAGGAAAACATATTAATACCCAAATGAGGGATGTTTTTTGTTTGCCAGTGAAAAGGAAATTCTTGTTTTATCTCTCTTTTTTGTTCTTCATTTATATAAATACCCAATATTTGTGGTTTCGACACGTTCAATTTGTAGGAGGAAATAGTAGAGAAATGAGCTAGAATTGTATACACGCTGCGAAGAGAGGTTAGCGGTTTGGTTAGTATTAACAAAATATCATCCGCAAATAAGCTAATCTTGTGACATCTCATACCAGCGTGTATTCCATAAATATTAGGGTGTTGTCTAATGTGTTTTGCTAAAGGTTCCATTACCAAGGTGAAGATTAATGGGGACATTGGGCACCCCCGTCGAGTACCATTAGATATTTGAAAAGGGTTAAAAAGAGTACCGTCTACTAGGACTTTAGCTGAAGGAGAGGCATACAGAGTTTTGATCGCTTTAAGTATGTTTCCGTCAAGACCAAATTTTTCTAGGACCAAAAAGGCATATTCCCAGTGAAGCCTGTCAAAAGCCTTTTCAGCATCCAAGGCCAGAAAAATAGCAGACGTGTGTGAGGAATCCAATTTTGATAAAAGATTTAAGATTCTCCTCGTTCCGTCCAGTGCCTGTTTTCCTTTAGTAAACCCTACCTGGTCTGAATGTACGATATCTGGTAATATTTTAAGTAATCTCTGAGCTATAATTTTTGAATAGATTTTCGTGACACAATTTAGGAGGGAGATAGTTCGGAAATTAGCTGGGGATGAAGAATCTTTACCCGGTTTAGCAATAGGGATTATTGTGGCTTCAAGCATTTCTGGGGGTAATTTACCTTGAGTCATACATTGATTAAATGCCAGAGATATGTGTGGGGTAAAATTTCTGCAAAATGTCTATAGTATTCATTCGAGAATCCATCTGGGCCGGGGATTTCGGAGTTTTTAGTAGTTTGATAGTGTCTAAAATGTCTTTGTGTGATATGGGCTCGTTCAGAAATCTGCTCTGCGATTCCAAAATAGATGTAAGGTTTACTTTAGACAATAATGTCTGAATTTCTATTTGCGACAGCTGGGGGGTCGAAACATCGTCTTTTAGGTTATATAATTTTTCATAAAATTTACAAAAGGATTCGACAATGTGCTTTGGATGAAAAACCTTTCCCCAGGAGTATCTGGGCAAGAGATATAGGGAATCTTAGCTCTGATCCTTTTCTTTTTGACTAGGTTTGCCATCAAATGAGAAGGTTTGTTATATGAAGCGTAGTTTTTGCCCGAGAAAATCTCATAGCTTCATCAAAATTTTGTAGTAGTAGATTACGTAGTTTCTGTCTTAGGGCAAAGAGCTGGGCATGATCTGTTTCAGAGGCGTAGGACTGGAGAATCTTCTCCATTTTAGAGATCTGAAGGAGCACTTCCGATATTTGTGCCTCTTTCAATCTTTTCAGTTTAGCACTCAGCTTGATGAGGACCCCTCTTATTAAGGCTTTGTGTGCATTTCAAATCGTAAGAGGTGAAACCTCCGGAATGGAATTAATGGCAAAAAATTCTGACAAAGCCTCAGAAATATCTTTAAGATGTTGTGGGATTCCCATCAAGTAGAGATTGTTTCTCCAAGTCCTGACTCCAGTTGTACCGATTTCCCATGAAAAAGTAGCTGAGACTGGTGCATGGTCAGACCACGTAGCGGTACCTATCTGCACATCTGAGACAAAAGGCAATGACCATCTATCTACTAGAATAAAATCTATGCGAGAAAAAGTTCTATGTCGAGGGTAATAGAAGGTGTACTCTCAAGTTGAAGCATTCAAGCATCTAAAGACATCATAGAATGCTTCTTTCTGAAGCCAGGTTCGTAGGGTAGGCGTTCTCTTGGCAAAATCCCCAGAAGAATCCATAGTCCCGTCTGGAATGAGGTTAAAATCCCCACATACTATTAATCTGCCCCTTTCATGCCTCCGCAGGCTCCTAATGGTCTTATTTAAAAATGTTATTTGCGCAGAGTTGAGTGCACAGATATTGAGCAAGGCAAAAGGGATAGAGTTCAGTGTACCTGAAAGAAGTATATACCTTCCTTTAGGATCTTGCAGTAGGAGATTTCCATAGCGATAGTGTCTTTAAATGCAACCAAGACGCCTGCCCTCTTCTCAGATGCACAGGCTAAGTAAATGTTAGGAAATTTGTTGTGAACCATTTGCATTCATGGAAAGCAGCTTAACCGCCATCTTTGTTAAGAGCCATGCTATAACTTATTGTGGAATTAGTCGGATGTCGTATACAAACACGGTAAACAAACATTACTGAGAGAAAAAACAGATTCTTTCAGAAGAATCAAAACGAGATAGAACAAAACAAATCTGTAGATTATAGAGTGGGCTTGTACTTGGGGGTAGGCAAAGTTCAACCTATTTGAGAACTCTAGAAAAAAGAACAGAAAGTCCTTCTTGGACACCATTGTTGCTGCTCAACTACCTGGATAATCAGAAAGATAATTTTTCTCGTGGGTTCTGGGTCATCTAGACAGAACAGTTGGAGCATCTTCTGACATCTGGATATTCCAAGAAGATAGCAAAACAGACGCCTCTTCTAGATCAGAGAAAATGTGGGTTATTCCATCCCTCTGAATTATCAGCTTAGGTGGAAAACCCCATCTGTAGGGAATTTTCTCCTTCCTGAGGGCGTTAGTAGTATTTGTCAATTTTCTTCTCGCCTGTAACGTAGCTTGAGATAGGTCAATATAAAGGCGTACATCTCCGAAAGGCGCTGTTAGTTGATTTGTTTTCCCGACTGCCTGCATGAGAGCCTCTTCTACATGAAAATAGTGAATGCGTGCAATTACATCTCATGGAATTTTTTCTGATAAGAATTTAGGTTTAGGCAGCCTGGGAGCTCTATCAATAATTAACTCTGTAGGCGATACCTCTGGAAGAATGGATTTTATCAATTGTTGTAAATAATTAGTAATCTCTGTGGGTGAGACCGACTCTGAAATCCCCCTGAATTTAACATTGTTACAGCGGTTTCTGTCCTCCATGTTGGCTAGTTTAGACTTTAATTTATCCACTTCATCAGACAGAGCGCAGTGAGAGTCAATAAGATCATTATGCGAATGTGTTAATTCGCCCATTTTGTTTTCAGTATGGGTAATCCTCTTGTCAAACTCTGCTAGATTGGCTTTCAGTGTAGATGTCAGAGAGTCAAAGTTAGCTTGTAAATAATTTTTTTAACGCTACCACCATTTCTTTCATAAAGGTTTCTGTAACCGGTTTTTCAGAGGTGGGCATGTCAGAAATCATGTCTTCCATGTTAAAAGCCATAGGGTTTTCTGTGTGTTCCTGCATGAGCTTCTGTTTTTGTTTAAGTGGACTCGCAGATGGAAATACATGTGGTTGTTTCTGGTGTCGGAGAACTGATGCCATCTTGGGCCCATGTTGTGAGCCTTTATAAGTGTTTCTGTTTTTGGAGGCCATTATGGTCTTAGAAAACATCTGTGACTTAGTAGCAGGATTTTTTTAGAGCTTTGGGTCACTGGAAGAGCTGCCCTGGAATGGGATTTGGCAGTAAGGGGTTAATATAAATATTAGCTGAGTTATAACCCCTGACAGTTCCTGTGTGAAGAGCAGGGATTTCCTAATGGCAGTGTTCTGCAGTGAGGGGACAGCAAAAGTATGCTTCAGCCCGGACCAGGAGCCCACCTGGGGCCACAGGATCAGCGACACCCAGTGCAGTGGAGATGACAGGAGAGGTGAATTCCCTCCGTCCTCTACCTGAGCTGACAAGCAGTCCGGGAGCTCCAGCGCGGGATCGTCAGGCAGCAAGAGGCAGTCAGGAGTGGCGCACTCACCTCCAGCCCCCAACCCCACAGGCAGGTGAGACAAAACGTCCGGCGTGGGATCGGCCGGTAGTGAAAGGTAGACTGGAGCCCTGACACCACAGACTGGTGAGCAGAATCCTCTGGAGCAGCAGTGGCCAGTGGCGAGGAGCCAGAAGGAGCTGCAGAGGCACTTCTTTCTTCCGGCGGTGAAGGCTGTGGAGACAAGGCCTCAGGCGGAGCGTTTGCTGAACCAAGCAGTAAAAAAGTCCTCCAGAAGTCCTGGCTGAACACGGGATGATTTGCGGCGACTCATCAGCCACCGGAGGGACTTCAAGGTTCCTGGTGAAGGAGGTAGGCCTCCCTCACACAGGGCGTTTGCAAAATGCTGCCTTTTCAGCTGTGTTTTCAGCTGCCTTTTCAGCTGCCTTTTCAGCCCAGCTGAAAACGCTGCCCATTCATTTCAATGGGAGACTCAGCAGAAAATGCCCAAAGATAGAACATGCAGCGCTTTCAAAACACAGCGTTTTTCAAAGCAGCGTTTTCAGCCTTGTGTGAGCAGCCCCATTGAAATGAATGGGAGCGCTGTACAGCGTTTAGCACAGGGCTGAAAACGCAGCTGGAAACGCTCCTGAAAACGCCCTGTGTGTGGGAGGCCGTAAGGTGCCTCTGGAAGCGCATTAGGTTGCTTTAGATTAGCCGGTTCTCAGAGCTCCAAGATTAGGCAGCCATCTTGGTGCTCAGTTTGGCCACGCCCCCAGAATAGTTATAATTCTCGAAAAACAGGGAGTAAAAATGACAACCAAAAAATGGCTGCAAGGGGAAGGGGTTAGTGTTATTTGAAATGTACTAGTCTTAAAAAGTTACCAGTGTATGTGGACTTCCTGAACTTGCAGACAATGCCACTAATTTAATTTTCATTTATATTTCAACACTTACCAAATACAAAAAGGCACCAACAGAGCAATTAGGAACATCCAAACGCATGGCAAATATCAGACAGACAGGAGTAACTTAACAAAATACCCGTCAGAAGTATTTCCCTCTACAGAAGCTGTTAATTACTTTGATAATAGGTTTTGTTTCATTCCACAAATGTCATCACAGTGCTTTTATTTTCAAGGTGGAGTGTTATTCATTAGATTTAACTTCTGCACTTTAAGAGGTCTTGTTTATATTTCTGACATGTCTGTTTACGTGAATATTTGTATTCCCACAAAATAACAATTTTCTTATAACTCTGTGTTGTACCATTCATTTGCTATTAGAAATCTATTATACCATTCCCCTTGTCAAAGAGGCAATATGAAGTCACCATTTCAAACATTCATAGAGTTAAAGTTGAGTTGTGCAGGCGCTATCTCTAATTTCCAGTTTTCACTGAGCTGAAGGTTGGAGACTAGCTGGTATAATGTCCCCCATATACTACACACATAGGAAAGCAGGATCTATTCTTCTCTGTCTCTCTGCAGCACACCCTCATAGGTAGCAGCTGTATGGAGGACATTATACAGCAGTATTGAGCAGTATTGATGTGATACCAGCACTGATGTAAGATAAATCACTTACTGGAAGCTACAGCAGCATTTTTGTAAAAATTCCTGTCTCTTTCTCCCATGGCAGCTTTCCCTTCTCCTTGCTTCTCCCCACAGACTTCTAAAGGCAGCCTAAGACAGTGGCAAGGGATAATACATTCCTTACACTTTCTATAATTTGACTTTGTGTTTGTGTTACTAGAAACACAATTCACATCACAATAGGTAGTAGGCATCAAGTTTGTAAGACTCCTAGTGGCCAGCACTTTAGACTAGCTACTATAATGTGAGCCATACAATACACACATAGGAGAGTAGGATCTATTATTCTCTGTCTCTCTGCAGCAAACACTTATAAATTACAGCATTATGGAGGACATTATACGGCAGTAATGAGCAGTATAGATGTGATTTCAGCACTGATATGAGATAAATCACTTACTAGAAGCTGCTGCAGCATTTTTGTTAGTATCCCTGTCTGTTTCTTTGGCTATTATATAAGCAGAAGCTTATTGAAAATTAGTATCCATTTGAAGCCAGAACACCAAATGGTCGTTGTCTACTTACAATACACATTTACAAAATGTATGTTTATAGCAAGGGGAGATTATACATAAAATATATATTGGCCAAGCACTTTAAGCTACCACAGTTTTTGTGGATACTCCTTATAACCTATTCTGTTAGTAAAGACAGCATGTAACACAGAATGAAACTACGAGTTTGAATTTAAAGGGGTTGTCCCGCGAAAGCAAGTGGGGTTACACACTTCTGTATGGCCATATTAATGCACTTGGTAATATACATCGTGCATTAAATATTGGCCATACAGAAGTTATAAACTTACCCCCTCCGGTGCTGGCGTCCCCATTTCCATGGCGCCGACCAAACTTCTCCTCTGGTCGCACGAACAGTCGCGCTTGCACACTGAAGATTCCTCTTCTTGATGGTCCGGGCTCACGAGCTGCGTCCTGGCTCCTCCCTCTTCTTCGTGTCATCGCGTAGCTCCACCTCCATCACGTGGTGCCAATCAGCCAATGAGGTGGCTGGAATCGGCAGTGGAGCGCAGACTGGAGAAGAACATCCACGGTGCACCATGGGAGAAGACCCGCGGTGCATAGTGGGAGAAGACCAGCGGCGCTGGAAAGAAGATTCTTCAAAGCTGCAGAACGGGGATCCAGGTAAGAGACTTTAAAAAAACAAACAAAAAAAAAAACAAATAGATGCGCTTTTACTGTGTACTATATGGGGGTCTGTGCAAAAAAAATAATTTGATGTTTCGGCGCTGGACAACCCCTTTAACTATATATAAAATACTCTCCAAAGTAGTGAGATTCTTTGAATATCTGATTTTCCTTGTATTGGACATAGTAAAGTAAAGGAAAATTGTAAGGGTGGAGTGCCTTTAAAACACAGTTCTGCTAAACTGATTCCAGCATGATGTATTACTTTGCTGCGTTAAGTTGGAGTTTGGAAGCATTTTCAGAGGTAATTCTGTGAAAAATCAGATTTGAAATTACAGTCATTTTACGCATATTTGCAGAGTGACTCAGTAATATTTATAATATCAAGCTGCACGATGTGCATAAGATGTGCCCAGAATAATGACCCTGAGGACAGTTGCACATGACGATGGTTCTCAGGCCATGATCAGCAAACAAAAAGAGCTTTTTTTAGAGCCCAAATGAAGTTCTTATTGACAAAGTAACTGTGCTGCTAATTGTCATTTTTTATAGGGTTTTCTGAAATCCGGGTGAAACTGAGAAAAGCTGAACACATATGACTGTAGGCTCACAAGTATATTCCAAACATACTTGCCGTTTCGAAAATGTCACTCATAGCCCCGATGCTTCTGCTTTGCTGGCCTCTCTTTACAACTCTGGAAAAGGATGTCTGGTCCAAGGCTGTTGATCCGATCTTGGAGTCAGGTAGGAACTTTTTAAATATTGATCCAGGGATTATTCTGACTGCCATTATGGAGTCGAGAAGGAATTTTTCCCCCAAAAATGGGCTGAATTGGCTTTTGCCGCATTGTTAGTTTTTTTTTGCCTTCATCTAGATTAACATGGGGGGGGGGGGGGGGGGGGAACAGGCTGAACTGGACTTACATTGTCTTCTTTTGGGCTAGCATACTATGTTACTATGTATGTCTTATCTATTGTAACTAGTGATATATCTATTGAGGGTACAGAGTGTACAAGTTCATTCAAACCCTTATGAGGAAACCAGTAGTATAAATGAGGGACCTTGCTTCTGATTTTGCATCAGGGACCAGATTGTAGCACCAAATCACATTATTAATC
This sequence comes from Eleutherodactylus coqui, assembly GCF_035609145.1. NCBI lineage: Eukaryota > Metazoa > Chordata > Amphibia > Anura > Eleutherodactylidae > Eleutherodactylus > Eleutherodactylus coqui. Next base: position 33,172,419 of record NC_089838.1, read on the forward strand.
AGGGTATTACTGAAAGCTATCAACCGTTCTGACAGATTGATTGGCAATGAGTGGTGAGGACCGCACACTTGACTCATTTTGAGCATTCAGAGCTTAATATAAGGTTAGCCCATACTGGGGGATGGGGGGGGGGGGGGGTGAATATTTGGTAAGTGTCTTGGATTTGCCTTTGCAGACTATTGTTCTTTTTTAATAGAGAAGATTCAAGCTCTGTAAAAGAGCAGAATTTAATTGTTATGGTGCATCTTACATTTAAAGAGTACCTGCACTTTCACTTCTGAGCACTCCTGCTCTGTCTGCCATTTTGGCAGCTAAATACAGCCCCATATACCTCTATATAAGTGCTATCTGGGTACATATGGGACCGTCTTCAGCTGCCAGAAGGAGCTGATAATTGCAGGTGGCTTGTTGATCCAGAGGAAGAAAAAAAAAACCAATGAGGCAAAAGCCAATTTAGCCCATGTAGGGGAAAAATTCCTTTCTGACTCCATAATGGCTGTCAGAATATTCTCTAGTTACTATGCTCCAGTACATTAGAGATACCAGTGCTGCACACGTTCGCGTTCTGGCATAATCTGCTCAGTTTGTATCCATATTCCCCCAGAAGGCACTCCAATAGGCACTCCAATAAAAAAAAATGCCTTTTATCCTCATTGAATTAAATGGTGTTTAAAAATATAAATGAAAAAAAAACAAAAAAAAAAACTAAAGCAAGTGGAAAGACTTCAGTTTTTCTTTCATTCTGTCAGGTTTCGTTTTGTTTTTTTTTTACAGAAAAATAACGTAGCCAGCATTATTTTTCAGTCCAATAAAACGGAAACCTGATGGAATGGAAGAAATAAATGGGGAAACAAACTGATCCGTTTTGGGTTTTTTTTCAGTTTGGCTACTTTCATATCTGCACTGGAGCCACTAAATTCTGGTTTTGGTGAACTTTGCTGTTCAGTTTGAACTGATTTGGATAAAAAATAAAACATTTTGCAAAGGTATGGCAAACCTTCCGAACTGAACTTATCAGTATATAACTTACTATATATATATATATATATATATATATACCCCGTGTTTCCCTGAAAATAAGACAGTGTCTTATATTAATTTTTGTTCAAAAAGGTTTAACTTTTTTACATGTATAGCTGCCTGGACACTATTTAAATTGACTTTTTTAAATTAACTGTTAGCAGGGCTTAATTTTGGAGTAGGGCTTATATTTCAAGCATCCTCAAAAAGCCTGAAAAATCATTTTGCATCCTCAAAAATTTCTGGAAAATCCTGCTATGTCTTATCTTCAAGGTGTGTCTTATTTTCAGGGAAACGGGGTATATATATACACACATATATATATATATATATATATATATATATATATATATATATATATATATATATATATATATATGTATATATATATATATATATATATATATATATATATATATATATATATATATATATATATATATATAAGAAATACAAGAAGAAACCTTTTTTTGAAAGTCCATTTTCTACTCCATTAGTAATTTCTTCCCATTTTATGGGTCATTTTGCTTCCACGGACGGTTTGCCCTAAATAAAGAAAAGACAACGATCAAAACGTTCTAGTGACTTCCAGGGACATGTTTTTAACCTGATGATGCAATTAATAAAACCTTTTCATAAAGTCTTTGCTTGCAGAACAAAGGTGATAAGTGAGGCATTACAAATTAATTTTTCATTTGATCTTTTTCTTTGCTACATAGGAAACATGTATTTTCCAGTAAATCAAAAATTACGTATAATCATTAAATAATAGCACTTGACAATAACTGCTAATGTTCAATCACTTAAATTGCCATTAGCGACTGCTAATGGCTGCTGTACTTTAAAGAATGGCTTCCTGTGAGAGGCATATCAACATGTTCACAATACATAAAGTAACCAGGTAGTTTATAATGCTATCCAATATAATAGTATTAGCTGCTTCACACTATCATTCCATTTATGCTATGAAAACCCTAAAAGATTAAGGTGTAAGTATGAGGATAGGTCTGCTCTCCAAATAAATATTGTGCTAGTTGGCTAATGGGAGCAAACTAATACATCAGATACATAGTTATGAGTCCAGTGTATTAATGATGATTGACAGCTGGCCGCTGTGTCTCAGCAATCACATTAATCAGTCAGTCACTGTGAGGAGGCGTGTGGCATGAGGTGGGGGAGCACTTAGAATATGCCGGACTCATACCTATGTGTCCAGTGTATGTATTGGGTAATGGGTAGAGATGAGCGAACGTACTCGTCCGAGCTTGATATTCGTGCGAATATTAGGGTGTTCGGGATGCTCGTTACTCGTAACGAGTACCACGCGGTGTTCCGGTTACTTTCAGTTTCCTCTCTGAGACGTTAGCGCGCTTTTCTGGCCAATTGAAAGACAGGGAAGGCATTACAACTTCCCCCTGTGACATTCAAGCCCTATACCACCCCCCTGCTGTGAGTGGCTGGGAAGATCAGATGTCACCCGAGTATAAAAGTCGGCCCCTCCCGCGGCTCGCCACACATGCCTTGTGAGTTAGCTGAGGGAAAGTACTATCGTGCTGGAGCTGCTGTAGGGAGAGCGTTAGGAGTTAGTGTAGGCTTCAAGAACCCCAACGGCCCTTCTCAGGGCCACATCTACTAGTGTGCAGTACTGTGTTAGCACAGTATTTATTTATTTTTTTTCCAAAATTGGATCTGCAGAGCATTGCGCCCTGCAATAGGGACAGAAGTGGGGGTTAGGCAGGGAGAGTGTTAGGAGTTAGTGTAGGCTTCAAGAACCCCAACGGTCCTTTCTAGGGCCACATCTATCCGTGTGCAGTACTGTCCAGGCTGCTGTTAGCAGTGTTGCATATTTTTTTTTTTTTCTCAAAACCGGCTGTGCAGAGCATTGCACCCGGCATTAATACTACAGTAGAGGTGAGCGAACGTACTCGTAATGAGTACTTACGCACCGAGTACCGCCATTTTCGAGTACTTCAGTACTCGGGCGTAAAGATTCGGGGGGCGCCGGGGGGCTGGGAGAGGCGCGGCGGTGCGGGGGGGAGCAGCGGGGAACAGGGGGGAGCCCTCTCTCTCTCCCTCTCCCCCCCACTCCCCACTGCTACCCCCCGTGCCGCCACGGCGCCCCCCCGAATCTTTACGCGCGAGTACTGCTGTACTCGAAAATGGCGGTGCTCGGGTGCGTAAGTACTCGTAACGAGTACGTTCGCTCATCTCTATACTACAGGGATAGAATTGTGTAGGCAGGGCCAGAAGACATACATTATTCATTGAATACACGCAGTGTGGGTGTTCCTTGTAAAAAAACAGGGAAAAAATTCTATTTGGCCTGCCTCTTACAGTACTCAGGGCTCTGTGTACGTGTGTGCTGTGCGCTGAACGTTCAGAAAAAATCAGACGCAGTCAGCTACGTTTTACCGCAGGCGTGCGGCAATTTTTTTCCTGCATGGGAAATCCCTGATCTGCTGTAGGTAGCGAATTACTTTGCATCACTGCAGTTCTGGGACAAATTGGCAGGGCCACAACACAGTTATTAAACTTAGTATTCATTGAATACACGCAGTGTGGGTGTTCCTTGTAAAAAGCAGGGAAAAAATTCTATTTGGCCTGCCTCTTACAGTACTCAGGGCTCTGTGTACGTGTGTGCTGTGCGCTGAACGTTCAGAAAAAATCAGACGCAGTCAGCTACGTTTTACCGTAGGCGTGCGGCAATTTTTTTCCTGCATGGGAAATCCCTGATCTGCTGTAGGTAGCGAATTACTTTGCATCACTGCAGTTCTGGGACAAATTGGCAGGGCCACAACACAGTTATTAAACTTAGTATTCATTGAATACACGCAGTGTGGGTGTTCCTTGTAAAAAGCAGGGAAAAAATTCTATTTGACCTGCAGGCTTGCGCCAATTTATTTCCTGGCTGTGAAATCACTGGTAATACAGCATGCTGAGGGGTAGGGGTAGGGCTAGAGGACGTGGACGCGGCCGAGGACGCGTAGGCCCAAGTGAGGGTGTGGGCACAGGCCGAGCTCCTGATCCAGGTGTGTCGCAGCCGACTGCTGCGCGATTAGGAGAGAGGCACGTTTCTGGCGTCCCCACATTCATCGCACAATTAATGGGTCCACGCGGGAGACCTTTATTAGAAAATGAGCAGTGTGAGCAGGTCCTGTCCTGGATGGCAGAAAGTGCTTCAAGCAAGCTATCATCCACCCAGAGTTCTGCGCCGTCCACTGCTGCAAATCCGAATCCTCTGTCTGCTGCTCCTCCTTCCTCCCAGCCTCCTCACTCCACTACAATGACACATGCTCAGGAGCGGGAAGACTCTCAGGAACTGTTCTCGGGCCCCTGCTCAGATTGGGCAGCAGTGGTTCCTCTCCCACCAGAGGAGTTTATCGTCACTGATGCCCAACCATTGGAAAGTTCCCGGGGTCCGGGGGATGAGGCTGGGGACTTCTGCCAACTGTCTCAAGACCTTTCAGTGGGTGAGGAGGACGATGACGATGAGACATAGTTGTCTTGCAGTGAGGTAGTAGTAAGGGCAGTAAGTGCGAGAGAGGAGCGCACAGAGGATTCGGAGGAAGAGCAGCTGGACGATGAGGTGACTGACCCCACCTGGTGTGCAACGCCTACTCAGGACAGGTCTTCAGAGGGGGAGGCAGCAGCAGGGCAGGTTGCAAGAGGCAGTGCGGTGTCCAGGGGTAGAGGCAGGGCCAGACTGAATAATCCACCAACTGTTTCCCAAAGCGCCCCCTCGCGCCATGCCACCCTGCAGAGGCCGAGGTGCTCAAAGGTCTGGCAGTTTTTCACAGAGACGCCTGAGGACCGACGAACAGTGGTGTGCAACCTTTGTTGCGCCAAGATCAGCCGGGGAGCCACCACCAACAGCCTCACCACCACCAGCATGCGCAGACATATGATGGCCAAGCACCCCACAAGGTGGGACGAAGGCCGTTCACCGCCTCCGGTTTGCACCGCTGCCTCTCCCCCTGTGCCCCAACCTGCCACTGAGATACAACCCCCCTCTCAGGACACAGGCACAATCGTCTCATGGCCTGCACCCACACACTCACCTCCGCTGTCCTCGGCCCCATCCACCAATGTCTCGCACCGCACAGTCCAGCCGTCGCTAGCGTAAGTGTTGGAGCGCAAGCGCAAGTACGCCGCCACGCACCCGCACGCTCAATCGTTAACCATCCACATCGCCAAATTTATCAGCCTTGAGATGCTGCCGTATAGGGTTGTGGAAACGGAGGCTTTCAAAGCTATGATGGCGGCGGCGGCCCCGCGCTACTCAGTTCCCAGTCGCCACTACTTTTCCCGATGTGCCGTCCCAGCCCTGCACGACCACGTCTCTCGCAACATTGTACGCGCCCGCCCCTCACCAATGCGGTTAGTGGCAAGGTCCACTTAACTACGGACACGTGGACAAGCACAGGCGGGCAGGGCCACTACATCTCCCTGACGGCACATTGGGTGAATTTAGTGGAGGCTGGGACAGAGTCAGAGCCTGGGACCGCTCACGTCCTACCCACCCCCAGAATTGCGGGCCCCAGCTCGGTGCTGGTATGTTCGGCGGTGTATGCTTCGTCCACTAAAGCACCCTCCTCCTCCTCCTCCTCCTCAACCTCTGTCTCGCAATCTAGATGTGTCAGCAGCAGCAGGACGTCACCAGCAGTCGGTGTCACGCGGCGTGGCAGCACAGCGGTGGGCAAGCGTCAGCAGGCCGTGCTGAAACTACTCAGCTTAGGAGATAGGAGGCACACGGCCCACGAACTGCTGCAGGGTCTGACAGAGCAGACCGACCGTTGGCTTGCGCCGCTGAGCCTCCAACCGGGCATGGTAGTGTGTGACAACGGCCGTAACCTGGTGGCGGCTCTGCAGCTCGGCAGCCTCACGCACGTGCCATGCCTGGCCCACGTCTTTAATTTGGTGGTTCAGCGCTTTCTGAAAAGCTACCCACGCTTGTCAGACCTGCTCGTAAAGGTGCGCCGGCTCTGCGCACATTTCCGCAAGTCCCACACGGACGCTGCCACCCTGCGCACCCTGCAACATCGCTTTAATCTGCCAGTGCACCGACTGCTGTGCGACGTGCCCACACGGTGGAACTCTACGCTCCACATGTTGGCCAGGCTCTATGAGCAGCGTAGAGCTATCGTGGAATACCAACTCCAACATGGGCGGCGCAGTGGGAGTCAGCCTCCTCAATTCTTTTCAGAAGAGTGGGCCTGGTTGGCAGGCATCTGCCAGGTCCTTGGAAACTTTGAGCAGTCTACCCAGGTGGTGAGCGGCGATGCTGCAATCATTAGCGTCACCATTCCTCTGCTATGCATCTTGAGAAGTTCCCTGCAAACCATAAAGGCAGCCGCTTTGCGCTCAGGAACGGAGGCGGGGGAAGACAGTATGTCGCTGGATAGTCAGAGCACCCTACTGTCTATATCTCAGCGCATTCAGGAGGAGGAGCATGAGGAGGATGAGGAGGAGGGGGAAGAGACAGCTTGGCCCACTGCTGACGGTGCCCCTGCTGCTTGCCTGTCATCCTTTCAGCGTGTATGGCCTGAGGAGGATGAGGAGGAGGAGGAGGAGGAGGAGGAGGATCCTGAAAGTGATCTTCCTAGTGCGGACAGCCATGTGTTGCGTACGGGTACCCTGGCACACATGGCTGACTTCATGTTAGAATGCCTTTCTCGTGACCCTCGCGTTGCACGCATTCTGGCCACTACGGATTACTGGGTGTACACACTGCTCGACCCACGCTATAAGGAGAACCTTCCCAGTCTCATTCCCGAAGAGGAAAGGGGTTCGAGAGTGTTGCTATACCACAGGACCCTGGCGGACAAGCTGATGGTAAAATTCCCATCCGACAGCGCTAGTGGCAGAAGGCGCAGTTCCGAGGGCCAGGTAGCAGGGGAGGTGCGGAGAGCGAGCAGCATGTACAGCCCAGGCAGTGCAACAGTCTTTAAGGGCCTGGACAGCTTTATGGCTCCCCACCAAGACTGTATCACCGCTCCCAAGTCAAGGCTGAGTCGGCGGGAGCACTGTAAAAGGATGGTTAGGGAGTACGTAGCGGATCGCACGACCGTCCTCCGTGACGCCTCTGCCACCTACAACTACTAGGTGTCGAAGCTGGACACGTGGCCTGAACTCGCGCTGTATGCCCTGGAGGTGATTGCTTGTCCTGCGGCTAGCGTCTTGTCGGAGAGGGTGTTTAGTGCGGCTGGGGGAATCATCACAGATAAGCGTACCCGCCTGTCAACCGACAGTGCCGACAGGCTAACACTCATCAAGATGAACAAAGGCTGGATTTCCCCAGACTTCTCTTCTCCACCAGCGGACAGCAGCGATACGTAAGCAATACGTAGGCTGCACCCGCGGATGGAAGCTACGTTCTCTCTCACCATCCAAAACGGGGACATTTCTGCTTCATCAATCTGTGTCTAATATTCCTCCTCCTCCTCCTGCTCCTCCTCCTGAAACCTCACGTAATCACGCTGAACGGGCAATTTTTCTTAGGGCCACAAGGCTCACTCATCTAATTTTTCGAAACAATTTTTATATGTTTCAATGCTCTTAAAAGCGTTGAAACTTTAACTTGAACCAATTTTTCGTTAAACTGGGCTGCCTCCAGGCCTAGTTACCACTTAAGCCACATTAACCAAAGCGATTAATGGGTTTCACCTGCCATCTTGGTTGGGCATGGCCAATTTTTACTGAGGTACATTAGTACTGTTGGTACACCAATTTTTTGGGGCCCTCACCTACAGTGTAATCATAGCAATTTGTATGTTCTTCGCCTGCACTCATGGTACAGAAGTGTGTGTGGGGTTGGCCTACACTTTAGCTACATAAATGTTACTTGGGCCTTGGATATACTGCAGCTACTGAAATGGAACTAAGACTGCGCTCCCACTATACTGCTGCTTCGGAATTGTTACTGGGGCCTGTCTTGAGTGCTACTATTACTGACATGGAACGAAGACTGCGCTCCCGCTATACTGCTGCTTCGGAATTGTTACTGGGGCCTGTCTTGAGTGCTACTATTACTGACATGGAACGAAGACTGCGCTCCCGCTATACTGCTGCTTTGGAATTGTTGCTGGGGCCTGTCTTGAGTGCTACTATTACTGACATGGAACGAAGACTGCGCTCCCGCTATACTGCTGCTTCGGAATTGTTACTGGGGCCTGTCTTGAGTGCTACTATTGCTGACATGAAACGAAGACTGCGCTCCCGCTATAATGCTGCTAGTGATATGTTAGTGGGGCCTGTCCTAATGCTACGGCTGAAATGTTACGAATTCTGGGCTCTGCCTATACCGCTGCTAATGGTATGTCTCTGGGGTGTGGAAACAGAGGCTTCCCAAAGACATGATGGCGGCGAGGCCATTTCCCACCAACGCGGTTACTGTTAAGCTGCATATAACCACGGACACGTGGAGAGGACACGTAGTGCCTCAAAAACATCCCCCTCCTCCTCCAACAGGGAAAACATTCTTGGCAAATGCCTTTGCATTGGTTCGTCTGGTGCCAGTCCAAGAATTTCACCTTTACCGACACTACAAGAGAGCCCCCCCACCATCCCCCCGCCACGGCCCACTTAATCCTGGCCACATTCCGAAAACCAACAAAATAAAACCGCGCTACTAGGTCCGCAGTCACCACCACATTACCACCAACGCGGTTACTGTTAAGGTGCATATAACCATGGACACGTGGAGAGGACACGTAGTGCCTCAAAAACATCCCCCCGCCACGGCCCACTTAATCCTGGCCACATTCCGAAAACCAACAAAATAAAACCGCGCTACTAGGTCCGCAGTCACCACCACATTACCACCAACGCGGTTACTGTTAAGGTACATATTACCAGTCTGACTGGGGCATGCAGACACCTTGACAGAATGAATAGTGTGTGGCACATAGGTTCCCCATTGCAATGCCCATGTGTGCAGCTCCTGATGGCGGTGGCACAGGATTCTATTTCTCATTGCTTCTGTACAGCATTGTGGGCTATCGCCCCGCCCCTTTTAAAGAGGGTCGCTGCCTAGCCGTGCCAACCCCTCTGCAGTGTGTGCCTGCGGTTCCTCCTCATGGCAGACGCACTTCTAAATAGACATGAGGGTGGTGTGGCATTAGGGCAGCTGAAGGCTGCGCAGGGACACTTTGGTGTGCGCTGTGGGGGGGAGGGGGGGGCTGTTGGTCAGCATGTAACCCAGGAGAAGTGGCAGTGGAGTGTCATCCAGGCAGTGATTGTGCTTTGTTGTAGCTAGTGTGGTGCTTAGCAAAGGTATGCCATGCTAATGAGGGCTTTTCAGAAGTAAAAGTTTTTGGGAGGGGGGGGGCCCCACTCTTGCCGCTATTGTGGCTTAATAGTGGGACCTGTGAACTTGAGATGCAGCCCAACACGTAGCCCCTCGCCTGCCCTATCCGTTGCTGTGTCGTTCCCATCACTTTCTTGAATTGCCCAGATTTTCACACATGAAAAGCTTAGCGAGCATCGGCGAAATACAAAAATGCTCGGGTCGCCCATTAACTTCAATGGGGTTCGTTATTCGAAACGAACCCTCGAGCATCGCGAAAAGTTCGTTCCGAGTAACGAGCACCCGAGCATTTTGGTGCTCGCTCATCTCTAGTAATGGGGAGGTTGTTTTAGCTTGCATCCAGAAAACTAACCCTCACCAACTCCCAACATAAAATAAAACACTGACACTGCTTGACAGAAGAAAAATAAAGGCATAGCAGCAAAACTTTGTAAATGTTTACAAATTAAGAAAATAATTTACATTTGGCTTTCAATTCCCAGTCATTGTTACAAGGCTTGTATAAAGAGTCTAACATTGACTTGTAGGAATGCTGCCTTCCAATAGGTGGCGCTGCAGAAGTACTGTTCCAACTCCCTTATTTGCATATTACCCAGAGGAGCATGAATGGCCTTATAAGTCTCCTCACTCACTCACCTTCTAGGTGCTCTCCATAAGGAGAAAAGATAGCGCTCCTGACCCAAAATAATGAGCTCACACTGCAACTTTAAAATACATGAATGGAGGTCCGGGAAGACAGTATAAGGACAGTAACAGGTTAATCCACCATTGCACTGCCCTGACTCAGGGACCTAATCTTAGCTGAAGACTTGGCACCATTATCAAGAAGCACCCTAGGGTGTATCTCATAGGGGTTGGACTGAAGGCTATTGCAGTCACTCCTCCATCAACATCTCTCTGCTGCCGTATAGTTCACATCACTCACCCCTGGTCAGTTTCCCTTTTGTACTTTTTTTCTCCTCTCAACACAAGGGACTTCTGAAGCTTCTTTTGGGCTCTTGGCCACATGCTGACTCATTTCTAACTTGCAGCCTTTTTTATATTTATGGTGCTATAGAGCTTTCTAGTGGAAGCAAGTTAACATTGTGGGCCTATATTCAGTCCAAAGAATTACATATAGACAGAACTAATAGGAAACACACTTACATTGGCATATATAATTACACAATTGATGAGCAGGCAAGTTTGCCTCATGTGGTGCATCCTTTTACATCACCACAAGAGAGATGACAAAATGGCACTGCCAATTCACAAGTAAGCACTGGTTCCTCCAAGGTGAGAGATACTCTCTGATGGAGGCATTACAAGCTACTAGGCCCCAATGAAATCTCTTTAACAGAGCTTCCCAACTATAATGTTTCTAGAGATGATCGAATTGAACCTGTCAAACCTGAATTTGGGTTGAACTTTGCAAAAAGTTGGTTTAGCCAGAACCCAAACCCCAGGTGGTTCATTTCTGCTGAGCTGGAAGTTCATAAAAAGGAGAAGTTTAAGAGGAGAAGGGTTCTTCAATGGATGGAAAATCAGTGTTTAGCACTGTTGCCTTGCACTGCTGGGGTCCTAGGTTCAAATCTGACCAAGGATAACATGTGCATGGAGTTTATAGGTTCTCTTTATGTTTTTTCTCCTCCTTCAAAGAAGAAGCTTGGTGTTTTAGTGGTTAGTACTGTGGAGTGGAGATTTAGGTTCAAATCTGAGCAAGGAGAAGACCTGCATGAAGTTTGTAGGTTTTCTTTGTGTTTCTTCTTTTCCTCTTCCAGAAGAGGAAGAGGCATGCTGGCTCAGTTGTTAGGGCTCTTGCCTTGCAGTGATGAAGTCCTAGATTCAAATCTGTTGAAAAACAGCATTTGCATGGATTTTTCCAATTATATGCAGATGTTGCCCATGGTGACATTTAAACCCAGGATGCCAGCAGCACAAGACAATAGTACTAACTACAGATGAGCGAGCATACTCGCTAAGGCTAACTACTCAAGCGAGTAATGCCTTAGTCGAGTATCTGCCCGCTCGTCTCTAAAGATTCGGGTGCCGGCGCGGGTGACAGGTGAGTTGCGGGAGTGAGCAGGGGGAGCGGGGGGGAGAGAGGGAGAGAGTCCCCCTCCCCATCATTCCTCCCTGCTCTCCCCCGCCCCTCCCTACCTGCCGCCGGCAGCCAAATCTTTAGAGACGAGTGAGCAGATACTCGACTAAGGCACTACTCGCTCGAGTAGTTAGCCTTAGCGAGTATACTCGCTCATCTCTAGTACTATTACTAAGATACATCAATTGAAGGAGCCCACTACCTTCTAAGACAGTATTCAGTACCTGTTTTAGAGGTTTATATGAATTTCCGATTTGTTTTGAACTCATTCGGACAAAACTTTTTGACAACATTCGGCAAACTGTCTAAACCAAACTTTTAAAAAGTTTGCTCATTTCTAAATGTTTAATTGATGGTACTATTCTCTTTATATGGGAGAGACAGGCTTTATGGGCGTCCTAAGGCTCCAGGACCTGTGTGCAACTGCATCTTCTGCACCTACTATAGTTAAGCCCCTTCTCTCTGATTTAGGTAAATAATCAATGTTGTAAATTGTGAACCGCCACACCCCATGCATTATCTCAGATCAAATATATGAAACTGGGTTTCCTAAAGCAGACAACCCCTAGTGCAATAGTATGTTACAATACATAATCGTTAGAGATGAGCGAGCATACTCGTCCGAGCTTGATACTCGTTCGAGTATTAGGGTGTTCGAGATGCTCGTTACTCGTAACGAGTACCACGCGATGTTCGAGTTACTTTCAATTTCTTCCCTGAGAAATTTGCGCGCTTTTCTGGCCAATAGAAAGACAGGGAAGGCATTACAACTTTCCCCTGCAACGTTCAAGCCCTATACCACCCCCCTGCAGTGAGTGGCTAGCGAGATTAGGTGTCACCCGAGTATTAAAATCTGCCGGCCGCTCGCCACAGATGCGTTCTCACTTAGCTGAGGGAAAGTGCTGTTGATGCCGGGGCTGCTATAGGGAGAGTGTTAGGAGTTATTTTAGGCTTCAAGAACCCCAACGGTCCTTCTTCTCTATATGCGCTCAATGCGGCCGGCGGCAGCAGCGCCGACCCCATTGAGAACATATAGAAGACAAATCATTCTTCTCTGCCACAGCTGTAACAGCTGTGGCAGAGAAGAACGATGTTTGCCCATTGAATTCAATGGAGCCGGCAATACAGCCGACTCCATTGAAATCAATGGGCTGCCGACGATCGCGGGATGAATTGTCGGGAAGGGCTTAAATATATAAGCCCTTCCCTGCAATTCATCCAGAAAAGTGTTAAACTAAAAAATATATATATACTGACCTGCTACCGGCGCCGGAGTTCCGCGCGGCCGTCCTGCAGTGGGTGTAAAGGGGGTGTGAGTCAGACCTGCCCCCTGATTGGCTCAGCGCTGAGCCAATCAGAGGCAGGTCTCACTCACACCCATTTAGTGGGTGTGAAGGGGGTGTGAGTCAGACCTGCCCCCTGATTGGCTCAGCGCTGAGCCAATCAGGGGGCAGGTCTGACTCATACCCCCTTCACACCCACTGCAGGACGGCCGCGCGGAACTCCGGCTGCTGGGAGCAGGTCAGTATATATATATTTTTTAGTTTAACACTTTTCTGGATAAATTGCAGGGAAGGGCTTATATATTTAAGCCCTTCCCGACAATTCATCCCACACTCGCCCGCAGCGCATTGCTTTCAATGGAGCGGGCTGTATTGCTGGCTCCATTGAATGCAATGCGCTGGACAGCTCCGCCCGATTTTCGGGCACCGGTTACGCGATTTGCGGATGCGCATCCGTCATGCGATCCGCAAATCGCGCGAAAAAACGCCCGTCAGACTAAGGCCTTAGTCAGACGGGCGTTTTTCGCGCGATTTGCGCATGCGTCCGGCAAATTATTATCGGACACATGAGCGCTTTTTATGCGCTCGTCCGATAACTTATAGAACAGAAATCGCAGATCGCACCTATCTGCGATCTGTGATTCCTGTTCTCTTCTCTATATGCGCTCAATGGGGCCGGCGGCAGCAGCGCCGACCCCATTGCGAACATATAGAAGAGAAATCATTCTTCCCTGCCACAGCTGTAACAGCTGTGGCAGAGAAGAACGATGTTAGCCCATTGAATTCAATGGAGCCAGCAATACAGCCGACTCCATTGAAAGCAATGGGCTGCCGACGATCGCGGGATGAATTGTCGGGAAGGGCTTAAATATATAAGACCTTCCCTGCAATTCATCCCGCGATCGTCGGCAGCCCATTGCTTTCAATGGAGTCAGCTGTATTGCTGGCTCCATTGAATTCAATGGGCTAACATCGTTCTTCTCTGCCACAGCTGTTACTGCTGCGGCAGAGAAGAACGATCTTTATGCTGACAGTGCGGGGGGGGGGGGGCACTCTTTCCGCTATTGTGGCTTAATAGTGGGACCTGGGAACTTGAGATGCAGCCTAACATGTAGCCCCTCGCCTGCCCTATCCGTTGCTGTGTCGTTCCCATCACTTTCTTGAATTGCCCCGATTTTCACAAATGAAAACCTTAGCGAGCATCGGCGATATACAAAAATGCTCGCGTCGCCCATTGACTTCAATGGGGTTCGTTACTCGAAACGAACCCTCGAGCATCGCGGAAATTTCGTCCCGAGTAACGAGCACTCGAGCATTTTGGTGCTCGCTCATCTCTAATAATCGTATCAAGAATTATTTTTTGCAATCAAATGATAGAGTAACATATTGTGGTACTACGTTGCATAAACTGTAAATGATTAGGTATGTGGGTTCCAATCCAACTGCGACAACATTTTTTTAGGGGCAAATGCTCTTTAAGAGTGCCACATACTATTTATAATATTTCATCAATCATTGGTAAATAGAGATGAGCGAACGCGTTCGTCCGAGCTTGATATTCGTGCGAATATTAGGGTGTTCGGGATGTTCGTTATTCGTGACGAACACCATGCGGTGTTCTGGTTACTTTCACTTCCTTCCCTGAGACGTTAGCGCGCTTTTCTGGCCAATTGAAAGACAGGGAAGGCATTACAACTTCCCCCTGCAACGTTTAAGCCCTATACCACCCCCCTGCTGTGAGTGGCTGGCGAGATCAGGTGTTCGCCTAATATAAAAGTCGGCCCCTCCCGCGGCTCGCCTCAGATGCGGTGTGAGTTAGATGAGGGACAGTGCTGTTTATACCGGAGCTGCTGTAGGGAAAGAATTGGTAGTTAGTGTAGGCTTCAAGACCCCCCAAAGGTCCTTATTAGGGCCACTGATAGCTGTGTGTTGGCTGCTGTTAGCAGTGGGATTTTTTTTTCTTTCTCAAAATCGCCTCTGCAGACCGTTGCACCTGGCATTAGGGACAGAAGTGCTGCATAGGCAGGGAGAGTGTTAGGAGTGAGTGTAGCCTTCAAGAACCTCAACGGTCCTTTCTAGGGCCATATTTATCCGTGTGCAGTACTGTCCAGGCTGCTGTTGGCTGTGCTGCATTTTTTTTGGGCTTCTCAAAATCGCCTCTGCAGACCATTGCACCCTCCATTGATACTGCAGGGAAAGAATTGTATAGGCAGGGCCACAACACAGTTATTATTCATAGAATATACGCAGTGCTGCCTGTTGGTGGGAAAAAACTGAAAAGAAATCTATTTGTCCAGCCTGTGTCCGTCCTTACGCCTGTGTAGACGTGTGAGCTGCGTGAAAAACATTGCTAAATCATACGCAGCCAGCTACGCTTTACTGCTGGGTTCGCCATTTGCTTTCCTTAATTGGGGAAAAAAATACCTGCTCTCCAAGAGTTATAATAACTCTGCTACCCTCACGTTCTGTGACACATAAGCAGGGACACAGCGCAGTTATTAAACTTCGCAGGTTCATTGAATATACGCAGTGCTGCCTGTTGGTGGGAAAAAACTGAAAACAAATCTATTTGTCCAGCCTGTGTCCGTCCTTACGCCTGTGGAGACGTGTGAGCTGCGTGAAAAACATTGCTAAATCATACGCAGCCAGCTACGCTTTACTGCTGGGTTCGCCATTTGCTTTCCTTAATTGGGAAAAAAAATACCTGCTCTCCAAGAGTTATAATAACTCTGCTACCCTCACGTTCTGTGACACATAAGCAGGGACACAGCGCAGTTATTAAACTTCGCAGGTTCATTGAATATACGCAGTGCTGCCTGTTGGTGGGAAAAAACTGAAAAGAAATCTATTTGTCCAGCCTGTGTCCGTCCTTACGCCTGTGTAGACGTGTGAGCTGCGTGAAAAACATTGCTAAATCATACGCAGCCAGCTACGCTTTACTGCTGGGTTCGCCATTTGCTTTCCTTAATTGGGGAAAAAAATACCTGCTCTCCAAGAGTTATAATAACTCTGCTACCCTCACGTTCTGTGACACATAAGCAGGGACACAGCGCAGTTATTAAACTTCGCAGGTTCATTGAATATACGCAGTGCTGCCTGTTGGTGGGAAAAAACTGAAAACAAATCTATTTGTCCAGCCTGTGTCCGTCCTTACGCCTGTGTAGACGTGTGAGCTGCGTGAAAAACATTGCTAAATCATACGCAGCCAGCTACGCTTTACTGCTGGGTTCGCCATTTGCTTTCCTTAATTGGGAAAAAAAATACCTGCTCTCCAAGAGTTATAATAACTCTGCTACCCTCACGTTCTGTGACACATAAGCAGGGACACAGCGCAGTTATTAAACTTCGCAGGTTCATTGAATATACGCAGTGCTGCCTGTTGGTGGGAAAAAACTGAAAAGAAATCTATTTGTCCAGCCTGTGTCCGTCCTTACGCCTGTGTAGACGTGTGAGCTGCGTGAAAAACATTGCTAAATCATACGCAGCCAGCTACGCTTTACTGCTGGGTTCGCCATTTGCTTTCCTTAATTGGGGAAAAAAATACCTGCTCTCCAAGAGTTATAATAACTCTGCTACCCTCACGTTCTGTGACACATAAGCAGGGACACAGCGCAGTTATTAAACTTCGCAGGTTCATTGAATATACGCAGTGCTGCCTGTTGGTGGGAAAAAACTGAAAACAAATCTATTTGTCCAGCCTGTGTCCGTCCTTACGCCTGTGTAGACGTGTGAGCTGCGTGAAAAACATTGCTAAATCATACGCAGCCAGCTACGCTTTACTGCTGGGTTCGCCATTTGCTTTCCTTAATTGGGGAAAAAAATACCTGCTCTCCAAGAGTTATAATAACTCTGCTACCCTCACGTTCTGTGACACATAAGCAGGGACACAGCGCAGTTATTAAACTTCGCAGGTTCATTGAATATACGCAGTGCTGCCTGTTGGTGGGAAAAAACTGAAAAGAAATCTATTTGTCCAGCCTGTGTCCGTCCTTACGCCTGTGTAGACGTGTGAGCTGCGTGAAAAACATTGCTAAATCATACGCAGCCAGCTACGCTTTACTGCTGGGTTCGCCATTTGCTTTCCTTAATTGGGGAAAAAAATACCTGCTCTCCAAGAGTTATAATAACTCTGCTACCCTCACGTTCTGTGACACATAAGCAGGGACACAGCGCAGTTATTAAACTTCGCAGGTTCATTGAATATACGCAGTGCTGCCTGTTGGTGGGAAAAAACTGAAAACAAATCTATTTGTCCAGCCTGTGTCCGTCCTTACGCCTGTGTAGACGTGTGAGCTGCGTGAAAAACATTGCTAAATCATACGCAGCCAGCTACGCTTTACTGCTGGGTTCGCCATTTGCTTTCCTTAATTGGGAAAAAAAATACCTGCTCTCCAAGAGTTATAATAACTCTGCTACCCTCACGTTCTGTGACACATAAGCAGGGACACAGCGCAGTTATTAAACTTCGCAGGTTCATTGAATATACGCAGTGCTGCCTGTTGGTGGGAAAAAACTGAAAAGAAATCTATTTGTCCAGCCTGTGTCCGTCCTTACGCCTGTGTAGACGTGTGAGCTGCGTGAAAAACATTGCTAAATCATACGCAGCCAGCTACGCTTTACTGCTGGGTTCGCCATTTGCTTTCCTTAATTGGGAAAAAAAAATACCTGCTCTCCAAGAGTTATAATAACTCTGCTACCCTCACGTTCTGTGACACATAAGCAGGGACACAGCACAGTTATTAAACTTAGATAATTCATTCACTAGAGGCAGTGGGGCCTTTCGTTTTCCAAAAAGGGCAAAAATTATATTTGGCCTGCAGTCTTGCGCCAATTTATTTCCTGCCTGGGAAATCTAATCACTGGTAATACAGCATGCTGAGGGGTAGGGGTAAGCCTAGAGGACGTGGACGTGGACGTGGCCGAGGACGCGGAGGGCCAAGTGAGGGTGTGGGCACAGGCCAAGCTCCTGATCCAGGTGTGTCGCAGCTGTCTGCTGCGCGATTAGGAGAGAGGCACGTTTCTGGCGTCCCCACATTCATCGCCCAATTAATGGGTCCACGCGGGAGACGGTTATTAGAAAATGAGCAGTGTGAGCAGGTCCTGTCCTGGATGGCAGAAAGTGCTTCGAGCAACCTATCGTCTACCCGCAGTTCTGCGCCGTCCACTGCTGCCAATCCGAATCCTCTGTCTGCTGCTCCTCCTTCCTCCCAGCCTCCTCAGTCCACTACAATGACACCTGCTCAGGAGCGGGAACACTCCCAGGAACTGTTCTCGGGCCCCTGCTTAGATTGGGCAGCAGCGGTTCCTCTCCCACCAGAGGAGTTTATCGTCACTGATGCCCAACCATTCGAAAGTTCCCGGGGTCCGGGGGAAGAGGCTGGGGACTTCCGCCAACTGTCTCAACAACTTTCTGTGGGTGAGGAGGACGATGACGATCAGACACAGTTGTCTTGCAGTGAGGTAGTAGTAAGGGCAGTAAGTCCCAGGGAGCAGCGCACAGAGGATTCGGAGGAAGAGCAGCAGGACGATGAGGTGACTGACCCCACCTGGTGTGCAACGCTTACTCAGGAGGACAGGTCTTCAGAGGGGGAGTCAAGGGCATCAGCAGGGCAGGTTGCAAGAGGCAGTGCGGTGGCCAGGGGTAGAGGCAGGGCCAGACCGAATAATCCACCAAGTGTTTCCCAAAGCGCCCCCTCGCGCCATGCCACCCTGCGTAGGCCGAGGTGCTCTAAGGTCTGGCAGTTTTTCACAGAGACGCCTGACGACCGACGAACAGTGGTGTGCAACCTTTGTCGCGCAAAGCTCAGCCGGGGAGCCAACACCAACAGCCTCACCACCACCACCATGCGCAGACATATGATGGCCAAGCACCCCGCAAGGTGGGACAAAGGCCGTTCACCGTCTCCGGTTTGCACCCCTGCCTCTCCCCCTGTGCCCCAACCTGCCACTGAGATGCAACCCCCCTCTCAGGACACAGGCACTACCGCCTCATGGCCTGCACCCACACCCTCATCTCCGCTGTCCTCGGCCCCATCCAGCAGTGTAGTTCAGCGCACCGTTCAGCCGTCGCTTGCGCAAGTGTTCGAGCGCAAGCGCAAGTACGCCGCCACGCACCCGCACGCTCAAACGTTAACCGTCCGCATCGCAAAATTCATCAGCCTTGAGATGCTGCCGTATAGGGTTGTGGAAACGGAGTCCTTCAAAAGTATCATGGAGGCGGCGGCCCCGCGCTACTCAGTTCCCAGTCGCCACTACTTTTCCCGATGTGCCGTCCCAGCCCTGCACGACCACGTCTCCCGCAACATTGTGCGCGCCCTCACCAACGCGGTTACTGCCACGGTCCACTTAACTACGGACACGTGGACAAGCACAGGCGGGCAGGGCCACTACATCTCCCTGACGGCACATTGGGTGAATTTAGTGGAGGCTGGGACAGAGTCAGAGCCTGGGACCGCTCACGTCCTACCCACCCCCAGAATTGCGGGCCCCAGCTCGGTGCTGGTATCTGCGGAGGTGTATGCTTCCTCCACTAAAGCACCCTCCTCCTCCTCCTCCTCCTCTGTCTCACAATCAAGATGTGTTAGCAGCAGCATGTCGCCAGCAGTCGGTGTCGCGCGGTGTGGCAGCACAGCGGTGGGCAAGCGTCAGCAGGCCGTGCTGAAACTACTCAGCTTAGGCGATAAGAGGCACACGGCCCACGAACTGCTGCAGGGTCTGACACAGCAGACCGACCGCTGGCTTGCGCCGCTGAGCCTCCAACCGGGCATGGTCGTGTGTGACAACGGCCGTAACCTGGTGGCGGCTCTGCAGCTTGGCAGCCTCACGCACGTGCCATGCCTGGCCCACGTCTTTAATTTGGTGGTTCAGCGGTTTCTGAAAAGCTACCCACGCTTGTCAGACCTGCTCGTAAAGGCGCGCCGGCTCTGCGCACATTTCCGCAAGTCCCACACGGACGCTGCCACCCTGCGCACCCTGCAACATCACTTTAAGCTGCCAGTGCACCGACTGCTGTGCGACGTGCCCACACGGTGGAACTCTACGCTCCACATGTTGGCCAGGCTCTATGAACAACGGAGAGCTATAGTCGAATACCAACTCCAACATGGGCGGCGCAGTGGGAGTCAGCCTCCTCAATTCCTTTCAGAAGAGTGGGCCTGGTTGGCAGACATCTGCCATGTCCTTGGTAATTTTGAGGAGTCTACCCAGGTGGTGAGCGGCGATGCTACAATCATTAGCGTCACCATTCCTCTGCTATGCATCTTGAGAAATTCCCTGCAAACCATAAAGGCAGCTGCTTTGCGCTCGGAAACGGGGGCGGGGGAAGACAGTATGCCGCTGGATAGTCAGGGCACCCTCCTGTCTATTTCTCAGCGCGTACAGGAGGAGGAGGAGGAGCATGAGGAGGAGGGGGAAGAGACAGCTTGGCCCGCTGCTGACGGTACACCGGCTGATTGCCTGTCATCCTTTCAGCGTGTATGGCCTGAGGAGGAGGAGGAGGAGGAGGATCCTGAAAGTGATCTTCCTAGTGAAGACAGCCATGTGTTGCGTACAGGTACCCTGGCACACATGGCTGACTTCATGTTAGGATGCCTTTCTCGTGACCCTCGCGTTGCACGCATTCTGGCCACTACGGATTACTGGGTGTACACACTGCTCGATCCACGGTATAAGGAGAACCTGCCCACTCTCATTCCCGAAGAGGAAAGGGGTTCGAGAGTGTTGCTATACCACAGGACCCTTGCGGACAAGCTGATGGTAAAATTCCCAGCCGACAGCGCTAGTGGCAGAAGGCGCAGTTCCGAGGGCCATGTTGCAGGGGATGTGCGTAGATCGAGCAGCATGTACATCCCAGGCAGTGCAACAGTCTTTAAGGGCCTGGCCAGCTTTATGGCTCCCCACCAAGACTGTGTCACCGCTCCCCAGTCACGGCTGAGTCGGCGGGAGCACTGCAAAAGGATGGTGAGGGAGTACGTAGCGGATCGCACGACCATCCTTGGTGACGCCTCTGCCCCCTACAACTACTGGGTGTCGAAGCTGGACACGTGGCCTGAACTAGCCCTGTATGCCCTTGAGGTGCTTGCTTGTCCTGCGGCTAGCGTGTTGTCGGAGAGGGTGTTTAGTGCGGCTGGGGGAATCATCACAGATAAGCGTAGCCGCTTGTCAACCGACAGTGCCGACAGGCTAACACTCATCAAGATGAACAAAGGCTGGATTTCGCCAGACTTCTGTTCTCCACCAGCGGACAGCAGCGATACGTAAGCAATACGTAGGCTGCACCCGCGGATGGAAGCTACGTTCTCTCTCACCATCCAAAACGGGGACATTTCTGCTTCATCAATCTGTGTCTAATATTCCTCCTCCTCCTCCTCCTGCTCCTCCTCCTGAAACCTCACGTAATCACGCTGAACGGGCAATTTTTCTTAGGGCCACAAGGCTCACTCAAATAATTTTTCTGAACAATTTTTATAAGTTTCAATGCGCTTAAAAGCGTTGGAACTGTAACTTGAACCAATTTTTCGTTACACTGGGCTGCCTCCAGGCCTAGTTACCACTTAAGCCACATTAACCAAAGCGATTAATGGGTTTCACCTGCCCTCTTGGCTGGCCATGGCCAATTTTTGGGATGTACATTAGTACTGTTGATACAGCAATTTTTGTGGGCCCTCGCCTACAGTGTAATCAAATTAATTTTTAGCCCACCTGCATTACAGCTGACGTTACCTCAGCTGTGTTGGGCAATGCAATGGGATATTTTTGTGTACCGCCGGTGGGTTCCAGGGAGCCACCCATGCTGTAGGTGCACACTGAGTTTTTAATACTTCTGTACACTTCTAAAGAACCCGTCTGACTGGGGCATGCAGTGTGGGCCGAAGCCCACCTGTATTACGCACGACATTACTACCTCAGCTGTGTTGGGCAATGCAATGGGATATTTCTATGTACCGCCGGTGGCTTCCTGGCACCCACCCAGGCAGTGGGTCCACAGGGAGTTAAACCTACATGTGTCCACTTGTAAAGAACCCCAGTCTGACTGGGGCATGCAGTGTGGGCCGAAGCCCACCTGCATTAACCCTTTCCAGTCCACTGTGTGACCTGTGAAGACATTAGGGTTTAAGGCTGTACAGCTCCGTTGTTGGTAGACGTCCGTCGGGGTTCTCTTACTGTATATTGCCAGCCTCTCTGCTGTCGGAGCCTATCCTACGTGTCAGCTCATGCAGTACTGGCTTTAGCCAGCATATAGCGCCGTTGTATAACAGCAGAAAAAGAGTAAGCCCCCTAGGAAAACCATATACAAATTGGATTGGAAAGGGTTAAGCACAACATTACTACCTCAGCTGTGTTGGGCAATGCAATGGGATATTTCTATGTACCGCCGGTGGCTTCCTGGCACCCACCCATGCTGTAGGTGCACACGGAGTTTTTACTACATCTGTACACTTATAAAGAACCCCAGTCTGACTGGGGCATGCAGTGTGGGCCGAAGCCCACCTGCATTAAGCACGACATTACTACCTCAGCTGTGTTGGGCAATGCAATGGGATATTTCTGTGTACCGCCAGTGGGTTCCAGGGAGCCACCCATGCTGTGGGTCGACAGGGACTTCACAATAGGGAGTTGTACCTGCCTGTGTCTATGAATTAAAAAGCCCGGTCTGACTGGGGCATGCAGACACCTTGACAGAATGAATAGTGTGTGGCACATAGGTTCCCCATTGCTATGCCCACGTGTGCAGCTCCTGATGGCGGTGGCACAGGATTCTATTTCTCATTGCTTCTGTACAGCATTGTGGGCTATCGCTCCGCCACTTTTAAAGAGGGTCGCTGCCTAGCCGTGCCAACCTCTGCAGTGTGTGCCTGCGGTCCCTCGTCATGGCAGACGCAATTCTAAATAGACATGAGCGTGGTGTGGCATGAGGGCAGCTGAAGGCTGCGCAGGGACACTTTGGTGTGCGCTGTGGGGGGGAGGGGGGGCGGTTGGGCAGCATGTAACCCAGGAGAAGTGTCAGTGGAGTGTCATGCAGGCAGTGATTGTGCTTTGTTGGAGGTAGTGTGGTGCTTAGCAAAGGTATGCCATGCTAATGAGGGCTTTTCAGAAGTAAAAGTTGTTGGGAGGGGGGGGGCCCACTCTTGCCGGTATTGTGGCTTAATAGTGGGACCTGGGAACTTGAGATGCAGCCCAACATGTAGCCCCTCGCCTGCCCTATCCGTCACTGTGTCATTCCCATCACTTTCCTGAATTGCCCAGATTTTCACACATGAAAACCTTAGCGAGCATCGGCGAAATACAAAAATGTTCTGGTCGCCCATTGACTTCAATGGGGTTCGTTGTTCGAAACGAACCCTCGAGCATCACGGGAAGTTCGTTACGAATAACGAACACCCGAACATTTTGGTGTTCGCTCATCTCTATTGGTAAATCATTTCTTATTTTAAGGTTTTTCTCTTCCTTTCTCACACTGGACTCTTTTATCTGTAAATATGGATACATCTGCTATCATACGAACAAGCTCTAGAATCACAGAAAAAGGAAATATATTAATTTCACAACATGAAGAACAAGTCAAATCTTGGCTGTAAAGATAATTGCATTTTCCAATAAAACCAATGATGTTTAAAAATCTGTTCTATACATGGCGGATGATTAGACTCTTCAAGTCTGGACTTGAGTGATGAGAATTAATTCAATCGTACTCTGTTAGGTTTAAATACATGTTAACTGGGAAAAAAGCTAAATAAAATCAATGTGATGTGTTTCTGAACATTTGGTTTACTTCTGTTTGGTTTAATGTTAACACAAATTCCTTTTTACTGTAATACGTGTTTGTTTCACACATGCAAAAATCTATTACTTTTTAAGTGTTAAAATGTGGGATGTGTAAAGGATTCAACAAAAAAAAAAAAGATATATGTGTGTATATATATATATATATATATATATATATATATATATATATAAATAGTGAAAAAGCTAACACTTCGAAGGAGTTGTTGGAATCAAATGAGGCTTAATATGTGTGATTCTAAAATTAAGGCCGCCTGCACATGGCAGATCCAGATTCCGCATGTGGAAGACCGCAGGGGAATCTGACCTTGGCAGAAGCATACCTGTCATTTTGCTTCCTTATCTGTACTGCGGATGGACCAGGCAGCTCGCCATTTGACATGCAAAATACAGATTTTTTTTTTTGTCTTCAAATGTTTATTTTTCCCACGCCATCCCTAGTTGATGACACAGAATCTGTGACCTATCTGAAATGTTTATTGCAGATGCGCCACAGGTCAGATAGCTTCTATTAACTTCGTTGGTAGCCGTCCCTGCGGAGACAGCACAAAAATGGAGCACGCTGTGGCTTTTCCTCCACTCGCGGAAGCCGCATTTTGTTTCTGCAAATGTGCATGAAAAAGCATTTTTCCATAGCATGCTATGGACGGTATTTGCTGTGGAACCGCGGTGCAGGCGTCGACCATGGATTTCGCAATATAAATCCACCCATTCGCAGGCGACCTTTTATAAATGATTGCAATATCAGAGCAGAAGGATATTTTATTGTGTAAAACTGAACACTTGAAGAGAGGCTCTAGTGCCCTATGATACCACCTCTAGCTTGGATACAAGATATGATACGAGCAGGCATGGGGGTTCTAGCACACTGTTGGGCCGCCTCTAGCTTAAATACAAGATGTGATACAGGTTGGCATAGAGGCTTTAGTACCCTGTTGTTCTGCCTCTAGCTTGGATACAAGATGTAATATGTGCGGGCATGGAGGCTCTAGTACCCTATGGTACTGCCTCTAGCTTAGATACAAGACGTGATATGGGTTGGCATGAAAGTGTACAGTTTCTGAATGGTATCCTGCAGCATATCGGTCAAGATTTGCTGTGACTCAACCTATAGATTGTGCAAACTCAAAGTTGGATACATTTATAGTACAGGACTAGGTGGAACAATACAAGAAGCCATTCTACCCGCTGGAAATCTTTGCTAATGTCAATCCATCATCTCGGTTACATATTACAGTTTAACAAAATATAGTATCCAAAAAGTAAACACATTTTAATTCTGCCAAGGGCAAAGTCAGACGAGCGTTTTTTTGCGCACCTATGTGCGCAAAAAAAAGTGTGTCTGATAGAACCATTGGTTCCCTACGATGTGTTCACATGTCCATCTTTTACAGGCACAAAACACTCGCACCTGCAAAAGATAGGACATCCGTGTGCTGGGAAGGCCTGTGCTGCGCGGAAACATTCCCCGCAGGGAGTCCCCTCATCGATAAACACTGTGACAGCAATATAACAGTGTTCAGTGACAAGGGGACTCCCTACAGGGATGAAGGAATCTGCTGCCACAGCTGTCACAGCTGTGGCAAAGGACCACAATGCCATCCCATTGCTTTCAATGGGGCTGGCGCAACTGCCACTTTCCCCATTGAAAGCAATGGAATGCAGACAACAGCAAAAAAAAATAAACATCACCTCTCCACCTCTGTCAGGGCTCCGGCGTGTCTTGTCGTTGGCTTCTCCGACACTCTTCTGAAGCCTCTTCTCCTGTCAAGGATTTAAAAATCTCCGCCTCCTGCAAGGACTGTGTCCGATTGGCTGAGCGCTGCCTCTGATTGGCTGAGCACTGTGACCAATCACAGGCAGCGCTCAGCTGTCATTCAATGAATGGCTGAGCACTGCCTGTGATTGGCTGGGCACTCAGCTAATCAGACCAGTACTTTCAAGAGGCGGGGATTTTTTTAAATCCGCGACCAGAAGAAAATGCTATAGATCAGTGCTGGCATGCTCGAGAGAAGACGTGCTAGAGCCTGGACAGCACTGCTTTGTGAGTAATGTTTTGGGGTTTTTTTCTACACCTAGGGATGATTTTCAGGGAACACCTTATATTCAAAGCCCTTCCACATAAATCACTGCGGGGGTTGCCTATATCCCATTGCTTTCAATGGGGCCGACGGCAGCAGCGCTGGCCCCATTGAAAGCAATGGACATGGAGCTACGGTCGCGGCCATTTTGATAATGCTCATGTGACTGAGCCCTAAAAAGGAGTTTCTAAAGCCAGACTAGTATTTTGTAATCAGTTTCTTAGCCTTTTATAGAAACGTCATTTGCATTGGCATCAGACTGGTATCAAATACTGAAGTTCCCAAAAGCACTTAGCAAGCCATTAAAGGGGTTGTCTCGCGAAAGCAAGTGGGGTTAAGCACTTCTGTATGGCCATATTAATGCACTTTGTAATATACATCGTGCATTAAATATGAGCCATACAGAAGTTATTCACTTACCTTCCCTGCGCTGGCGTCCCCGTCTCCATGGCTCCGTCTAACTTCAGAGTCTAATCGCCCGATTAGACGCGCTTGCGCAGAAGGGTCTTCTGCCTTCGGCTCGGTCTGGCACGAGCGGCGTTCTGGCTCCGCCCCCTTCTACGCTGCATCGCGTAGCTCCGCCCCGTCACGTGTGCCGATTCCAGCCAATCAGGAGGCTGGAACCGGCACACGTGACGAGGCGGAGCTATGCGATGACGCGTAGAAGGGGGCGGGGCCAGAACGCAGCTGCTGCCAGACAGACCCGAAGGCAGAAGACCCTTCTGCGCAAGCACATCTAATCGGGCGATTAGACGCTGAAGTTAGAAGGAGCCATGGAGACGGGGACACCAGCGCAGGGAAGGTAAGTGAATAACTTCTGTATGGCTCATATTTAATGCACAATGTACATTACAAAGTGCATTAATATGGCCATACAGAAGTGCTTAACCCCACTTGCTTTCGCAAGACAACCCCTTTAATTATTTTTTTTAAGAGTAAACCAAAAAATTTGATTTTTACTGTTAAAGCTAGTTTTGCACACAGTTTTGTAGCAGTTTTTCATGCAGTTTTTTGATAGAAAGCCAGAAGTGAATTCAAAAGATATAGGAAATAAAAAGGAAGAACTTATACTACTTCCCCTTCCTGTTGGATCCACTTCTTGTTTTAGATCAGAAAAACTGCATAAACAGCTGCCACAAAAACCTGTGTGTGAATCAACCATTAGCCACGTCCGCAGAGCATTGTATGCATCAGATCGACATTGGATTTTTCATATGTGGATTTGATACTTTAGGGCAAAAACAGACGGCCATGTGCACAACTACGCCCACCCCTACGTAGCGTAGCTGTTCATGATCAGGTTTTTTTCTTCTCGGACTTTTCAAATGCCAAACTAGTGTGCAAGTTTAAAAAAACGGCGGGATAGGTCCTGCCCTATCTTTCCATTAGGTAGTTAATACTTTCCAGCTCGGAGTTCTACTGGGCATTTTCATGCAAATCTGTATGTTAAGTCAACCCCAGACTATGGGTCAAATCCACACGTGATCAACGGACATGGTTTTAGTGAGGATACTGCATTGGGCTTCTTCAGATGGGCGTATGTGCAACTATTCTTGCCGCTGGGGACTTTAGTTGTAGATTAACTGCTTTTTTCTTCTGCATTATACAAATTCTGCGCTATTTTGTGCAAGTTTGAAAGAAAAAAGCAGGGAGATGGATACTGCCCTATCTTGCTAATATGTACTAATAACTACATGCAAGAAAGATAGGGCAAGTCCTATCTTTTCTCGCACGCACTATTAAAACGCAAGAATATCCCTAGTGAAAATGAAATAGTTGAAATCAATGGTTTTGTTTCGTTCCGTTATGAGACACAAATCCAACCCATCTGTTTAAGCCCTGAAAAACTGAAATGTCAATTCTTTTTTTTTCCGCAACACAAATTTCAAAATAATTTCTTTTTTCATGAACTACACCATGGATTTCCATAGCATTGAATTGAATACAAAAATACTTAGAAAAATGACAGCAGAAAAAGACCCATTTAGTATGCCTTTATATTAATTCCTTTTGATTTCTCTCCTAGGATAGATCTATGCTTATTCCAGGCAGCTTGAATTCATGTATTGTTGATTTTCCAACCACGTCTGCTGGAAGTTTTTTCCAACCATCTATTACTCTTTCAGTAAAATTATTTCCGGACGTTGCTTCTGATTTTTCCAGCAGCTTATCTCAAATTGTGCCCCCTTGTTCTAGTGTTTAGCTTCTTAAGGCTAGATGCACAATTGCTTTAAAAAGCCCCAAAACATTTGTGTTACATCCACAAAAGCAGACTTTATTTTTATACATGTGCTGCTCTACATATGCTTCCTCCATAATTGGTTCATGTGTCAGTTTTTATTCTCTATCTGCTATGAATTTTTCATGACTAGAGTTGAGCGAACGTACTCTGCCGAGCTTGATGCTCGTTCGAGTACACACGAGCCAAGAAAAAAAAAAAGCTCGGCACCCGGCGTCCCACATACAAAAATACTCGAGTCTTCCATTGTAGTCAATAGGGTTCGTTACTCGAGTAGAGCTCTCGAATTTTACAAAAAGCTCGACTCGAATAACACGGACCCGAGCATTTGGGTGCTCGCTCATCTCTATTCATGACCACAAAAAGACCTGACACAAGTCCAGTTTTCTGTGTCCTTTAAATAAAATGTTACATGAATGGCATCCACGTGCTGTCGTTTTTTTCAACCAAATAAGTCAAATGAGGGAATATACAGACCCTACTGGATCATAATGGACCATGATGACTCTTAATGGATCCATTGTAGCCTTCATTGATCTTGGAAAAAGGAAACCATGACATCAGTGTGTACATTTTTGCTGGAGTTCCATTTGACTTCCTTCAGACATGTTTCCTTGCCCCACACAGTATTAGTGCAGAACATGCATGCTATTGCAGTTTTTGGTACATATAATTCTTATTTGAGACCTATCGGTAGGATAATCCAGAACATGTTGTATTTTGGAAATGATGGTAAAAAACAAAAGGGTGTCAAGGAGAAGAATTGTGTTGGATACTAAGAAACATCTCATTCTTGACCAAAAATGGTGTAAAAAGTAACAGAATCCTAAACCGAACATTCCGTGCAAACTTTTGAAAACTTTTACTTCTCTAAACCTCAGGAACAGGCTTCACTAATTTGTGCTATACATCCCCACTGATACAGTAGTCCTTAGCTAAGATCTTCAGGTTACATAAAGGCTTTGTGTCTATTTAAACTTACAATACTTTTTGAAGTTTATGTTCAATAGACCCATAAAAAGTATACATTTGGTATAGTTTTGACATAAGTGATTTTTTTTTTTTTTTTCCCCCATTGTCAGACAGATTCAATTATATACTGTACAAATGCATGCCTTTCATTCTCATCTATCCATTGACTGATTTTCTAAAAAGCTAGAGATACCATTGTGTTTGTCATAACTTTGTACAGTCCTTGTTCTCTCTGTTCATCACCTCCTCCAATCTCTAAGTTTCAGCCTTCAGTGTCAATTTGGCTTATTACACAAAAGGGATAGACTACATGCACCCTTGGTGCCAGCCTTGAAAAAAATACTTATTACGTGGTTGATGTCAATAATAGAAAAGTCTGGCACAAAATAAATATAAAAATGTAGTAAGTCATGCTATTAAGAATAAGCATTTCATGACTGTGCCTCATTATATATGTTTTCCCATATTTGACAATATAATGTATATTGAAAAAATACATGTAGTACATGTAAATATGTTTAGGAATGCTATACCAAGTGCTTGATTTACATTTCAGCCCACAGACACAAAGTTTCTGGTACTTTAGAAACCACTAATACAATAGGCCACACCTTTTAAAGAGGACCTGTTACCACTCCTGACATGTTTGCTTGGTTAAAAAATTAGCATGTATCATGAAGTAGCATGAGATATTAAGAATTGGAGAAGGGACTGCCTGATCACCCATCTATATCTATTTCAAAAGGCCCCTATACACAAAAGAGTTTAAAGGGGTTGTCCCGCGCCGAAACGGGTTTTTTTTTTTTTTCAACAGCCCCGCCGTTCGGTGCGAGACAACCCCGATGCAGGGGTTAAACAAGAACACCGGACAGCGCTTACCTGAATCCCCGCGCTCCGGTGACTTCTTACTTACCTGCTGAAGATGGCCGCCGGGATCTTCTCCCTCGGTGGACCGCAGGGCTTCTGTGCGGTCCATTGCCGATTCCAGCCTCCTGATTGGCTGGAATCGGCACGTGACGGGGCGGAGCTACACGGAGCTACACGGAGCCCCATTGAGACAAGAAGAAGACCCGGACTGCGCAAGCACGTCTAATTTGGCGATTAGACGCTGAAAATTAGACGGCTCCATGGAAACGAGGACGCTAGCAACGGAACAGGTAAGTGAAAAATTTCTGATAACTTCTGTATGGCTCATAATTAATGCACAATGTACATTAGAAAGTGCATTAATATGGCCATACAGAAGTGTATAGACCCACTTTGTTTCGCGGGACAACCCCTTTAAGGTGAGACAACTCCCTAGTGTATATAGGAGCAGCTCAACTTTCCTCCAACAGATGATATCAGGGTAAAGAAGGATCAGGCACATTGAATTTCAACACCACATCTTGTTGTTCCCTGAGAATTAAGATGGTGCTAGAGGTGTCTGGATTACAGTACCTCCCTAAACACGCAAACGGTCAGCCGAGCCAAACGTTCATGCCAGGAAAAGCAGCTGTCAGTTGAACGATTGTTGAATGTGTATGGGGGCTTAAGGGTCAGACTATTTTTTTTTAAATAAGTGTGCAATACACAATAATATTGAGTCATTATTACAATGCGACTATGCATTAAAATAACAGTTTCAAACAATATGGAAGAATTCTAACTGGTAAAGCCAAAAGTTAAAGCAGTCCAGGCTGATTTGATCTAACTGTATGCCAGGGTAATACAGGAAGAAGACAACTGAGGATGGGCATACAACAATCTGTGATTACCAGCTATTGAGAAATTGGTCCTGTTTATCCAGTGGGAAATTAAATAGTTTGTCATTTATAAGAAGCACATTCATTCGAGATTTTACTTCTTGTAAGGGAATATTTGTTTTTATCAAGAATGGGCAACAGCTCCTTCTGCCAAGGAGGCAAAACTGGATACAGGAAAGGACCGTGGTCTCATGAAGTAGAATGGCAATACATCAGGCAGACGTATGTGGATCCGCCTTGACACACACTGGTTTGGCTCTGGGCTATCTAAGAGGGCATACCCCCGATTTTCACGCTTATCCCCTCCCAACTGGATGTTGGCTTTATTGTGGGGTTCCCAAGCCATTTCACACACCAATAGTCCCAGTTATGTGACTGCTGATGCTGGACTGGGCTGAGGCACTGTACCTGTAGGTCTAAACAGGAGTGTAGTGAGGAAACAAGGGGAAGTCAGGGCTTGCAGCAGATAATCGCAAAGTCCAAAATACAGAGCCAAGCTCAGGGAGAACAGAATTCACAATGGTCAAAAAGCAGTCAAAGTTCAGAACCAGGAATACACACTAACTGAGGCTTTGTCACAATGGCTGAGACTGATTGCTTATGCATCCTAATTCAATATTTATATATTGTTAGCCACGTTTTAGTCGAAACAGAGAGGTCACCGCCTGCTTATTTCAATCAATACAGAATACAACATTCTTTATTGGAAAGGCAAAAGGCCACAGCTATATTAAATATTCTTTCAAATACAAATCCTGAAAAAATAAAATGTAAGGAAAAACAGAGAATTACAACTTAGAACATTTCCCATATATTATTGCATTCCTGAGTCCTTAATACCAACTTAAAACTAGTATAAGAGCATCTATCAGTCTCTATATATAGTATATGAATACACATTCATAAGTGTAGATGTACCCACCAGCCATCAGACACCAACCACACAGTGCAGTAAACCAAGGGTAAATCCTCAAACAAAATAATTAAACTAAACTAGATCTTACCCTTAGTGTAGCCCAAAATATTAGATCCAACTCCTTATGATATTCTGCATATCACCATATAACAAATTAATAATTCTCTGTGAAGGACTCCCAACAAGTCACAGAAACCTCTTAACTCACCAGTCTCTAAAACCCAAGAAAAGAACAATATAACATGAACAGGGAAGTTAACTAATTATGTCCCTCATCCCCAAATGCCAAATAAGTAACTTCTAATACAATGAAAACTAAGAGGAGGGCAGGAGGGAATCCATTTTTTTCCACCAAAACAAAATGGCACCCTGAATTGTGCCCCTTACATCTATTAACTTTTCCCCAAGCATAAACTTATCTATCACTTTCTATTTACACCTCCACCCACCATCATCACACTACCCTCATTCTTGTGAAATTAGCCCTTTCCTATATAGCTATATCATGACTACAGTTCACCTAGCTTTTGCTGAGCTCTGTGATCCCAATTCTGTACTAGTACTGGGATTGGATAGTCAGATTTCCCCTAGCGTAGGATTGTTGGACAGGAAAGTTATAAAAGATAGAGAGTGGGTGGGGTTAGTCAGTCTAGTCCTGGAGTTTATGGAGAGAAGATAGGCCAGAGATAGAGACCAGGGAGGAACAAGGTGAATATCTTTAACAAAGTCTTCTAAGGAGAGTTAGTCCTGGAGCCTACTGATGGAGGAAGTCTAGTCCAGAGATAGAGACTGGGGAGGAACAAGGAGACCATCTTTACTAACAGTCAGTGCAGTGAGAAGCAACATTTAAGTGTGAGTATGAAACCAAGTAATGCTGGAAAGTTAGCAAAGAAGAGAGAGAGAAAGGAGAAGACAGGGAGAGGCAAGAAACCAAGTCAGGAATCAGTGTGTCACTGCAATAGTCAAAGCCAGGAAGGAAAAGCTGGAAGTTTACAAATGCAACTTCTTGTAACAGACCCCTGAGAAGAACAAGGTTCAAAAGTGATCAAAGTCCAGAAGTGTGTGTTAAACTCATCAATGGCTGCAAGTGTCCTCTACAAAACATCATGCTTTCACTCAGACAGCCCCTTTCTCCTACGTCCATGGGGCCATACTCTGCCAAATGCTGTTTTGCGCTATAAGGGCTTAGTCACACGGGCGTTTATTGCCGCGATTTGCACATGCGCTTGCGTCCGGCGATTTTTTAAAACCATTGCTTTGCAATGGTATCGGACACATGAGCGCTTTGTATGCGCTCGTCCGATAAATTAGAGAACAGAAATCGCAGATCACACCTATCTGCGATTTCTGTTCTCTTCTCTATATACGCTCAACGGGGCCAGCGGCAGCAGCGCCGACCCCATTGAGAACATACAGAAGACAAATCATTCTTCTCTGCCACAGCTGGAACAGCTGTGGCAGAGAAGAACGATGTTTGCCCATTGAATTCAATGGAGCCGGCAATACAGCCGACTCCATTGAAAGCAATGGGCTGCCGGCGTGCGCGGGATGAATTGTCGGGAAGGGGTTAAATATATAACCCCTTCCCTGCAATGCATCCTTAAATGTGAAAAAATTTAAAAAAAGGATGTACTCACCTGCTCCCGGCAGCTGGAGATCCCGGCGGCCGGCCTGCAGTGGGTGTGAAGGGGTGTGACTCAGACTGGCCCCTGATTGGCTCAGCCTGAGCCAATCAGAGGCAGATCTCAGTCACACCCATTCATGAATTCATGAATGGGTGTGACTGAGACTTGCCTCTGATTGGCTCAGCGCTGAGCCAATCAGGGGCAAGTCTGAGTCACACCTCCTTCACACCCACTGCAGGCCGGCCGCCGGGATCTCCAGCTGCCGGGAGCAGGTGAGTACATCCTTTTTTTTTATTTTTTCACATTTAAGGATGCATTGCAGGGAAGGGGTTATATATTTAACCCCTTCCCGACAATTCATCCCACACTCGCCCGCAGCGCTTGCATTCAATGGAGCCGGCTGTATTGCCTGCTCCATTGAATGCAATGCGCTGGACAGTTCCGGCCCGTTTCTAATGAAACGCGGCTAGGAGCAGATTTTCGGGCGATTTTTGGGCCGATTTTTCACCGCCGGTCACGCGATTTGCGCATGCGCATCCGTCATGCGATGCGCAAATCGCGTGAAAAAACGCCCGTGTGACTAAGGCCTAACATTGTTTATGAAACAGGTTGATGTTGTCATGGTGCAGTGCTGACAGATGGAGGCTGAACGAGTTTGTTGCAGCAATATACTTTCTTTTTACTGAAGCATATCTAATAAATACACAGCACTTCATAGGAGGGTGAAAGTACATGATTCTTTCAAAATAACATTACGTATGGGTCAAAAATGTTCTTTACCATGTACGGCATAACACATTGGTATAGAAAATTTTTTTGGTGTTCCGAAATGGCAGCAGCAAGGCACATGTCAATTCTAACTTTCACTATAGATGCCTGATCTAGCTAAAACTTGGCATTTCACTTATCAATAGTTCCAATCGATACACATGCAAGCTTCTAACTACAATTTTGGGTGCAGGCAACTGCTGGGATTCTACATCCAACTTTCTTCTGCCTACATTGTGTGTTTAGCTACACACACTCAGTCCACAATAACTGGACAGAAGCCTTCACTAAAAGGCTTCAGTCTGCCCATATCTCAAACTTGGGTGGTCAAGTCACTACCTGTGTTATCAAGAAGTCGGAGCCTCCTAAGTTCAGCACACACAGTGTCTGTATCTCCTCTTCCCTTGCCATGTCACTGGATGGTGGAAGGTTGGAAAGCTCTATACCAGTGTTTCTCAACTCTAGTCCTCGGGATCCCCAACGGGTCATGTTTTCAGGATTTCCTCAGTATTGCACAGGTGATGTAATTATTGCTGGTGCATCAGACTTTGCCACAGGTGTTCTTACTATAGGATATCCTGAAAACATGACCTGTTGGGGGTCTCGAGGACTGGAGTTGAGAAACACTGCTCTATACTATAGTGGGAGGAACTAGGAGCTCTCCCTCCACCCAGTTACTCTTTCTGTAGTTAAAGAAACAGTGTAAAAACATAAATAACAGTATTGTATATCGAACCCAACATGCCCGTGCATACTTGTCATGAAATGAAACAACGGCTTCAAAAACACTCTTATTCCCTAATTGGTAACACCTAGTTCTCAATGTATTTCTAAATTTCTAGGAGAAATAATAGAAGAAGTCAGAGAAATTGAAGTTTCTGGGCCCCATGGCAAAATCTGTAACAGGGGCTCCAACTACAATGCTTTATTCATAGCACTAGGCTTCCTATATGGAGAAGAGAGGCCTTATGGGCCCCCTAAGGCTCCTGGGCCCAGGTGCAACCGCATCCCCTGCATCCTCTATAGTTACGGCTCTTGGAAGAAGAGCCCTTCCGCAGAGTTTTAAGAAAGTATGCTCCAGAACTCTAATATTATGGGAATACTAGTATTTATATAAATTACATAGGAGTACATCCTGCTTATTACATTTTTGTGTATACATCCCCCACAACAGTAGCCTTCTTTGCAGAGCTGTGTATAGGCACAAGCTTACTGTGCCTTTAAGTAAATCTAGCCATTTCTGTGTTTGATCATATGACAATAATATGTGAAATATTAGATTATTACTAGAGATGAGCGAGCACCAAAATGCTTGAGTGCTCGTTACTCGAGTCGAACTTTCAGTGATGCTCGAGAGTTCGTTTCGAGTAACGAACCCCATTGAAGTCAATGGGCGACTCGCGCATTTTTGTATATCGCCGATGCTCGCTAAGGTTTTCATTTGTGAAAACCTGGGAAATTCAAGAAAGTGATGGGAACGACACAGAAACGGATAGGGCAGGCGAGGGGCTACATGTTGGGCTGCATCTCAAGTTCCCAGGTCCCACTATTAAGCAAGAGTGAGACCACCCCCCCCCCCCCCGCACTGTCAGCATAAAGATCGTTCTCCTCTGCCACAGCTGTAACAGCTGTGGCAGAGAAGAACGATGTTAGCCCATTGGATTCAATGGAGCCGGCAATACAGCCAGCTCCATTGAAAGCAATGGGCTGCCAGCGAGCACGAGATGAATTTTCGGGAAGGGCTTAAAAATATAAGCCCTTACCTGAAAAAGAAAGATTTTAGTGTAAAAAATTCTGGATGAATTGCAGGGAAGGGCTTATATATTTAAGCCCTTCCCGACAATTCATCCCGCGATCGCCGGCAGCCCATTGCTTTCTATGGAGCCAGCTGTATTGCCGGCTCCATTGAATTCAATGGTCAGTGCTTGTTTAATCGAGATGAGTACCGCGTGATGCTCGTCTCGAGTAACGAGCATCTCGAGCACCCTAATACTCGAACGAGCATCAAGCTCGGACGAGTATGCTCGCTCATCTCTAATTATTATGCATCATTTTTTAAATGTTTTTCTAACATTACTTAACATTTCAACAAATAATAGAAATTATATCAGCTTTAGAGATGAGCGAACGTGTCCGTTACGGACACATCCGCACCCGGACACCCGCTTTGCCGAACACTGCAGTGTTCGCGCGTAAGTGTCCGGGTGCCGCCGGGGGGCGGGGAGATGCGCGGCGGCGCGGGCGGCAGTAGCGGGGAACAGGGGGGAGCCCTCTCTCTCTCCCTCTCCCCCCCACTCCCCGCCGCACCCCCCCGCGCTGCCACGGCGGCCCCCGAACTTTTTCGCCCGAACACTGAAGTGTTCGCAAAGTTCGGTGTTCGGGCGAAAAAGGGGCAGGGCCGAACGTGTTCGCTCATCTCTAATCAGCTTATAGAACAGCCTGTTAGCAAGCAGCCAACTATTTTTTCATAAGTTTATTAGAAATCCTGAAAAGTCGACATACCAGCTGAATTGTTTTTAGTATCTTTAATTATGCATTTATTTAACCTTGGAGGGTCAAGTATACAGCGAAAAGATGCTTTGGAATTTTGATCTGACCAACCTGTCAGGATTTGTTCATTCCAAAATAATAACCCCTTTTACTAAGAATTTGCATGAATACAGGCATTGAGTAAAATAATGCTGCGGCAAAAAAAACTGGTACAAAAACTAGAAAATGTTCAGACTACATGTTTCATGGTTGAAAATTGTGTTTACTAATAATCCTATATTTTATCCGTCTTCTTGCAGTTATACCAAAGCTTGCTAGGTATATTAAGGTCAATTAATACCCAAGCATCACTGGGTATCTCTGGTACCATGACGGGGCTGCAGTGCTGGTTAATAGTGGCACAGGAGGGGTAAGTATGGCTCTTTTTGTTATTTGAACTCGGTTACGGCTATTGGGAGATTTTTGTCCCGCAACTGGACAACCCCTTTAATTAAATGAAATAGAATACATCTTTTTTTTACTATTGATTTTTAAATCAGTTGTCCCACCTAAATGAGTTACCTTTTAACCCTTTCCAATCCACGGACTGACATCTTCCTACATTCTGATTAAAGCTTGTACAGCTCCGATGTCAGAAGACGTCCGACAGGGTATTCTTACCCTCTATTGCCAGCCACTCCACTGTTGGAGCCTCTCTGGCGCACACACACTGGCTTTAGCCAGCAGATGGCACTGTTGTATAACAGCAAAAAGATAAATCCTTTTAGGAAACCCTGAATCCAAAATTGGATTGGAAGGGCTTAACCTTAGGATAGGGGATAACTATATGATCAGTTGGAGTCTGACCATTGAGACCCTCACTGATCACAAAAATGGGAGTTTCAAATGCTACCAAATAAATGGACCAATGGTAACATGTTCAAACAAACAGTGCATTTATTTCAATGGGGTTGCTAGAGTGAGCCATGCTCTTGTGATTGGCTGTCTCTGTCAGAGCCATTGAAATGAACGGAGCAATAGTGCACATGCATGATCACTACTCCATTCATCCGGGTGCCTTCTGGACCCACATTCTTATGGTCAACTGCTGGGGCCCCTCTAATAATATACAATAGTTGTCCCCTATCCTGTGCATGTGGGATGATTTGGTGGGACTACCTCTTTAAAAACCTATACATTTATCACAATGTAGCAAACATCTATTGCGTAATACGTTGATCATGGTAAGATAGGGAAACTTCAATGAGGAGCGATGTATTGAAAAAATCGTATAATATGAAGAATAGCTTCATAAAATAATTCACTTCAGGCGATTGACTGTTCTGCTGCAAATCACTCAAGGACTTTCAAACTACTTTAACTTAAAGGAACTTTAACATAAAATTATACATTATAATTATACACTTACACGCTTCGCAGTGGTTTAAGCCTTTTAATTCTGTACTATAATTCAACTGCTTCTTCTTCCCGTAGGGTATTTTTTTATACATTTTTGTTTACTGTTTTGCCCTTATGTTAGCTCAAAAAACTTTCCCATTCTTCACTTGTTTTTCTATAATTAAACAATGTTTTCCCTTTTAAAATACAATGAAGCTAAGACTTTTGTTGCAGCCATTAAAGCACAAACACATCCGTCTTCCAATTGCATTCAACAGTCAGGCAGAGCATGGTGAGGAAAGTACCCAAGAGAGACTCTAAGAGAAGGTGGTAGACATCACCAACAGGGGACAGATTTGAAGCATAGGCCTTGGGCTAAAGATGCTGCTAAAGCTAGTGCTGATTCACTGATTTTTTTTTCCTTTACAGCACAATCAAGCAAAATATTAGTTTAGCTTTGCTGTAGTCTCTATGACTTATAAGTAAAGAAAATGTTTTTAAAAGTAAACTTTTATGCAGTCATTCCAAATACTCGTGTTAAATCTGTTCCCATTCTAATACTATTGTAGGAGTAATCCCTTAATTGAGGTGATAGCATTGACATGTCAGTTACATGTGAACATCTAATATTATTAAATGTTATAGTTAGCATTTAAGGTCCATTTACACGCAAAGATAATCTTTCAAATTACTGAAAGATTGAAAGATGTTGTGATCTATTTGCAGAAAGTTTTAATGGCCATTAATGGCCATTAACACTTTGTCATCTTAATTTGCATACAAAAGGGCCTCCAAAAGCTGTTTGCAGAGCCCAGCGTTTGATTAATCACACGCTGTGCACATAGCCAAATTGTTCTACTAGCAGCTGTTGGAAGATCACAATGTTATTCGCCGCCTCCTATGGAGATAACAGCCTGCTGTCTACTGAGAGATAAATGTGTTTGCTTTACCTCAGTAGCTGAACAATGGATTTTAAGTTTACCTTAAAATCATCATTCAAACGAGAAGTGCACGATGCCCCCGTTTACATGTAACGATTATCGCTCATTTTTGGCGGTTTGAACGAATTTTGAGCAATAATCATTTCGTGTAAATGGGTCTTTACATTATCTCTGGCTTGTTTTAAACATATATAATTTCTAGATTCTGAAATTGGCAATTATCTTATCTAAGGCTTGCACAATGAACACACATTCTGCTACAGCCTCACCGAGCCTCACCCACTGCTGACTTTTGTTTTTGACTAGTTTCACAAATGAGTTATGACTCTGAAAAAATATAATGTATCAAACACTATTACAAGTTACTCTACTTATTGCTTAAGTGTGATTGTGCTTTCAAAAAACTTTTGACATGTCATATGGACAGTTCAAAACTTTTGGTCAATGGGGGTCTGGG
Organism: Eleutherodactylus coqui; assembly: GCF_035609145.1. NCBI lineage: Eukaryota > Metazoa > Chordata > Amphibia > Anura > Eleutherodactylidae > Eleutherodactylus > Eleutherodactylus coqui. Next base: position 33,211,500 of record NC_089838.1, read on the forward strand.
TGCTGAGACTCCTGGTGATCACTAGGACAAAGCAGCTGAAGAGCTCATCTGAGCAGTGTCATGGATCAGTAACTGAAGACAAGCTTAATAGAAAGTCTATGGCCCGTCTTCAGCTAGCGAATAGTTGTAGCTTTTGGGTGAGTGCTTTAGCTCCTTTATTCTAGCGATCAGTGGGGTTTTCAGCACCCAAACCCCTAGCAATCAAAACTTTTGACATGTCTCTATAACACATCAAATGTTTTTGAAAGCACAGTTACACTTTTAGGGCTGATTCAAAGAAACGTGGTTTTGTCCCTTAAGTGGCCATGATAATCACGGCCACATAACAGGACAAAACTAAGCAACTAATATTAATGGTTTTCCCTTTCACTATCGGGATTCTTGCCCATTAATTGTACGGACGAGAAAAGATAGGATCTGTCCTGTTTTTCCCGCATGTAGTATTCACTATGTGCGAGAAAAATAAGACAGGCAGCACCTGTCTTCACACAGTTATCTTCAAACCCCTGTGCTCTAGCTCGAAGTTTGAAAAGCTAGTGAAGGGATTACCCTTGTTCAGGCGCAACTATGCTCCATGCCGCCGAGCGTAGCTGCCCCCACACTCATCAGAATAAGTCCTTAGGGCCCATTTACATGAGTGAGTTTTCTCACTGTATTCAGACTGAATATGGACCCATTTAATGAAAGTGTTGTATTCAGCCTTGTGCTTATTACACTCTTAAAAAAAATTCAGCATATTTTTGGCCTGTATCGATTGATATCACATGCATATTCACTGTGCTTTTTTTTCCAGGAGACAGACGAAAAAAAGGGACATCAGTTGGACTTTCTTGCATTTTTTCCATTAACGCAGTGAATAATGATTAGAGATGAGCGAACGTACTCGTCCGAGCTTGATATTCGTGCGAATACTAGGGTGTTCGGGATGCTCGTTACTCGTAACGAGTACCACGCGGTGTTCCGGTTACTTTCAGTTTCCTCTCTGAGACGTTAGCGCGCTTTTCTGGCCAATTGAAAGACAGGGAAGGCATTACAACTTCCCCCTGTGACGTTCAAGCCCTATACCACCCCCCTGCTGTGAGTGGCTGGGGAGATCAGGTGTCACCCGAGTATAAAAATCGGCCCCTCCCGCGGCTCGCCACACATGCCTTGTGACTTAGCTGAGGGAAAGTGCTGCTGCTGGTGCTGCTGTAGGGAGAGCGTTGGGAGTCAGTGTAGGCTTCACAAACCCCAACGGCCCTTCTTAGGGCCACATCTACTAGTGTGCAGTACTGTGTTAGCACAGTATTTTTATTTTTTTTTTCCAAAATTGGATCTGCAGAGCATTGCGCCCTGCAATAGGGACAGAAGTGGGGGTTAGGCAGGTAGAGTGTTAGGAGTTAGTGTAGGCTTCAAGAACCCCAACGGTCCTTTCTAGGGCCACATCTATCCGTGTGCAGTACTGTCCAGGCTGCTGTTAGCAGTGTTGCATATTTTTTTTTTTTCTCAAAACCGGCTGTGCAGAGCATTGCACCCGGCATTAATACTACAGGGATAGAATTGTGTAGGCAGGGCCAGAAGACATACATTATTCATTGAATACACGCAGTGTGGGTGTTCCTTGTAAAAAGCAGGGAAAAAATTCTATTTGGCCTGCCTCTTACAGTACTCAGGGCTCTGGGTACGTGTGTGCTGTGCGCTGAACGTTCAGAAAAAATCAGACGCAGTCAGCTACGTTTTACCGCAGGCGTGCGGCAATTTTTTTCCTGCATGGGAAATCCCTGATCTGCTGTAGGTAGCGAATTACTTTGCATCACTGCAGTTCTGGGACAAATTGGCAGGGCCACAACACAGTTATTAAACTTAGTATTCATTGAATACACGCAGTGTGGGTGTTCCTTGTAAAAAGCAGGGAAAAAATTCTATTTGGCCTGCAGGCTTGCGCCAATTTATTTCCTGGCTGTGAAATCACTGGTAATACAGCATGCTGAGGGGTAGGGGTAGGGGTAGGGCTAGAGGACGTGGACGCGGCCGAGGACGCGTAGGCCCAAGTGAGGGTGTGGGCACAGGCTAGCTCCTGATCCAGGTGTGTCGCAGCCGACTGCTGCGCGATTAGGAGTGAGGCACGTTTCTGGCGTCCCCACATTCATCGCACAATTAATGGGTCCACGCGGGAGACCTTTATTAGAAAATGAGCAGTGTGAGTAGGTCCTGTCCTGGATGGCAGAAAGTGCTTCCAGCAAGCTATCATCCACCCAGAGTTCTGCGCCGTCCAGTGCTGCAAATCCGAATCCTCTGTCTGCTGCTCCTCCTTCCTCCCAGCCTCCTCACTCCACTACAATGACACATGCTCAGGAGCGGGAAGACTCTCAGGAACTGTTCTCGGGCCCCTGCTCAGATTGGGCAGCAGTGGTTTCTCTCCCACCAGAGGAGTTTATCGTCACTGATGCCCAACCATTGGAAAGTTCCCGGGGTCCGGGGGATGAGGCTGGGGACTTCTGCCAACTGTCTCAATACCTTTCAGTGGGTGAGGAGGACGATGACGATGAGACACAGTTGTCTTGCAGTGAGGTAGTAGTAAGGGCAGTAAGTGCGAGGGAGGAGCGCACAGAGGATTCGGAGGAAGAGCAGCTGGACGATGAGGTGACTGACCCCACCTGGTGTGCAACGCCTACTCAGGACAGGTCTTCAGAGGGGGAGGCAGCAGCAGGGCAGGTTGCAAGAGGCAGTGCGGTGTCCAGGGGTAGAGGCAGGGCCAGACTGAATAATCCACCAACTGTTTCCCAAAGCGCCCCCTCGCGCCATGCCACCCTGCAGAGGCCGAGATGCTCAAAGGTCTGGCAGTTTTTCACAGAGACGCCTGAGGACCGACGAACAGTGGTGTGCAACCTTTGTCGCGCCAAGATCAGCCGGGGAGCCACCACCAACAGCCTCACCACCACCACCATGCGCAGACATATGATGGCCAAGCACCCCACAAGGTGGGACGAAGGCCGTTCACCGCCTCCGGTTTGCACCGCTGCCTCTCCCCCTGTGCCCCAACCTGCCACTGGGATACAACCCCCCTCTCAGGACACAGGCACAACCGTCTCATGGCCTGCACCCACACCCTCACCTCCGCTGTCCTCGGCCCCATCCACCAATGTCTCGCACCGCAGAGTCCAGCAGTCGCTAGCGCAAGTGTTGGAGCGCAAGCGCAAGTACGCCGCCACGCACCCGCACGCTCAATCGTTAACCGTCCACATCGCCAAATTTATCAGCCTTGAGATGCTGCCGTATAGGGTTGTGGAAACGGAGGCTTTCAAAGCTATGATGGCGGCGGCCCCGCGCTACTCAGTTCCCAGTCGCCACTACTTTTCCCGATGTGCCGTCCCAGCCCTGCACGACCACGTTTCCCGCAACATTGTACGCGCCCCCACCAATGCGGTTAGTGGCAAGGTCCACTTAACTACGGACACGTGGACAAGCACAGGTGGGCAGGGCCACTACATCTCCCTGACGGCACATTGGGTGAATTTAGTGGAGGCTGGGACAGAGTCAGAGCCTGGGACCGCTCACGTCCTACCCACCCCCAGAATTGCGGGCCCCAGCTCGGTGCTGGTATGTTCGGCGGTGTATGCTTCGTCCACTAAAGCACCCTCCTCCTCCTCCTCAACCTCTGTCTCGCAATCTAGATGTGTCAGCAGCAGCAGGACGTCGCCAGCAGTCGGTGTCGCGCGGCGTGGCAGCACAGCGGTGGGCAAGCGTCAGCAGGCCGTGCTGAAACTACTCAGCTTAGGAGATAGGAGGCACACGGCCTACGAACTGCTGCAGTGTCTGACAGAGCAGACCGACCGTTGGCTTGCGCCGCTGAGCCTCCAACCGGGCATGGTCGTGTGTGACAACGGCCGTAACCTGGTGGCGGCTCTGTAGCTCGACAGCCTCACGCACGTGCCATGCCTGGCCCACGTCTTTAATTTGGTGGTTCAGCGCTTTCTGAAAAGCTACCCACGCTTGTCAGACCTGCTCGTAAAGGTGCGCCGGCTCTGCGCACATTTCCGCAAGTCCCACACGGACGCTGCCACCCTGCGCACCCTGCAACATCGCTTTAATCTGCCAGTGCACCGACTGCTGTGCGACGTGCCCACACGGTGGAACTCTACGCTCCACATGTTGGCCAGGCTCTATGAGCAGCGTAGAGCTATCGTGGAATACCAACTCCAACATGGGCGGCGCAGTGGGAGTCAGCCTCCTCAATTCTTTTCAGAAGAGTGGGCCTGGTTGGCAGACATCTGCCAGGTCCTTGGAAACTTAGAGCAGTCTACCCAGGTGGTGAGCGGCGATGCTGCAATCATTAGCGTCACCATTCCTCTGCTATGCATCTTGAGAACTTCCCTGCAAACCATAAAGGCAGCCGCTTTGCGCTCGGAAACAGAGCCGGGGGAAGACAGTATGTCGCTGGATAGTCAGAGCACCCTCCTGTCTATATCTCAGCGCGTTCAGGAGGAGGAGGAGGAGCATGAGAAGGATAAGGAGGAGGGGGAAGAGACAGCTTGGCCCACTGCTGACGGTGCCCCTGCTGCTTGCCTGTCATCCTTTCAGCGTGTATGGCCTGAGGAGGATGAGGAGGAGGATCCTGAAAGTGATCTTCCTAGTGAAGACAGCCATGTGTTGCGTACGGGTACCCTGGCACACATGGCTGACTTCATGTTAGGATGCCTTTCTCGTGACCCTCGCGTTGCACGCATTCTGGCCACTACGGATTACTGGGTGTACACACTGCTCGACCCACGCTATAAGGAGAACCTTCCCAGTCTCATTCCCGAAGAGGAAAGGGGTTCGAGAGTGTTGCTATACCACAGGACCCTGGCGGACAAGATGATGGTAAAATTCCCATCCGACAGCGCTAGTGGCAGAAGGCGCAGTTTCGAGGGCCAGGTAGCAGGGGAGGTGCGGAGATCGAGCAGCATGTACAGCCCAGGCAGTGCAACAGTCTTTAAGGGCCTGGACAGCTTTATGGCTCCCCACCAAGACTGTGTCACCGCTCCCCAGTCAAGGCTGAGTCGGCGGGAGCACTGTAAAAGGATGGTGAGGGAGTACGTAGCGGATCGCACGACCGTCCTCCGTGACGCCTCTGCCACCTACAACTACTGGGTGTCGAAGCTGGACACGTGGCCTGAACTCGCGCTGTATGCCCTGGAGGTGCTTGCTTGTCCTGCGGCTAGCGTCTTGTCGGAGAGGGTGTTTAGTGCGGCTGGGGGAATCATCACAGATAAGCGTACCCGCCTGTCAACTGACAGTGCCGACAGGCTAACACTCATCAAGATGAACAAAGCCTGGATTTCCCCAGACTTCTCTTCTCCACCAGCGGACAGCAGCGATACGTAAGCAATACGTAGGCTGCACCCGCGGATGGAAGCTACGTTCTCTCTCACCATCTGTGTCTAATATTCCTCCTCCTCTTCCTGCTCCTCCTCCTGAAACCTCACGTAATCACGCTGAACGGGCAATTTTTCTTAGGGCCACAAGGCTCACTCATCTAATTTTTCGAAACAATTTTTATATGTTTCAATACTCTTAAAAGCGTTGAAACTTTAACTTGAACCAATTTTTCGTTAAACTGGGCTGCCTCCAGGCCTAGTTACCACTTAAGCCACATTAACCAAAGCGATTAATGGGTTTCACCTGCCATCTTGGTTGGGCATGGCCAATTTTTACTGAGGTACATTAGTACTGTTGGTACACCAATTTTTTGGGGCCCTCACCTACAGTGTAATCATAGCAATTTGTATGTTCTTCGCCTGCACTCATGGTACAGAAGTGTGTGTGGGGTTGGCCTACACTTTAGCTACATAAATGTTACTTGGGCCTTGGCTATACTGCAGCTACTGAAATGGAACTAAGACTGCGCTCCCACTATACTGCTGCTTCGGAATTGTTACTGGGGCCTGTCTTGAGTGCTACTATTACTGACATGGAACGAAGACTGCGCTCCCGCTATACTGCTGCTTCAGAATTGTTACTGGGGCCTGTCTTGAGTGCTACTATTACTGACATGGAACGAAGACTGCGCTCCCGCTATACTGCTGCTTCGGAATTGTTACTGGGGCCTGTCTTGAGTGCTACTATTACTGACATGGAACGAAGACTGCGCTCCCGCTATACTGCTGCTTCGGAATTGTTACTGGGGCCTGTCTTGAGTGCTACTATTACTGACATGGAACGAAGACTGCGCTCCCGCTATACTGCTGCTTCGGAATTGTTACTGGGGCCTGTCTTGAGTGCTACTATTACTGACATGGAACGAAGACTGCGCTCCCGCTATACTGCTGCTTCGGAATTGTTACTGGGGCCTGTCTTGAGTGCTACTATTACTGACATGGAACAAAGACTGCGCTCCCGCTATACTGCTGCTTCGGAATTGTTACTGGGGCCTGTCTTGAGTGCTACTATTACTGACATGGAACGAAGACTGCGCTCCCGCTATACTGCTGCTTCGGAATTGTTACTGGGGCCTGTCTTGAGTGCTACTATTGCTGACATGGAACGAAGACTGCGCTCCCGCTATAATGCTGCTAGTGATATGTTAGTGGGGCCTGTCCTAATGCTACGGCTGAAATGTTACGAATTCTGGGCTCTGCCTATACCGCTGCTAATGGTATGTCTCTGGGGTGTGGAAACAGAGGCTTCCCAAAGACATGATGGCGGCGAGGCCATTTCCCACCAACGCGGTTACTGTTAAGCTGCATATAACCACGGACACGTGGAGAGGTCACGTAGTGCCTCAAAAACATCCCCCTCCTCCTCCAACAGGGAAAACATTCTTGGCAAATGCCTTTGCATTGGTTCGTCTGGTGCCAGTCCAAGAATTTCACCTTTACCGACACTACAAGAGAGCCCCCCCCACCATCCCCCCGCCACGGCCCACTTAATCCTGGCCACATTCTGAAAACCAACAAAATAAAACCGCGCTACTAGGTCCGCAGTCACCACCACATTACCACCAACGCGGTTACTGTTAAGGTACATATTTCCAGTCTGACTGGGGCATGCAGACACCTTGACAGAATGAATAGTGTGTGGCACATAGGTTCCCCATTGCTATGCCTACGTGTGCAGCTCCTGTTGGCGGTGGCACAGGATTCTATTTCTCATTGCTTCTGTACAGCATTGTGGGCTATCGCCCCGCCCCTTTTAAAGAGGGTCGCTGCCTAGCCGTGCCAACCCCTCTGCAGTGTGTGCCTGCGGTTCCTCCTCATGGCAGACGCACTTCTAAATAGACATGAGGGTGGTGTGGCATTAGGGCAGCTGAAGGCTGCGCAGGGACACTTTGGTGTGCGCTGTGGGGGGGGGAGGGGGGGCGGTTGGTCAGCATGTAACCCAGGAGAAGTGGCAGCGGAGTGTCATCCAGGCAGTGATTGTGCTTTGTTGTAGCTAGTGTGGTGCTTAGCAAAGGTATGCCATGCTAATGAGGGCTTTTCAGAAGTAAAAGTTTTTGGGAGGGGGGGGGCACTCTTGCCGCTATTGTGGCTTAATAGTGGGACCTGTGAACTTGAGATGCAGCCCAACACGTAGCCCCTCGCCTGCCCTATCCGTTGCTGTGTCGTTCCCATCACTTTCTTGAATTGCCCAGATTTTCACACATGAAAACCTTAGCGAGCATCGGCGAAATACAAAAATGCTCGGGTCGCCCATTGACTTCAATGGGGTTCGTTATTCGAAACGAACCCTCGAGCATCGCGAAAAGTTCGTTCTGAGTAATGAGCACCCGAGCATTTTGGTGCTCGCTCATCTCTAATAATGATACAAAACTGATACAACACAGACATAAAAAAAAAATGCATAAGAACCAAAAAATCCACTAACACCAAAATGAAAATGGTGCATTTTTCACTGATTGAGATTGTATATGTCCATGTGAATGAGCCCTAAGACATTAACCTCCTAAAAAGGAACCTGCCAGTAAATTCATGCTGCCCTTGCTTCAAAAAGTGACATATATGTTGTACTTTGAAATGCTGTGGCACTTCATGGATACCATGGTTTTGGAAAGAGCTAGACATCTGCAGAAGTGTCTGTTGGGTAGCTCCTATCTGGCATCTGTTAGGCTGGGTTCACACGGGGCACAATTGCAGCGGAATTACCATGCAGACTTTCTGAATGGAAATCCCACCAGCAATCTTAAGCACAAGCCTAAGCAGAAAAGTGGATGAGATTTTTCAAAAACCTTCTTCACATGCTGCGGAGAAGCTATTGCGGAAATTGACATGCCATGCAGAATTTAAAGCCACGGCATGTCAATTGCATCGCTGTTTTTGCAGTGGCCTCTCTCCTCTCTATGGGGAGAGATGGCCGCAGTGGAATACAGGTGTCAAAGCCGCTTCAAAACCCACACCGAACGTTGCAGGTTTTGAAGCTGCATTTCTGTGGCGGAAATCTCGAGATTTCCGTGGGATTTCCGCCCCGTGTGACCACTGCCTTAGCCTAATTAATAGGCAACTCAGCTTGATTGCTATGTCCTCTAGCGGACATATTTCCCTAAGCTTGGCTCTTTTTAAATTATGTGGGATATTTATAGAAGCTTTTAAACCAGAATTCTGGGATAAAAAAGTCAAAAATGTTTGTGCAAGTTCCACTTGAAGAAGTATAAGCCTCTTCATGTGTTAGGTGCATCGTATGCCAGGGGTAAATTGTACGAAGATGGGTGTTGGAAATACCATTCTTAGCAAATTCCTCTCTATGTTCTCTTTGAAACTCCGCAGCATGTAAAGTAAAACATGCTGAACTTCTCTTTAACAACCAGAGTATTTCTGTCTTTAGGCATTCTTATTACTTTTGTGCATGTACGGGTTCAATGACCCTAACATTTTTAGTTGATGGGCTACACATGTACCTTAATAATGTAGCTATAGAGGGCAGTTGGAAAAAAAGAAAAACTTTTTTAGCATAACTTTTTTCCTGCTCACTAAAGTAAAGCTGTTTAAAAAGTACCAAAAATATATCATTTCTACTTCTTTAATTTTTAATTTACTGTAGTACATTTATAAAGTGTTATAATGACTTTCTGCTTCTTTGTTTTTCATGTGGATATTTTGGGGTAATCGGGTGGACTATGTCTAAATTTTAGCAATCAGTGTAAACTCTCCAGTAAAATCAGCTCACCCGGATATGTCAGTCAGTGCTCTGTGCATGGATATGATCCTGAGCATGCATGGATGCATCCAACTTAGAGCAAACTCCAACATCAAGAGCGCTTGACTAAAAATTCCTTCTTTATTTCAAGATAGTTAAAATAGCAGACAAGTTCCTCAGTTACAGAAGTACATCTTATGCATTTCAAAAGTTAGTCCTTAATCATGGCATTGCCCCCTGCGGATTGGCATCCATTTTTATGTGAATCAAACCATACATGTGACTTGTTAATACCAATCTTGAATCTCAGGGGGGTTTATTACACTCCTAATTAACATCTAGAAAGCTTGCTAATCAAACACTAAGTAAACAAGTCGATACTGCAAAGGGAACACATGTTTAACGGTAAGACCTGCAGAAAACCTGCTTTCCAATAAATATATCCACCGTGCTTCTCTATTCAAAAGTTATTTTTACTTCGGTTTCCACCCCTCTGAGACTGGTATACCCTTTCAATTCTTTGAAAAGTTTAGCAAAAAAAATAATAAGTTGCTTAAACTGACACTGGAGGTAATTGCCCTGTTGTCTCCATGTTGGTCTCCTAATAAGCCAATGGCTCTGATGTTCCTGGTTGTGAGAATTGTTTGGTTGTCTAAGACCTGACCTGATCGATATATTCAGCTCTCCCGGAATGGGGTAGTTAGTGGAATCTCATACTGTCCCCATGGACCAGATAAGTTTCATGCTGTTATAGTTCTGGGACATATTTATTTGGTTTATTACCCAGAGTACAAGTTTAAAGTGGTATTCTGCAACCAAAGTCGAATTCCAAAACAGCTTTTTCTGTTCTCCTCTGCAGCTTCTGCTGTGCAGCATACTGAGGCACACTGTGGTAAAAGGTTAGAGGTTTGGAAAGTCTCGGAATACCCCTTTAGCCCTTGTTCAGACTAGCATGGTTTACACGCTGCTGACATGCAGGAATTCTGCGGTGAGCGAGTGCTCTGTGCTCCGCGGAGCAGCCCGTTCACATGTCTATGCTGCGGGCAGAGTACTGCTGTGGCTCCCATAGGTGCCTGTGGTCAGCACCATGGACAGCGGTGCAGCACAGAGCAGACAGCGAGTCTGCACTTGCTGTCCTATCTTTTTTACCAGCGCAGATTATGCGCTGCAAAAAAAAGGTCTGTGTGAGTGCTTCCATAGCAACCTATTGGTTGCTATAGAAGCATGGTTTACACGCTGATGTAGCAGCATGTAAACCACGCTCGTCTGAACGAGGTCTTAAGCAATTTTATTATTTTCTCTTGTTACATATTTTACTTACCAGGATTGTATGGATTCTTGGATGATCCTGGCGCCCTTGCAACAGTAGAGGTCATGTTTATTTATTCCACTTATTGTTGTGTTCCTCCCCATATATCAGGTAAGTCCTACATATCACTGTTAACTTATACTCATTTTGTTACTATATTAGTTACAGTTATACTAGTTATTATTAACCATATTCTATTATTGAAGTGCTGTTCCAGTGTATTGTATCACCATTATGCACCTGGTAGAACTGCTGCAATACCGTAGAAGTATGCGTTGTGCCAACATGATCAATATCTGAGAGGTGACGTTTCATGCTCTTTTTAATGGACATGATCAGGGTATACTAGAGTCGATCGCATTCTTCCAATTACTACCCCACACCCACTATGTCCCTTATAATGACCAACACATTACTTTTGGATAATTTGGGCACAGCAGCCATTTTATTACAAACTTAATTTCCATAAATTAACCCAATTTAACCATCAAACACATTAATTAATATTCACCATCCACCAAAAGAGAGGAGGTCCTTGGAGCCCCAAAATCTGTTACCTCACCATTTACAGGGAAATATTCCAATTGCCTTCAGCCACACTCCAACTGACCTGGAGACACCACTAGACTTTACAGGGCTATCAACTCTACCATGTCAGCAAGGACTCCCCTTTGTCAGAGCCAAGAAGCATTAGAACCAACACAAACCATCTAACGAGAAAGGGGAAGGTAGCTATCCACACCCTGCTTCCCCCCTCAACCAATTTCATAACCGACACCATGCGTTGCCGCTGTGATATGGAACACTGCAAGATATGCTTAAATCTGCAGCTTCCCCCAAATTTGCATTGGCCCTCATTAAATTGCCAACACACTCCAGATTTTTCTCCATTGATTGTCCAGATTGACTGGAGGACTGGGAACCGCCAGCCGAGCTGTAAGAACCAACTTTCCCGTGAAAGGACTGCCTGTATCTCACTGGGGTCATCATCCTTAACCCAAAGGCCTATGTCGGCCCAACTATTAGGGCAAACTGCTTTTCTATGACTGAAATGCCCATCATACCGCAGCCAGGTTTGCCGGCCATAACCCCTAGATGCTCCCCCAAATGCATCCATGTAGCACAAAAGTGGGCAACAATTTCCAACGCCTTTTCCCTGATAACACTAGTTAAAAATGGCAAATGTCTGCAGCCAGTCTGTAACATCTGCCGGATCCAGCGTCATCTTTTATTTTCCCGTTTTTTCCTTTTTCACTTTGCTTAAATACTCTCTTTTTTTTTTTTTTTTTTTAAAAAGAGAGAATATTTCCACAAATTCATCCTGCCAAATTTTTCCTTAATCTTCTTTTTAAAATGCGCTCCTCCCAGCATACCCCCAAAACACATATACACCTCCCCCTTAGCTCTGTAAGCTAAGAAAAATAAACATCTCCATCTTTACATCTGCACTGCGACTGTTGGCCCCGATGACTGCTGAACCTCCACCACCGCTGCCACCGGACTCCCTTAAGGAATGCTACCTAGAGATGAGCGAACGTACTCGTAATGAGTACTTACGCACCCGAGTACCGCCATTTTCGAGTACTTCAGTACTCGCGCGTAAAGATTCGGGGGGCGGGGAGAGGCGCTGCAGTGCGGGGGGTAGCAGCGGGGAACAGGGGGGAGCCCTCTCTCTCTCCCTCTCCCCCCCACTCCCCGCTGCAACCCCCCGCGCCGCCACGGCGCCCCCCGAATTTTTTCGCCCGAGTACGGAAGTACTCGAAAATCGCGGTACTCGGGCGAAAAAGGGGCGGGGCCGAGCACGTTTGCTCATCTCTAATGCTACCCCTACTTGTCAATGGAATTGATGGGGTTGTCCAAGCTAAAATAGGAGATGGGTCACCTCCCAACTCCGACCCAGGTCCTCTCTCATATCTGTTTTAAAAACTTGTGCACACAACCCAAAGGGAACAAAAAGAAGTAACCGTTAAATAACCGTTAAATGTTATTGAACCACCATATTTGCTCATCACGTTGACCGTAAAGATATGTATTGTATACTTTAACAAAGTGCTATTTTTTTCTGCTGTCAGATCCTTTCCAAAACCTCTAGTTCTAGAAATCTGAAAAGTGTATCTGAATTTCCCCTCTACTTTTGTAGTAATTCTCTTACAAACAGCAGCCAGTGAGCTGTCCAAGCACCGGATTATAACTTCGGAAAGCCAGAAGTTTTCTGTTTAAATATAATTTATCTGTAAAGAAATAATTTGTAGGTCATAGAAAAAAATAACCAATTGGCACGACGTCAGCATACGTAGGTGAAGAAAGATATTGTAGCCGGCATTCAGTTGGTAAAGGTCTGCACCTCCTGTAAAACACTGTTCAAGAGAGATAAAAGGGAAAGAAGTTCAAAACTGGCATTCTGAGGCTCATTTTACTTTCATGGGATTCAACTTTATAAAACTGCAAAGCGGCAAATCCTCTGAGATTTATTACAGTGACCTCCATGAAAAAGAACCACAGCCGGTTATTCCAGGGCTGGACACATGTAAGCGCACAGAACTTAAGAAAACGAAGGACTGTGATGTCAACTACTTGTATCAGCAATATGTTTTTTGCAATTGAAGCTTTTGGACTATGGAGCTTAATAAGAATGTGCTGTGATGATTATGGGGTGGAGTTGGGGGTCAAAATCTGAGACTCAAATTATATTAGCCAATGGTTTTCTATGTAAATACTATATATCACCTTTTTGTTGATATTTTGGTGTAGTTAAAGAGGTTATCCTCAGGATACATAAATATAACAGAAGAGAAAAGCCTCTTCCTGCGCAGTGTGCATGAAAGGAGTATATTGTCTCCCTCCCTTTAACCCCTTCGGGGACATGGCTTATGTTAGTGTTGAGGACACAATGATTTTTGGGGTATTTTTATCTCCACATTTCAAAAGCTGTATCTTTTTCATTTTTCCATTGAGATGGCCATATGATGGCTTGTTTTTTGCGTGGCAAACTGTAGTTTTTATTGGTGCCATTTTTGGGTACATTGACTATATTGTAAAACTTTTATTAATTTTTTTATGATTCCAGGGAGAGAAAACGCATCAATTCTGCCATTGTTTTTTGTGGGTTTTTTTACAACGTCAATCATGCAGCATAAATGACACAATAAATTTTTTCAGCGGGTCGGTACGATTACAATGATACCAAACCTCTTTTTTTTAGGCTTTCCCATAATAAAGACCCCCTTTTTTTGGAAATGATTTGTTTTTCTAAATCACTGCATTCAAAGTCTAATACTTTTTTTAATTTTCCATGGACGGAACTCTGTATGGGCTTGTTTTTTGCATAACGAGCTGAAGTATATATGGGTACTATTTTGGGGTATATACGACTTTTTTGATCATTTTTATTGCTTTGTTTGGGAGGCAAAATAAAAAAAATAAGCATTTTACCCCAGATTTTTAGTTTTATTTTACACTTTTTGCTGTGTCGGTTAAAAAGTGTGTTCGATTTGTTGTGCGAGTCATTACAGATACGACAATACCAAATATGTGGGATTTTAGTTTTTTCTATACTAATAGGGGGAAAAGCACAAAAAAGGTTTTTAGTTACTTTTTTTTCAATTTTGATACTGTTTTGATCTTTTTTTCCCCACTATTTGTGTCCCTATGGGGGGCTTGCACCATAGTACCTATGATCACTATGATACAACATTGCAGGACTCATGTCCTGCAATGCAGTATCACTTGTTATAGCGATCATACGCAATGACAAAGCAGGACACCTGTAGCTCGCTTCCTGTTGCCATGGCAACCCATCAGGTTCTCCGTGATTATATCCTGAGAGTCCGATGACGTCACAGAGGGAGTGCTCTCCCTCTGTTAGCCCTTCACATTCTGCAATCTACATAGATCATGGAGTATAAGGGTTAACAGCAGAGATCACTGTCCTGATGCACCCCCACTGTTAGAGCAGGAGGCTGACTATCGATGACAGCCAGCTTCTACTACTGGATGGAGCGGGATCTCTTCTGATCTTGCGCTATCCTCAGGGCGTATTTAAAGGCCTTCCCTGAAAATCACTGCAGGGCTTGCTGGCAGCCAATTGCTTTCGGCTGTAGTGCCGGCTCCATTGAATTCAATGGGAGAATATGGCACTCCTCTGGCACAGCTGTGCCAGAGGATTGCGATCTTCACTGCATGTTCTCAATGGGGTCGGCGCTGCTCCTGTTGCCCCCATTGAGCACAAGGTGAAACCTCTGGATGTGACAGCATCCAGGAGGTTCACATCCAAAAAATACAGATGCTGCAGTTACCTGCATTTTAAAACTGCTGCCCTATATTTACCGCTGCGCATTTTTGTGTGCAGGTAAATATCGAGCATATGACCGCTGCCATTGGAAAGCATTGGTTCTTAATAGATGCTGTTCGCAAACGCAGGTAACATATGCACATAAAAACGTCTGTCTGACTGAGGGCTTAACACTGTAAAAAGAACTATGGCAGAATTGATGTATTTTTTCTCCCTGCCCTCCAAAAACAAATTACCAAAGCTTTTACAATACATTATATTTACCCAAAAAGGATACCAATAAAAACTATTTTCCATGTAACAAACAAAAAGTCCTTATATGGTTACGTCAACAGAAAAATAAAAAAGTTAGGGTTTTTGAAAAGCGGAAGTGAAAAAAACCTGCCAACCGTTGGGTCCTTATGGCCAAAATAGGCCATGTCCTTAAGAGGTTAAAGGAATTTTATCATTACTTTAAAAACTTTTCCAGTGACTGAGCTTACTATAAAATAAAACAAAACTGTTAACAATCACCTCTACTTGGACCCCCAAAGGGAAGCTGAGTGCCTTACACTGTCCAAGCTTGCGGGCAGACAGCACGTGACCACTGTAGACAATCAGAGGCCACCGTATCAACATTGGGGCTCCTGTCATCAGCATTCATTTCCTGGGTGCCATGATGCCAGATGTCTGGGGACATGACTCTGCGGCCTCTGATTGGCTGCAGCGGTCACCTGCTTCTGCCCGTCATCTACCTGGTAGCCGATACCAGGGCAGTGTGAGCCACTCAGCTTTGCTTCAGGGGTCTCAGGAGAGATGAGTGTATCTATATTAATATACTTCATAGCGGGTCCAACTGCTGGAAAAGCAGTAATTTCATAGAAATAACATGTAGCGTCATCCAAGGCTCATAAGTTCACTGCAGACAAAGGCAGGGGGGAGTCCACCAAGAAAGGGTCGATGAAGTCTACTCTCGACCTCCGGGGTTGATGCTTGCCAAGTTTCATGGATGCTAAGTATGATATTGTTCTGCTTTTCCATATCTTGTGCATATACTACTTGTATATCCTGTTTGCATCTTTTGATCATCCTTTGATTATATCTTTCTTGATATCTTGGATGTTTCTTATGCATGCCGCTTTCATCACTTTAGGTAAACTTCATTAATATTTGGCCTGTGTGTAGGTGAACCCATTTATTCTCTCCGTGGATCTCACCTTTAAGACACGCAGACTGCATTATTAATCATGTGAGTATATGAATGCTAATCTGCTCAACTTATTAGGTTGTGCTAATATACAACACTAGTAGCACAGTGGATTGCTGCCAGCTCCACAGATTGTTACTCCACAGCAAGTAACAAGACCACAGAGGAATCGAACGTACGGATACCTATTGGTATCTTTTTTTGTTCATCTGCCTGAGGAAGAGTCTAGTCCAGACCAGAAGTTCATCGTGAAGCATTTACTGAATAAGAGATAAAAATCCATCATGGATGATTTCAGTGTAGGGCATCAATATGTGGTCCACCACCTAGGATCCTTGCAGATCAGTTGATTGAAGGGACCACAGCATGCGTTCATGTCCTGCAACCACTTCATGTTTGCATCTGAGCAC
Source organism: Eleutherodactylus coqui (assembly GCF_035609145.1). NCBI lineage: Eukaryota > Metazoa > Chordata > Amphibia > Anura > Eleutherodactylidae > Eleutherodactylus > Eleutherodactylus coqui. Next base: position 33,227,786 of record NC_089838.1, read on the forward strand.
AATTCTGTAAATGCTCAGAACATTGTATTTATTTAATAGCGGCCCTTTATATTCCTCCATTGTGGCCCCTAGTCACTGCTCCACTGTGACCCCACAAGTTTATAGTGCCCCCCTCTTTCTCACCATGCACCCTGCTTCAATAAACTCTGTCAATTAGTAGTGTCACTTCACTCACATATAAGTGTTGGTCGGACAGCATATTCTGCATAAAGAATAGCCTGACTCCTTCTCTCCATCTTCAGACACACTAAAAGCCGAATCGAGAGGAGACTCCAGCTACTCTCTATACAGAGTGAACTGTCCAATAGTATGTGAATGATAAGTGGCACTACTGCTGAACAGCATTTACTGGAATGGAGACCCGGTAGTGAAATGCGAGAAGCTGCACATATTTCTTGCCTCCTGCAATGGTAAGACAGCACTAAAAATTCAAGACTGTCCTACTGAATCCTGGATGTTTCAGGGCATAACTCACCTCACTGCTGGATTCACAGCTACACTGCTCAGTACTGCTGTATAATGTCAACCATGCTGTTCTTTGTGAGAGTATACAACAGTGTGTGGGAGACATAGCAGCTTGTCTCTACCCCCTGTAAACCTTTAGGGACAACTGATAATTAGATAAACAGCATGTAGAGGGGAACACTAGTTATAAATACAGGATACAAGTCATGTGCTGTCATATATAACGTAATTCCCCGTGTACACACACAGTTAGTAAGAAGCTCTGTAATTAACTTCAGACAATGGATTGCAGAGGAGCTGGAAGGAAGATACCTACTGGCAGCTACTCCAAATCAGATTGACATTTTTAATAAAAGTATATTACAGAAATGATGAGACTAAAACAAGCTAGTAGGTGAACATACCATCTATGAAAAGTTAGTGGCCCTTTAAATTATTAGAAACTTAACTTCAATTATCAGTTGTTAACACTTTCCAATCCACTGTCTGAGATCTGAAGACATTCTGATTGACGGCGGTACAGCTCTGATGTCGGAAGACGTCCGGCACGGTATTCTTACTGTAGATTACTGGCCGCTCTGTTGTCAGGGGCCTCTCCAGCATGTCCCATACCGCAGTACTGGCTCTAGCCAGCAGATGGCACCATTGTATAATGGCAGAAAGAGAAAGCCCCCTAGGAAACCCTGAATCCAAAATTGGATTGCAAAAGGTTAATAATACTGAAAATGCAGAATATTCGCTAATTTAATTATGAATCACAAAACTGAATGATACAGAGGATATCACTGTGGCTTACACCTGCTCTTGTAGCTGTGAAAAACTATACAAGAAAAACCCTATAGACTGAGAAAAATAGTGTAAAAAATAAAGTTGTTGTGCAACACACAAACACATGCCCATAGATTTAGTTCATCGCTAGACTTTTTTTATGTCAAGGCATGAGCTTGGATCTAAAAACAAGCATTAAAAATATTTCCTAAACCCTCAACAAATGGTCTTATCATGTAGCACTGACTTATGTTTATTTCTTCTCTCCATCTGTTCACTCCTCATATCCCCTTTTACAATTCCATCTTTTTCACACATTAGCTATGTTACATTTTCATTGTTCTATTTCACTACATCACAAAAAAATCCACTCTCTGCAGGTAATGATTATGAAAGTGACCCCTTACTCGTCTCATTAAAATACTCACCCCATCGACTCAAATGCAAAAGGGTTTAATTAAAGAATTTCAACTGGTAGTTACACAGAACGGGGGTAGAACAAGAAAAAAAAATACACAATGAATAAAACATACCATCTGTTCAAAGCCAGATTCATTAATTAGGTGCTTCACACTTTGGGTTTAAAAATATACATATATTTATAAGCCTCTGAGAATTAGAGAACAAGTCAAACTAAATGTACTAGGAAAGCTGGAAAGAAAACGTCAGTGTTTGTAAGATCAAATTTGCAAGTAGAAAACTTATTGGTCTATAGAGTTCATCTCTGCTGACGGTATGTTCACATTGGTCTACCTACAATAGATAACATATTGCCTGCCACTATGTTGTTCAGACTATGCAAATATGGGATGGAAAAGTACCTCCACAGTACCACCTATTGGAAGATGACTTCACATTAATAGCCATTAACACTTTATCATCTTTATTTTCATGTAAAAGGGCCTCTAGGAGCTGTTTGCAGAGCCTAACATGTGATTAATCACACGCCCAGCTGTGCACACAACTGTATTGTTCTCCTTGTGGCTGGCGTCAGATTACAATGTTGTCTGCCGCCTGCTGTGGAGATAACAGTTTGGTCTATTAAGAAATAATTTATCTCTCACTAGCTGAACGACGGATTTTAAGTTCACCTTAAAATCATCGTTCAAACGAAAATTGCACAATGCCGGTGTTTACATCTAAATAGAGATGAGCGAACGTACTCAGTTCGGGTGTTTTTGGACTCGAGTACTGCTTTTTCCGAGTAACTGACTACTTGGACGAAAAGATTCGGGGGCCGCCGGGGGGTGGCGTGGTGGAGCGGGGGGTAGCAGTGGGGAACAGGGGGGAGCTCTCTCTCTCTTCCCCCCCTCCCACTCCCCTCTGCAACCCCCCGCGCACCCCGGCACCCCCCGAATCTTTTCGTCCGAGTAGTCAATTACTCGGAAAAAGCGGGCTCGAGTCCAAAAACACCCAAACCGAGTACGTTCGCTCATCTCTACATGTAAAGCTTATCTCTCATTTTCGGTCATTTGAACGAATTTTGAGCAATAATCATTATGTGTAAATGGGCCTTAAGTCAATGTTTGATCTTTCAACAGGCCTTAAAGGTATTGTCTAGTTAAAAACTCTTGATGGCCTATGGGCAGGATCTGCCATCAATAGTAAATTCTTAGTAGTCCACTGTCTGGAACCCTTGCTGATCAGCTGCTTGCTGGTTCGGCACACTAATGTGCTGAACTGATTTTAACCCCTTAATGCTGCAGATCGTACAGTTACATCTTGCAGCGTCAAGGTATGTATGAAGGGGGATCGCGCATATACATTATATGGTATATTAAATAGCACCATTGAAAAATAGAACAGATCACACAAAAAACAAGCCCTCATACAGCTACGTTGATGGATAAATAAAGCATTTACGATTTTTTAAAAGGGGAGAGGAAAAAACGAAAATAGAAGAAAAAAAAGTCAGCGTCCTTAAGGGGTTAAAGGAAGCAGACAACTCTGTTACTGCTGCAGTGGCCAGGTATGGTATTGCAGGCCAGTCCCTATTCATTTCAAGCCCTGGCCACTGCAGTGTGGCTGAGCTGTCTGCTTCCTGCAGAAATCATCTCAGTGCATGAGCGGGCAAGCCCAGCAAACAGCTGATCAGCAGAGATCCCAGGCAGCAGACTCCTGCTAAGCTATTATTGATAGCCTGTCCTAAGGATAGGTCAATAGTTTACAACTGTACAACCCCTTTTCTATCCCTTTATGCTGTTATATACTGTTTTACACTATTTTTTTTCTCAGAGAACATTGTACTGCCCATATAAGACTCCCTATATCAGCTTGATGTTCTCCTCAAAGAGAACATTTATGTCCCTAGATCCTCATTAATGGCCTCTCTCCCAACCAAAGAATGCCTTGCTCTGCACTGATGAGGGGCAAACACCATGAAGCAGCTTGTCTACAGAGGCGTGTAATATTCTTCTGAGCCAGACTCTGGTTTAGCTTATATTCTTAGTCATGTAGTCAAGGTCTGTTCAAAGCTTGGACATTGGCTTATGAAAAACTCACCTCAATAGGTGGCTCTTTGAAGGTGCCTTTTCCCCTTCTATTTGCATGCTTTTCTCCCAGGGAGCATTGCATGGCCTATATAAGACTCCCTATGCCAAGTTGTCTCTCTTCTCAGGGAGAAAGTTTATTCCCGCAGATCCTTGTTGGGACTATGAGAGGTGCACTCAAAATAAATATGAATTTTCATGCGTAGCAAAATCAGCAGTTATAGGGTTCCTCATAATAGATTTAATGTTATGGCAAAGTCAGAATCCTACTTCATCTGGGGCAAATATTCAATTTGCACCCTAGCCCTGTAAAAACTCTGGGCAAGAAGAGTGACTTGTTGGCACACACACCCTTCCTAGCTACACTACTGGGCAAAAGTGTTTTTTTTCCCCCACTCTATTGACACAAGAAAATAAAACATCAGGTGAAATGCAAAATGATAAAGTAAATTTCCATAAAATATTGCCAATCTAACAGGTAAGAAGTGCAGTGCCACTTTAGGCCTCTTTCACACAAGCGTAATTTTTTTGGCAAAGTGAGCTGCACTAAAAATGTACGACTAACTCTACTGAAAATCGTATGACCAAAGAATAGCCATGGCCAAGTCGGGGCTATTCTTTGTAATTTTATCGTCCATTCACACGGCTGGCTGTGGTGAAATAATGCCGCAGCCCCGAAATCCCTCGGTCTGCAGAAGTACTTTAATGACTTTAAGTACTTTAAATGCCTCGACTAGAGGCACCTGTCTGTGTTTATCAGCACTAGCTGCTGCTAAATTCTCTCCCTCTCCCTTTTTTGGGCAGCTCCCATAGACTCCAATTGGAGTCTATGTAGTCTTCTATGTTGGTCTGTCCAAAGATAGGACAAGACCCATCTTTTAGCGCACAAATAACTTTTGGCATTGAAATAACGCGCTTGTGTCCTATATTTTGCGGTCTGATTTATTTAGGTGTGTCGAAAAATTTGTTTGTGTGAAGAAATCCATAGGTTCTAATGCACGCAATTTTTTTTGACGCGCCTACTTAGTGGCAAAATGATGCTCATGTAAAAGAGGCCTCAGAAACATTAACCCCTTCATGACGCGGCCCCCTTTTTTTTTTCATTTTCGTTTTTTCCTCCCCCCTTTAAAAAATGATAGCTCCTTTATTTATCCATCAACGTCGCTGTATGAAGGCTTGTTTTTAGCAGGGCGAGTTGTAGTTTTCAATTGTGCTATTTAAAGTACCATATAATGTACTGAAAAACCTTTAAAAAATTCTAAGTGGAGTAAAATGAAAAAAAAAAAACGACATTCCGCCATCTTTCAGTGAGTCTTGTTTCTACGGTGCCAAACTGCAACAAAAACTTTTACCATACTACTCTTTTTTTTCAAAGACATTTAATTTTTTTCAATTATTTTCTGCGGTCTTTTTGTGCGCGCAATAACCTTTTTCTTTTTCCGTTGACGTAGTTGAGCGAGGGCTCATTTTTTGTGGAATGTCCTGTAGTTTCCGTTAGTACTAATTCAATACGTACGACTTTTTTCTACATCAGCCTTGTCCATGTGACCATGTCTTGGGCACTGTTTAATGGCTCTTTTGTGTCACTGCAGAATGTCCTTTAGGTATCATCTGTTGGAAATCTTTCTGGGTCTCTTATCATTGCAGAGGTTCACTTAGGAGTCATTTGTCGGGAATTCCTTGGTGTATTCCTTCAAGTTCCTTTGGGAGTTGTCTGTCAGGAATTCTTTAGTGTTTTATGCTCCCTTTTCTTTTCCTTGCATCAGTGTCTTCTGTGGTGTGTGATCTGATTGGATGACACAGAGGTGTTTTCCCTAGATGGCCAACTAGTGTGCATCTTTCGGCCCTACCTGTGCATGGGTACCAGTTATTCTTCTGTGTGCATGCATGCTGTAAGACATGTGCCTGCCTGTCTGCTCTTGTCTAAGTTTTGTCCTGTTTGAGCCAGCCATTCGATGGTGATCAGATGCCTAAGCATTGTCTTGTTTGTTCCAACTATCCGATGGTGATTGGTTGTAACAGTAACAGTAACAGTGTTTATCTAGTTCAGCCCCTCCCACCCTCCTTAATAGTGATCCGAAAGAAGACAATAAAACCTAAGGTAGAAGCCAATTTTGCTCATTTAGGGGAAACAGTAATTTCCAGACTCTAAGTCTGGAAATTGGACAAATACCTGGATCAACAGCCCAGTAATTAGTGACCATATCTTGAGTCATTTCTCTACAAAGAGCATTTTAAATTACATTCTAAATTGCATCAATGATGTTTGAGTCTAGCCTTATCTATTTTCTTCTTCTGTTGATAGTCAGATGTCTGAGGTATATGTCCTGTCTGAATCCCCTATGTCCGTTGGTTTGCAAATGCCTAAACCGTGTCCTGTTTGTTGTGTCCAGTGTGGCTGTGGTCTGCTGTCTTTTATGTGCCTTTGCTAGCCCTGTTGGCACTCCCATCTGCTGTACATCCTTCCTTACCCTCCATCTAAGGACAAGCTAGGTTCCATAGGTTCAAAACATGGGGCCGACCCTATCAGGACAATCACCCTGTTTTTAGGCAGGGTCCTCTAGGCCAATGTTGGTTAGGGATAGCATTGCCATTCCTGTCTTTTGATGTTTTCCTTGTTTTGATGATATATGCATATGTTGGTCCATTATTAGACATTATCACATCATAGTTTGACATGTTGGTGATATTCGTGGAGGAAAATGTATAGTTGTCTTTCCAAAATGGACAGTGTATCACAAGTGACAATCATGGCTATGGTTCTGAGTAAGAAACCCCCTCAAAACGCATTGCAGAGAAACCTGAAACATGGCCAAATCCAGAAGTCCTCCTGAACCTGCCCATGAGAGCAGGTAATATAAGCGTATTCCTCTCCAGACCATTATAAGGTATTTAATATTTAGCTCTGGAATTAACACTAGCTCAAAAGCTCTTCCACAACATGAGGCATACCAAATGTTAATCTATACTATAGTGGTGTAAACCTGACTGGACTAAATTGGTTTCTGAAGTAACGGAAAAATTATGTTGTATCATCTAGTTGAATAAATGTGGTTCCAAAATATAGTGGCAAGCCTTTGCAGAGCCGTGGAAGCTGTTAATGTTGCACATTCATTAATATTTCCATTATGATGCCAAAGGTTTGGGTGGCCATGTGCACATAGGCTTAGCCATGTAGTTTATTTTCTGACAAATGCAAGTTAAATGACAAAAAATACGAAAACGAGAATCTGTTTCAAACAAATTAAAGCATTTCATCTACTGCTCAAGGCACAAAACATGAGTAGATACTTCAATAGATTGATCAGCATGTTTTACCATGCTATGGCAGATCTCTAAGTTTCCAATTAGTATCTCTGCCTTCCAACTAAGAGTAGCATAGCTAATATATCCTCTTGTTTTTATTTTTCTTTATGTAATCAGAAACTAGTGCCGATGGCTTCGACCTTCCCTGTCAGGTCATGAAATACAATGAGCTCTCTAAGTTCCCCAACATTCCAGGTAATCAGAAAAATACATCAGCTTTGTCTTAGCATTTCCTGCTAGTCTTTTGAAAAGAGGCACAGAATTAGCATTTTCTGAGTTTATGAAGACAGGATAACAACATTCTACCATTAACTAGTTCGCAGCCAGCCATTTTTCCCTTGGGCTCCAATGAATCGGATACTTGAAAACACAGAAAAATATGCAGGGAAATTTCAAAAGTATTAATGAAGCAGCGAAGGAACTGAATGATAAGGGGTTCTTAAGAGCCCTTTTGCTAGACTGTAGATCAACTTTGCATGTTACGCTGCCTGAAGTCTCATCAGAAGTGATTTTCTTCAACATCCTATTAAAATGTCCTTTGTTGACCTTGCTGTTTATAGAGTCTTAGACGTTGAAGATCAGAAAATTTACTTTCATTAGGTTTTTTTTAACTCAATTGCGTGGAAAGCTTTGGTTAACTTCGATCATTTGTTAATAGTTTAAATGTGCTTTTGAACTGTCAGATTTGAAAATGCGATTTAGAATGCTCTTTGTAGAGAAATGACTCAAGTCTGGAAAAATGTTTATAGAACCGAGCAAAATTAAGTTGGCAAACCTGGCAAAAAATATTGAGAAGTGAATGCGAGGTTCGGAGTTGTCACCTGACAAATGAAGCATTAACCAGGACAAAACAATTGGGTATTTATAGTGCAAGATGGCTTTTTTCAAATACTGGCATGTTAGATTCACATATTTAAAGGGTATATTAGGGTGACGAGGCCAATGAGGTTAAGCTTGTTAGTTGTCAGATGTAGTAAACCTTTTATTGTCCCCTGTTGCTTCTTATCTCACCAATCCATGCTCTCCTTAAAGGGTTCTTCCCACTGTGACATTTATTTCCTCTCAACTACATAGGAGAAAAATGTCGGATCGCTGGGGTCCAAAGACGATCGGTGATACCAGGATCAGTGCACCCTAAATCTTCCATGAAAATGGAGCTGTTGTGTGCATCCATAAGCACCAATCCATTCACTTCTATATGATGGAGGAGGATTCCCAAGCACATCAAGCTCCCTCTGTCCCATAAAAATGAATGGAGCAGGGGTCAAGTATGCACATTCTGATGAAGGATTCGGGGTGAACAGATCTTAGGATTGCTAGAAGTCCCTGCTGTCAGTTCTCCTAGTGACCTGACATTTATTCCCTATCCACTGGATATCATTAGTGGGAAAATCCTTCAATGGTCCTTCTACACAGGTCAATGTCATTTGCCCAATTATTAGCCTGTGTGAATATGCTCTGATCAGTCAGTGGACGAAGAAACATTCGTTGGCTGATTTGATCATTTATGTGAACATATAACGTGAGATGGGCTGGCAACGAAAGCAATCTGTATTAGGATGAAGGATTGTATTAATGATTGTTTGTCTCTATACAATCAATCATGTGGTGGAAAGTGATCAATATTGAGGATGCCACAACACATGATGGCACATTTATGAAACATTTTATGCCAGTTTCTGGTGTAATAAAGTTGCAAATCTGTGACTTTTCTCTGCCTTTTTTTGAAAATTGGGTAGGGCTGCTCAGGTTGGCCTCCATGGACTGATAGATTTATACATAATTTACACAAAAAAACTGGCCTTTTATGATTGTAGCCTCCTAGTATGGAGAGTAGAGCCGTTATCCCAGAGTGCAGCATAAAATCAAGGAAGAAAGTGTTCCGTGGATCTGTGTAGATGTGAATGCACATCAGAATGGGAAAACCCAACAAGCTGAGGGACTCAGAACAAAGCCTGGTCATTGGTGCTAGACTATGGTAACTATTATTGTACTTATTGCAAAGCGGATCCTGAAACATAAACAGCTCATTGACAAAAGGGCTCAGAAGGATGTCAAAAATTATTCTGATGGACAGGCAGTGCATAGTCAAGTAAACTGTAGCTGAATATAATGCTGGTGCTCCAACTAACATGTCCAACACATAACTCATTGACACTTTGGGTTATAATAGCAGGCGACCAGTTTGGGTTCAATTGTTATCTTAAGAGAAACAGAAAGCAAGGGCGTCAGTTAGCAAAAAAACACAACATTTCATCACTGAAAAGTGGAAAAATATCTCCCGGTCAGATGCATCCAGATTTCTGTTGCACCATACTGGTGAGAGGACCGGGATTTAGCATAACTAGCATGAAGCTTCTTGTCCACTTTCAATAGTTTAGGCTGGTTGAGGTGGAATAATAGTGTGGACAATATTCTGTAAGCGCATCCTGAAGCCTCTGATACCTGTGTATGGGCTGCATTATGAGTTGAGGAGGTCTATCACACTCTATGAGGTAGGTGTCTCTAATCATTTCTAATACAGTGGCCATTCAATGTGTATATATAGCTATATGTACAAGTATGTTTGAAAGCTCACTATAACATCATGTATTTTTGTCAGTCATTAAAAGGTATCAAATCTACAAGATTACTTGGTTTCTCGTAATGAGAACAATCACATTTTGATCTACTGGCTAACATGATAAGTTTCAAACTTTCATCTGTTTTTGTATATATTCACACACATATGTATATATAGACTAATACTAGTGTTTCTGGTGGTGCATTGCGCCACTTACTAATATTATATAGTAAAAGGGATTGGAGTTGGTCACAGATCCGAAACCACCAGTACCAGACAGCAGTTGTGTGCTTACAGGACCTGTGATGATGTCACCATCATGTGATGTCAATAGGGCTCTGAGCTCCACCCCTGATCACAGGATGGTGACATCATCACAGGACCAGTAAGCACATGGCTGCTGTCCAGCTCTGCATGTTTTAGGACCTGTGATGATGTCACCATCATGTGATCAGGGGCTGAGCCTAGAGCCCTAGTGACTGATCACATGGCAGTGACATCATCACATGTAACTCACACAATCACTCACAGACAGGTGTTAGTTAAGAGTTAAGAGAAGTTGGTGGGCCCCAAGATAAACTTTTGCCCCCCGGCCCATGAGCCTTTAGCTGTGCCCCTGCAAAGTATGTATATGTTTGTGTGTATATATGTAGGGATGATATACTCAAAAAATATCATAGAGTTCTCCTAAGATGACCTGAAAATGAGACTTATGATCTTGCAAAACAAAAGCTCCTAATTTCAGTTTTAGCTTTTTATAGTTGAACATATTGCAATGTTTGGGGAACAGTCTGTTATGTCCGGTGATTAACCTTTATCTCTTTATCTCTTTTTCATCTGCTGATTTCTCTTCTTTAACAGAAAGTTACTGTTTGTTGACCTTGGTGCATTGGAAAGGACAGAAAGATTTCAAGCTTGCAGGTCTATCTACATTTTGTGCCAGATGCCTCACATTGCTAATGTATGTATGTAATAAAAGACATGCTGTCAGTATGAAGGGAGTAATACACAAAGACTGCGATATGCATTTCCATAGACTATGGATGGCTGTCCTAGTTTCTGCCTCAAATAATTATATTTGCTGCTTTCTCTGTACTATTCCCGTATCCAGAAGACCTCGGTATGGAACTTGCTAATATTCCACAGAAAAGATTTTAGAAGCAAACTCTTTCTAAAAGATGTACGTTGTTCTCTGTGCTTGAATGCTTTGTGCTATTTTACAATATATACAATACACTTGTATACAGTACTGTATACCTGCATTTTAGTTGCTTGTAGCTGTTTTTCATATGACAAATAATGTCCCACACTATGAAATGCGTTAGTATTTTAAGGAACAATTTAGTTTAAATGGATAGAGAAAAAGAAAAGGCTCAGGGTCCAGCAGGGTCCTACTATAATCAATACCAAGAGGGCATTGTCTAGGATTGGACAAACATGGCTACTGTCTTTGAAAATTAGCACCACATCTGTCTTCAACTTGTATGGGATATTCCAGCTCAGCCTATTTATTTCAAACTAGTTGACTCAACCAATGGACAGGTATTTGCTGTTTTTGGAAAAAAAAAACAGCCAAAGTCTTCTAATGCTGGACAACCTCTTTAACCCTCTCAGAACCACATATTTTTCGTGTTTTTTAAATTTTCGACTTTTCATTTCCAACTTCCAAGAGCAATATCTTTTGTACTTTTTCATCAACATAGTTTTTATAGGATGAGTTGAATTTTTTTAATGGCACATGTGAATTATGAACTGGGGCATTGTCTTGCAGAAGATAGACACCTTTGGTGAACATGCCACATCTCTTGCTTTTGATGGCCTCCCACAATTTCTGCAGCAGTGAAGCATAGTATGCTAGAAAATCCATCAGAACTACTTCCTGCTGGTCTCAAAAGACTGAGCATGAGCTTGCCTGCTGGGGGTTGGGCATGTGTCTTCTTTAGAGGTGGTAAGTCCGGATGCTTCCATTGCATCGACTGGACTTTAGTCTTCCGATCATAGTGATGGACCCAGCTTTCCTCCTGTGTGATCAGTCTGTTGAAAAAAGTCCTCCTGGTTTCCATGGCACATTGTCAAAAGAGCCTGGGAGAATTCAACTCGTTCCTGCTTCTGGAAAGGTGTGAGCAGCCGGGGAACCCAGCAAGCGGTTACCTTATGCATATGAAGATGGCCTTGGATGATTTTATGCACAGACCATACTCTAATCTTGACATTTTGGGCTGAGTCGCGAATGGTTCCACTGCAATTTTCCAAAATGGCAGCCTCCACTTGCTGGATCGTGTGTTCATCAATAGGGGAGTGGGGTTGCCCTGAAATTGGAGCCGTTTCCACCAAAGTCCGACCACAGGATGCCAGTTCTAGACTACATTATATTAGGGGGGACTCCTCCCTATGATCCTCTTTCATCTCATCAAATGTCTCGCTTGGTGTTTGGAAAGGAACTTGATGACTGCTTTGTATTCCAATGCGTCTATTATCAGACCTCGCACCACTTCAGCACCTGTAAAAGAAAAACCATTATCAGTGTAGAGTTACAAATTGCAGACTTATATCATTACACATGCAGTTTCAGCATCCGGTAACAAATAGAAGTGGTTCAGGGGAAATCTTTAATGAACGCCCCTCGTATTAAGGCCAGGATTTTGACTTGGCCATTATAAACTTGAACTTTATTATTCTTTTTTAACCATTCTTTTGGAGAACAACTTGTGTGCTTTGGGTTGCTCTCTTGCATGACTCACTTTCTCTTGAGATTCAGTTCATGTACAGATGCCCTGACATTTTCATTTAGAATTTTCTGCTACAATTCAGAATTCATTGTTCCATCAATAATGGCAAACCATCTTGGTCCATACATGGTTCATCCATGGTTCTACCGCCACCATATATTTTACAGATAGGATCAGGTTTTTATGCTTTACTGCAGATTTTTTCCCCAAACATAACGCTTCTCATTTAGGAAAAAAAGTTCTATTTTGTTCTCATCCATCCACAAAACATTGTTCCAATAGCCCGCTAGCTTGTCTAGCCTTTCTCAGCCTGATGAGCATCAAGAACTCTTCTTCTGGTGACCTCAGAAATCTCCCTTGTTCTTGCCATGGTATACTAATGCAAACATGTGTTGTCAAGACCAGACTTTGAGAGATCACTGTTCTTTAACCGCTTAAGGACCAAGCGCATTAAATCTCCGCTGTTAGTAATCAAGCAGGGGCAGGTCGGGTCCTCAGCTATCAGACACGGAAGACACTGTTCAGCTCTGCCAGTGACTAATGTCACTACAGGAGAATGTTTTCCCCTGTAACTGAGGCTCCTATAGATGCCCAAGCTGCAGTGGAAAAATGTGAAATTTAAAAAACAAAAGACCATGTTAAAGGGGATGTCTC